>NC_058131.1:639984830-640075181 GCF_016433145.1 Gracilinanus agilis
CTCTCTCCCTCTCTCCCTCTCTCCCTCCCAGTCTCTCTCTCTCTCTCTCTCTCTCTCTCCTTCTCCCTCTCCCTCTCCCTCTCCCTGCCTCCCCCCTTTCTTTCCTTCTTTCATCTCTTTGGGAGAACAGGCTTAGTGTTGGCATAACTAGATCGAAGGACATGTAAAATTAAGTGACTAGGGACACAGTTTCAAATAGCTTTTCAGAATAGCTGGACCATATAGCACTATTTCTATCTGAACTCCATCAAAGAAAGTAAAAAAAATGATTTTCCTATAACAACAACATAAATAACAATAACAACTTCCAAACTATGTGGAATTAAAAGAACTCAATTTTGGGGCCATTTAGAAGAAACCAAGCTATAACTTTTTGGTTATAAGAAGTACTTATCCTTGTCATCCTGTCTACTATAGGATTGTTCTGGGCACTTCGAATCAACCAGGTGCTCCAACCTGACTTTGTCCCTGAGGCACCTGTGTCCTCTTGGACTCCTGAAATGTAGATCCACACTGATACCACTTTAAGGTTTAGAGCCATTGAGAAGATGTGTGGCAGAGTAGAGAAGTATTGTTTTTGTTTGTTTCCTTTTATAAATCCACATTTGCTTTTTTGTTTTAAGGAAATTTAATTTTTGTTGATATCTCATTTTCATATTGCCTGGATTTTCACCTGTATTCTTTCTCCCACCCTACTCCCAGAAAGTCATCATTTATGACAAATAAATTTTTTAGAAACAAAAAAACAAAGGAAAAAGAGAGAAAAATGCAGAAAAATAGAAAAAAAAAAACCCTGACCTTATATGCAATATTTCACTCATGTGGATCCCCACCTCTGCAAAGGAGTGGGAGGGGAGATGTTTTCTCATATCTCTTTGAAGCCAAGCTTCTTTTTCTGTATCATTTCTATCATCTGATTTAGGTAGGAGACATTTGCTTTTATTTTAGATAGACTGTATAATCAAGGTTGCTATCAGCAATGTACTTAGTTGAAAAGACATTTGAGAAATGTGGAAGATACTGTGTAGCTTTGATATACTATACTCTAGCATCACAGACCAATAATCCACATCATCCAGGCTGAAAAAAAAATGTCCTTTTCTAAATGCTCATTTAAATTTTTTTTAGCCACGATTAACTGAGAAATTTGTTTCAAGTCTCTGTAACCACCTGTATTGATACTATGTGCCTAGTCCTTTATCCTAATGGATGTTAAATACTTGGCTTGAAATGAGATAAGATTTAAATACACCAGAGCACCAATAAATAGGGAAGCTGTGAGATCTAGTAGATAGAGCGCCAGAACTGGAATCGGTGGTTCCTGTGTTCAAATCTGGCCTCAGACACCTACTAGCTGTGCGACCCTGTGCAAGCCAATCCTATTTACCCCTGATCCTCCTCTGTAAAATAACCTGAAGAAGTAAATGGTGAACCATTCCAGTATCTTTGTCGAAAAAGCTCCAAATGGGGCCATGTAGAGTTAGACACATAGAGTTGGACTAAACAACAACAACAACAACAGGCACATATAATTTCCCTGTTGCAGGACTATAATAGAAGTTAATTAGTAAAGGGACTGAATCGTGTATCTGAAGACAAGCAAGTAAGGCTGCAGCCATCCTATTGTTGAACAGGCTTTCCTGACAGGTATTAATTCATGTCTGTTGACAATGGCCTTACCCATTGACTTGTGCCCAGTTTGGAACATCACGCATGACATTCGTTTCATAGCCGTGCTGTTTGCGACACAGCTGCTAATTACTGCCCGTTATATAGAAACAAGAGGGGCACTGAAGAGCCAAAGACCTAGCAGACATGAAATGACAATAGCATTTAACCTTGGGAGTGGGGAGGAATTAGAGAGGGTGGCAAATTTTTTCTCTGGGGCTATCTCCTTTCCCTTTCTGTTCTAATTCTCCTCTTTTACCTCATAGTTACCTGCCATCCTTTCCCTTTCCTCCCCCTCCTCTAATGGATTTTCTTGTTTTGCTTCTTTAACTTTGACAGTTTAAGTCTGATGTGCTGGGTGATAGCACAGTGTCAGGCATGATTTATGGAGAGTGTTCTCACATTTCAAACTCAAGGTATAGAAATAGCTCCTCCCCAAGCAATCTCCTGGAATGCTTTGGTACCTCAGCAATTTCTAGCCTAGTGGGTTTGCAAATATTCAGATTTTAACAGCTGGGACCAAATGCATAACTGAAGAAGCTGATGTGATGGACAAATCTTAGAGGTGAACAGGATTAGGTAAAGTAATTTAAGCAAACTTTTACTTTAGATTCTGAAATAAAGGCACCCACTTGTTTTATTTGGTGAGTAATATCCACTTTTTGGATTCCCTTAGCCTCTTCCCTTTTCTGGCTTTGCTGCTAATAAGACTGGGCAGAGTAAAAAGAGATTAGATTTTTATTAGTATCAGTAGTTTTAATACAGTACACTAAAAGGGTGAAAAATTGGCTAACATGGAACCCTATCCCTAACCCTAAATTCATTTCTAACCCTAACCCTAAATTTGTTTCCAACCCTAAATTCATTTCTAACTCTAACCCTAAATTTGTTTCCACCCCTAAATTCATTTCTAACCCTAATCCTAAATTCATTTCCAACCCTAGATTCATTTCTAACCCTAACCCTAAATTTGTTTCCAACCCTAAATTCATTTCTAACCCTAACCCTAAATTCTTTTCTAATCTTAAATTCATTTCTAACCCTAACCCTAACCCAAAATTTGATGTCAAGTGTAATCACTTAAAAGTGACATGGATATCTTCTTCAGAAGGACCTGCTTTATGTTGTCACTATCCTTTCAGAGCTTCAGGTTTTTCATCTGTACAGTATTTATTAAGCTGGTGATGCAAGAAAATGTAAACAGTCCCTCTTCACAGTTGTTATCATAAGATTCAGTAAAAAAACAAAACAAAACAAAAAAAAAACTTTAAAAACTATGAGGCAAGAGGGAGCCAAAATGGCAGGTTAGAGGCAGCAACTCAGCTGAACTCTCCTCAAATTCCCCTATACAGTTTTTTAAAAAAATACCTCAATCAAAATTTGGAGTGTTAGAGCCAACAAAAGGTCAGAGTGAGATATTTTCCCAGCGTAAGAAAATTTAGGAAGTCAGAAAGAAAGATCTGTGGCACACTGGGGTGGAGACCCATCTGGAATGTACACATGCAGTTACAGCAGCTTCAGGAGCTCTCTGTCCAGAGATGAGAAAGGGTCAGACAACCAATCAGAAAGAGATTACAGGGGATCCACTATTGGTAACTCTATTGCCCATGTGTAGTCCTGGTTGTAGTTCCAGGGCAGAGAGGAATGCTGATGATTGTTCCCAAGGAAGCAGGAGGCTCTAGCCACAATTCCAGAGCCAAGAGGAACACTAGTGCTTAAGGTTTCAGGGGAGCAACAACCCTTTTTGGATAAAGACCAGAGTGCAGATCAGGAGAACAGTGACTATAACTCTCTTGATCACACCACTTTGAAAACACCAAAAACTTACAGACCTCCAGGACTAGCTCTGAAAACATCAGCACTAAAAGACCTAAAGTTTGAAACAGTGCTTCCCAACCCCAAAGTGAGCAAAGCTCAACTTTAACATAAAGTTTAAAGTCAAGGAATAGGCTAGAAAAGTGAATAAACAACAAAAAATGTACTTGACCACAAAGAACTACCATGGTAAAAGAAGACCAAGACAAAAATGCAAAAATCAATAACAAAAATAGTTCTAATGAAAGCCTCAAAAAATGCTAGTTGAATAAAAGCTCTGTAAAAATTCCTAGAAGAAATAAAGAAAGGGATAAGAATGGTAAAGAAAAAAACTAGGAAGAGAAATGAGAGTGATGTAAGAAATTTATGAAAAGAGGCAAGCTTGGTAAAAGAGCACAAAAATATTGAAGAAAATAATACTTTAAAAATCAGAATTGGCCTAATAGTAAAAGAGTCACAAAATTCAAAAATAAAAATATTTTTTAAAAAGCAGACTAGCCCAAATGAAAAAAGAGATGAAAAAAATCTCACTGAAGAAAATAATTCCTTAAAATTAGAATTGGGCAAGTGGAAGCAAATGATTCCATGAGACATTAAGAGACAATAAAAACAAAGTCAAAAGAATGAAAAAAGAAATAGAATAAAATGTGAAATACCACATCACAAAAATAACTGGCTTGGAAAGAGGATAGATAATTTGAGAATTAGTGTACTATTAGGAAGTCATGATTTTAAAAAGAGCCTAGATATCATAAAGGAAAATTGCCTTGATATTTTAGATTCAGAGAGTGAAATAGAAAACAACTTTTTGCTACCGCCGCAAATGAATTGACAAATGAAAAATGCTAGATAGAGGGAAAATAGGTGCATTAATGAATTATTGGTATTATTATCTGAAAAATAATTGGGAACTAAGTCCAAAAGACTATAAAACTCCATACCCTTTGACCCAGTATTACCATTACTATGTCTGTACCCCAAAGAGATCAAAGAGAAGGGAAAAAAGCCTATACATACAAAATATTTATAGCAGTTCTTTTTGTGGTGGCAAAAATTGGAAATTGAAAGGATACTCATCAATTGGGGAACAGCTAAACAAGTTGTGACATATGAGTGTAATGGAATACTATTATGCTATAAGAAATGACAAAGGGGTCGTGTTTTTTAAAAAAAAAACATGGAAAGACCTATATGAAATGATTCAAAGTGAAGTGAGAAGAACTAGGAGATCACTGTGTACAGAAACGGCAATGTTAAAGATCATGAATTGTTAAATATTTGGCTACTTTGATCAATATGATGATCCAAGACAATTCCAAAGGTCTCATGATGAAAACCTGATATCCACCTTCAGAGAGGGAGAACTGATGAACTCTAAACACAAACTAAAATGTATATTTTCCCTTTTTGTTTTTGTTTTGCCTTTTTTTTCTTTTTATACTATGGCTAATATGGAAATATGTTTTGTGTGATTTCACATGTATAATTGATATATTGCTTTCCTTCTCCATGAGTAGGGGAGAAGGTAGGAGGGAAGCAAATAATTTGGAACTCAAAATTTAAAAAGAAAAGAATGTTAAAAATAAATTTAAAAAATTTTTTAAAGAAAAAAAAACTACAAGGGAGAAAGTGTTTCTAAGTTTAGACTTGATTGCAGTTGTATAATGAGCAGGCTAAAAGCATTGTGCCCACACACTCCAGGAGGTGAAGCTGAAAGTTATTTAGAGTAAAATCCCTCTGCAAGCCACCAGATGGTGTTATGAGTTTAGGTTGCTCTATCTTCTTTGCAAGCATTTGAATGGAATTTAGTCATTGTAGAAGGGGTTATCTAGTCCCTTTGACTGTCTCTGTTTGCTTAGGGGTCTCTGCTTTAGCCTGGGTTTCTATAAAGGGTATTCTAAGGGCAGAAAGAGTCTCCAAACTAATTCACAAATTATTAGAATGGTTTAGTTACCATCCCATTTGAAGAGTCTAATTTTACTTTCATTCTATCTGTCTGCTCCTTTTTTCTGATCTCTAGTAGGTGTCTCAGGGATTTTCTACATTACCTTGTGTTACTGCAGGACACAAGAGGCTGCCTTGATCAAATAAGGCAAACGTTTCAGAAGTTGCCTGTAAACTCATTATGTTGCAATGCCTGCAAGTTCCCCCCCCTCCAAACACATGACTTTTCTATGGAATATCTCTTTCATAGAAAGATCAGGAATCAGAGGGTATGGCTTCAACTTGCACCATTGACACTTACTAGCTGTGGGACTGTGGGTAAGTCACTCAAACATTTTTTACCTCAGTTTCCTCATCTATAAAATGAGGGCATGGACAAAATTGCCTCTAAGATCCTTTTCAGCACTAACTCTATGATCCTATGCTACAGGAAATAAACATATTAGGCAAATGACTTTATATGAAAATGTTCGCCCTTCTTGTTCTTCTGTGAAGCCTAGAGCCAACAAGAAAATGAAGAGGGGAAGGAAAATCAGGTCATAAAATGTTACAAAAACCATAGCTCATTCTTATATGTGTAATTTGAGTTACATTTAACAGGTAGACTTAGGCAATCTTTCTTGAATCCAAAGTGAATCTGCATTTTGAAGGGTAGTTATAAAATATTCCCAGGGAAGGGGCAAAATAGTCTAACAATTGACAATAATTAACTCCAAGCCCTGCTCTAGGAAAAATCTCTCTCTGCTTTGTGGCAGCTCCCTTTGCACCTTTATGCTGCAAACAAAGGGATGCCCAACAGTGTAAGGAGAGGGTTGACCACAGATGTCTATGAGAAATAATATTAAATCTGGCAAATGTATTCCTTAACAGAATACATTTAAGAAAAACATGGACAGAAGGAAGGCTGAGGCAGGGTAGGATCTGTCTGTGGTTCTGTTAGACTGGCATGTTTCTCTCTGCACTCAGGCTACCAGGGTGAATTTTTGCCTATAAAACACACACAGTCACACACTCCTCTTAGTTTTTCAAGGTCATTTCTTATGGTCTTACAGAAGGGAATTATAAAAATGGCTAGCACCAGCTGCTATCATGTGCTGCATGGGATGATGCCTGTTTTCCCCTTCTCTCTCCTTTTTCTCAAGAGTTTCCCCTGAAACTCCCATTTTATTCACCTGTGAAAACCACACCTCCATCTCAATTGAGGGTCAATGTACACACACACACACACACACATACACACACACATTCATATACACATGTATATGTGCAAATACACACAAAAATGTACATAAACATTTTTATAATACACACATGAATCTATGTATGCATGTTTATATAATATAATTAAATAATATATAATTGTTGTACAATTTATTAATATCCATATCTATCTATCTCCTTCATTGATATATCTCAACTTCTGCCAGTAAAAATGTTCTAAGAAATAAGACCTTAGGCAGTATGATATAGAGAAAACAGCACTTGCTTGGGAGTCAGAAGACCTTGAGTCCAGGTTCTCCTCTGCCACTAATTAGCTGCCTGACCTTGGGTAAGCCACTTTTCTCTGGAGATGTCTCCTAATCTGTAAAAGAAAAAGGAAGGAACTCAGTTCAAGCATTCTTAGGAACCTCATAAAAATACTTTACAAATTAAGAGTGGGAAAAGGTGTTTAAGTTCTGATTTGATTTTTTTTCTTTAAAATATTCTATTGATTCTTTTTTACTTTTACATAATAATCATTTTCTTGAGAATCGAACCCTCCATGGTTACAAAGAAAAGGAATTAAGGGACAACCAGTGAAATGACCTCCTTCCCTCACTCCTCATTTGAAAAGGTTTGATATATTTTGCACTCACCCTGTCTCTCTTCCTCTGTTTCACTCTCTGTTCTCCATTATCATTTTTTCAGTTACTTAAGAGTTCAGTTTCTTTTTAGTTATCTGTTTCATTTACATTATAGTTGTATATATTATGCTTCTGAGTCTTTTTTTATTCTACATCAATTCACACATATAATATATATCCCTGATTTCCTCATTTTCTGTCATTTTACTATGCAATAATATTCTATTAAATACATATACTTTGTTTAGTCATTCCCTAATTGAGGGACATCTTTGTTTTCAGTTTGCTATGAATATTTTGGCATATACTATCTCTTACTTTCTATTTTTGACCTTCTTAGGATTTATCAGTGGGTCCACTTTGTCAAAAGGTATAACAGCTAGGTGACATTTCTAACATCATTTGAAATTCCTTTCCAGAATGGTTGGACCAATGTGCAGTTCCACCAGTGACGTCTTAGTATATCTGTCTTCCCATAGGCCTTCCAATATTGATTCTTTATAATTGTTTTTCTCATTTTTTTGTCAATTAGCCAGGTATGACTTGAAATCTTAGAGCTCCCTTAATTTGCATTTTCTGATTATTAGTAATTTGTTACATGTTTTTATGTGTTTGTTAGCTTTTTAGAATTCTTTTGAAAACTATTAACATCCTTTTTTATCTATCGGGGCAAAAGCTCTCAGTATTAAGTATTTGTATTAATTCTTTGTGAATCTTGATAATTAGATTTTCATCAATGATAACTGATGTAAAATTTTGTTTTTTTCCTTTCCCACTTTCCACTTTCCCACTACTTTTTAGGGAAATTAAGGGGGAAAGATGATAAGTATTTATACAGCATCTAGTATGTATATTCTATAAAAATATATTATTTCATTTGATCCTCTAAACATCCTTGTGAAGTCTCATTATCATCCCTATTTTACAGTTGAGGAAAATGAGACAAACATTGATCTAGTTCCTGCCTAAATTGATCTATTTAACTTCTTTGGTTTATAAAATAATTTTTATGTCTTGCTTTTTTTCATCATTGAAATTTTTCTCACTATCCTTTCTTTCTCCCAGAGAGCTATTCCATATAACAAATAATGTTTTTTAAAGACAAAAAAAGGAAAAAGGAAAAAATTAGCAATACTGATGAACACATTTCAAAAATCAGAAAATAAATGTAATGTATTACATTTGTGCAACTCTCTTATCTACAAAGGGTTGAAATGGGGATGTCTTTTCATATCTTTTTTAAAGCCATGCTTTTTCTTTATAGATTTATAATAGTCACTTCTGATTGTTTTATAGTTGTTTCTTTCAGTTAACATTTTTGTAGTTAATATGTATATTGTTTTCTCAGCTCTGCTTACTTCACTCTGTATTAGTTCATGTAACTCTTTCCATGCTTTTCTGTATTCATTATATTTTAAATTTCTTACAGCATAGTAATATTCCATTACATTCACATACTACAATTTGTTTAGCTATTGTCTAAATGAAAGACCTTAACTTTGTTTCCAATTCTGTGCTATCAAAACTGTTGCTATTACCACACACACACACACACACACACACACACATTGAATAGCCCTTACTTTCTGTTTTTGATCTTCTTCAGACTTTCCTTTTTATCAATAATGTTTTTGGGTTATAAGCCTAGTAGTGTAATCTCTAGGTCAAATGATAAAGACATTTTGTTAACTTTATTTACATAATTCCAGTTGACCTTCCAGAATGACTGTACTCGTTCACAACTCTACCAACAATGCAGTAGTATGCCCATCTTTCCACAATTCTTCCAATACTGATGATTTTGTCATCTTTGCCAATTTACAAGGCATGAAATGATCAGGGTAATTTTGATTTGCATTTCTCTTATTAGTGACTTGGAACATTCTTTCCCATGCTTATTAATGCATCATAATTCATCTTTTGAGAACTGTTTGCTTGTATACTAACTGGGGAATGGCTTCTGTGTGTGTTTGTACATACATATGTGTGTGTTTGTTTTAATTGCTTTTATCTCTAGGATACCAAAAACTCTCTCTCTCTCTCTCTCTCTCTCTCTCTCTCTCTCTCTCTCTCTCTCTCCCAAACNCTCTCTCTCTCTCTCTCTCTCTCTCTCTCTCTCTCTCTCTCTCTCTCTCTCTCTCCCAAACCCTTACCTTTCACCTAAGAATCAATACTATGTATTGGTTTCAAAGCAGAAGAGTGGTAAGGGCTAGGCAACAGGGGTTAAGTGACTTGCCAGGATCACACAGCTAGGAAGTGTCTGAGGTCAAATTTGAACCTAGGACCTCATGTCTCTAGGTCTGACTCTCAATCCACTGAGCTACCCAGCTTCTCTCCCTAATCTTTTATCAAATAAATAGTACAAACATTTTTCCTTCTTTACTGTTTCCCTTCTTATTTGAGGTGTATTAATTTTGTTTGTGTAGAAGAAGCTTTTCAATTTCATGTAATCCAAAATGTCTATTTTGCCTTGCATTTGCTAATGTCCTTTGTTTAACTCCTACCTATAGCTATAAAAGGTATATGGCCTGTTTAGAAATTTTTTCAATGTGATATGTCTCATTTCCATTTAGAATATACATGGTACTTTGATACTCATCATTAATTCATTCCAGAAGGCATGTTGAGAACCAAAAAAAGATCATATACCAAATAAATTTATCCCATAAGTAATAATGTAAATTGAAAACCAAGATTTTACAAAGGATTATATACATTAATGGAGTTGAATTTTACTAAATATTCATAATGCAAAAACATAAATAAAAACAAAAATAAAATAAAATAATTTTAACTTAATTGTACTTGTATTGAAAGGAGTTCATGTACTAAGGGGAAAGGAGGGAAGGAGAAATGCTTTTGTCTGGAAGAGGAGTCCCCTTCCATAATATCTGAGAGCAACTACCTTTCTGGAATGCTTTCTTTTTTCTCTTTTTTGTTTGTTATCACCACTGAACTCTGTTTGAGATTCATCAGGTATAAGCTTCACAGGAAACCTGTCTAATGATGTTTGTTTTTGTCTTCATTTCAAAATTCAAAATTCAAAAAAAAAAATGTGTGAAATGGTTTGGCCATTCAACAAATTTACAATTCTGCTCATTAAAATTTTATTAGGTTGATATTTTTCAACAAAGTTTTGCACTTCCACCTATTCTGCACATATTTCCTTGATTAATGAAGTGGGGACATCCTCCTTTGCCTCCTCCTTACCTGAAGAAAACAACCCCATCACTAACTGTTGCTGCTCCCTTTGAATTTCCTGCAGCTCTTCAGTATTGAACTCTTCTTTATGCTCTTGAACTAACCTGTAATCCTTTGTTTCATTCAGTTGGAGCAGGCATAAGCTTCCCAAAATCATGATGCCAACAATTCTAGCAAACTAATCAAGTGCCAAGCAAATGTTGAATACTCTGATAATTTTTTCTTATCAGAATATTTTGACAAATCTGAAGAGTTCTAAAACCGCTGAATATGAAGGTATGACTGAACTGTGGAATATAGCATTAGGTATTGGTCTGTTTAATTTTTGCCAAATTGCTTTCCATTTTTTTCAGCAGTTTTCTTATACTCAAATAAGGAGTTATTTCCTATATGTTTTATATTTTCTGGTTTATCAAACACTGGATTACCAAGTTCTATTACTGTGTTTCATTGATCTATCATATTATTTTTTTAACCAACTAATGATTTGAAAGATTGCTTTATTATATAATTTGCTTTTAAAAATACTATTCCCTTTTTTTCTTACCTCTTTTTATATTTCAGTTGATATTCTAGACCAGGGGTCGGCAACCTTTTTGGCCATGAGAGCCATAAACGCCACATTTTTTAAAATGTAATTTCATGAGAGTCGTACAGTGCTTCATAGTGTGCGCTCCTGTAACAGCACCTGAAAAAAAAATTGACTTTATGGCTCTTTCAGAAAGAGCCATATCTGACCCTCAAAAGAGCCAGTTATGGCTCAAGAGCCATACGTTGCCAACCCCTGTTCTAGACCTTTTCTTTTTCAAAATACTTTTTAAAAAATCTCAAAATTAATTAATTCTAAAATAAGGTAATTGAGAAAATATCAACTAGTACTGGCCTAATCATCTCCTTTCCCATGTATATAACATTTTTTACAGGAACAATCTATATACGTGCATGGAGAACATTCTCAAGAAAGGGGTAGTAGTATGAAACAGGCTAGCTTTCACAATTGATATTCTATAGCATAATGTGCCCTTATTATCTCATAATTCATGAAGATGTAGAGGATATGACATCCCACTGACTTCACTGTTTATTGATTTTTTAAAATAAAATGATCATAGGAAAGCAAAATGTTGTTGCAAAGACTCTCTTTCAGTAAAGTATATAACACCCATACATCAAAATTATTCAAGATTTCTTGAAAGCTATAGAAACAGAAGTAACCTTATTGGACTCTGTTTGTTAGTATCAGGGAAGAAATAGAACTGAGAGATGTATGCTTGCCAAACTTGTTCACTGCTGTTGTAAATTATAAGCAGAGAGACTCCAAGATGATAGGACTGGTGAGGTTCTCAAATACTATTATTTGCAGTCAACCTTGTCTTGTGCTCATTGCATCAACCTTCAAGACATTACAGAGCCATCTGGAAAAGGTTCAAAAACACTCAAAAGACTTGCACTTAACCATGTACACAGGAAAAAACATGTGATTAAAAAACACATTTATAGATTGTGATATACAATTAAATGGACAATCTATAAAGCTTGTTGATTAGTACATATTTCTTGGGAAGTTAGGTGGACAATGAATTGAGCCTACAATTAAGCAGCAGTAACACCAAATAGGATATAAATTCCTAAGAAGGGTCTGATCATGTTAATGCGAGTTCAGATAAGGAATGATTACTGGCCACTGGAGGGAATCAGGAAAGGCTTTATCAAAGATGTGGAATTTGAATTGGATCTAAAAAGATGGACAGGGACTAGAAGAGAAGGCTGAATTGCTATCAGTAATTTACAAAACTCCTTTATTGACCCCCAAATAGTTCCAGAAGGAAAGGTCTATATTTTAATAACAATATTAAAGTTGTGAGTCAGGGAACACTGTATAATTTTAGAAGTCTTTCACTCAAAAGGAGATGGAAAAATTTATGGTAGGCGTGAGGACTTTGCAACACATGATAAATAAGGAATGGTCAAGGAAAACTATCAAAGATATGTATGATTAAATCAGAATACCAATGATTATAACATAAAATAGAATTTAAGTTTCTAAGAGTGGTCCCAACATATATGGGTTCAGATTGTGGGAAGGGGTGATTGCAACTAAGTAGAGGGATCAGGGGAGGCTTCATGTAGGATGTGGAATTTTGGTTGAATCTAGAACGATGGGTAGGGACCAATAATGCGGGTGACGTGAGAAGTAGGGAGCCATTCCAGACATAGCCTCAGAGGCATAGGACATATTAGAAAAAGGAGAAGAGCTATATTGGGTTAGAATATCTGAAGGGGAATGGTGTGAAAAAAGTATTTCATTATTCATCTTAGTTCATCTGACATTGTCTGACCTTTATATAAAACTCCCCAAACTCATATGATGATGACAGAAGATTAAAGCTATTTTTTAGACTGTTTCTATCTTTTATTAATAACTAACTATCCAATCACTGAGGAACAAACAGGCATTTAGAACAACATAGATATGGGATGTCTTCTTGAAAGCATTTAAAGAAGAGTTTTTGGTTTGATTTAGGAAATACCTATTAAACAAAGTGTGGATTTGCTCCCCAGGATTCTCTTACCCAGCATCCCATTTGCATGCTCACGCTGAGTGTGAACGTTGTGTGCATACGTAGAGAAGATAAAGTTTTGATGTGACCTTGCCCCCCTCCCCTTTCCCTGAACATGGCTGCTGAAGCTGGTCACTTAGTCCACCAAGACTAGACAAAATTTATACTGTCTAGCCTTTGGCATAGTGATAAAGTCAATTTGTAGGTGTTCAAAAGGTGCGTAAGCCAGAGGATGCCCACCAAAAGCTTTGCCATGAAAGGCATGCTGATTATATGCTTGGCAGGTGTGGCAGGCTGCACACACTTTAGAGACTATAGTAGTTGTGCCAGGGACTATCCATACTCTTTTAACAGAGTCTACAATGCCCTGGGTGCCAAAGTGACCATTTTTGTGAATGGATAGGCATATTTGGTGATAAAAACTTCTAGGGAGCAGGGGTTTTCCTTCAGATAATACTCCATTTATCTGTTTTGCCTTAAATTTTTGCTTCCGTTTTTCTACTTTCTGTTCATTATAAGAAAGGGATAAATTTAAGTCATTACTAGTTGCCAATGTTAAAATTAATTCAGACCCTTCTAAGGCAGTGAGTTTTGCTGCAGTGTTGGCCTGGTGGTTTCCTTTAGAGGCAGGGTCAGTTCCACCTGTAGGGGCAGAGCAATAAACTTCAGCTAGGGCTTAAGGAGCTGGAGAGCATAAAGTACATCTTTAATGATTTCTGCATTTGTGATACATTTTCCAGTTGAGGTTAAAAATCCCCTTTGAAGCCATAGCATACCCACTGCATGGCATATTCCAAATGTATATCTAGAGTCTGTATAAATTGTTGCCTTCTTATCTTTGGCAATTATATGATACCCATAATGCAATGGAGAGCACCAGATCCAAAGTTTATATAAAGGATAGTTCCTGCCCTCAACAGAACACAAGGGAGTTAACAGAGCATCATAAAACATGATAATAATGAAGGGGTGCTTTAGAGAGCATAAAGCATAGGCCAAGATGTGCCTTAAAATGATTTAATGTGACCAGAGTCTTCCAAGAAAACAGTCCTTAAAAGTATCAATGTTTTATGGTCAAAAACCAAAATTACTAAGTAGAATTTTATTTGGAAGTCATTTAAAGAACAAAACAGTTTGTACTGTCTTCTAAGCAGCATCCTTAATTAGGTATCAGAATTCAAATAACCCTAATCTGGCAATTCCTACCTAAGAGTGGGAAGAAAAAAGTTAAATTTAAAGTTTGGAGTAAACAATATTAATAAGACCTCTGTAATATATTTGTCAGATTACCTGGGAACCCCAAATGTCTGGAACCATCTGCCCACCAAAAAATAGAAATAGCCAGGAAATGAAGAAGTGGCAAAAATTAACAAGATTTTTATTTCACACTCTGTCTTGCCAACCATAAGGAAGGAGTACTTTTGTGTGCTGGTGAAGTCAAGTCCTAGAGGAGCCCAGATGAAATGTTACATGGGAAAAATGACAGAAAGAAGGATACTAAAAGAGTAAATAAGAATACAGGGGGAAAAGAAAATCCCAACTTATCAAAGGTTGATAAAGGTCGATCAAAGGATGACAGAGACAATACGTGGTTTTATAGACATGAAGCAGTAATTGGGGCAGTCAGAACCTGACTGATTTTAGGAAGAGTGCCTTAAGGAGGGACAAAATGGAAGAGAGGAACAACTGCCCTCCCCGACAAAACAACTGAGTCTGAGGGACCTTTCAGTATAGCAGCATTACACATCAGTAGTCCCTGAAAGGCATAGCCATATTATATTTAGCAATAGTTGATATTTGGAATAATGACCTATAATCAACCAAGAAAAGGCTAGGTTAACCTTTTAAGCCTGTTTTTACTGAAGTAGAGAAATATATAATAACATACTGTAGAACGATTTCCACTAAAGTCTTTTTCATAAGAAATTGTTAAGTGATTTCAATGATCCTAAGTAGTTTGCTGCTTCAAAATTTTTTTCCCATAACAACGCCCTTTCATTGATGCATTACTGTAAATTGTACTGTACTGCACCATGGTAGGAACACTCTCATTCGGTTCTGTCCCATGCCACTTAGACTAATGTTTCTTCCAAAGTGAATGGACTATCCTTGAGATTCAGTTGACTCAAGATGAAAGCTCAGGTGGTTGCCATGGCTTCCAGGTTGCCCAAGTATTAGAAATAATGAGGAGCCTCATGCTCTTGCTGGCCTAAAGCTTGGCCCCCATGCTTTGATAGATAACAGAGAGGCAGGAAGGTAGAGAAACTAAGCTCAATTGGATCAATATGGTATCTTCATCGAATGTCCTCACAGAATGTCTTCTTCCTTCCTTGTTTGGCTAAGTAAATCTTCTTTTGTTAACTGCTATTTCCATGAGTGTCTCATTTCATTTCAGCATTGAACCTAAACTTCCAAGGGACCAGCCTGCATAAGGATGGGCATATAATAGGATTAATGAGGATAATATTAGTATTTATATGGCACCTACTAGGTAGGTAGCTTACACAGTGCCTAGCACAGAGTTGGTGCTTAATAGATGTTTATTGACTAAGTTCTTTACAAATATCTCATTTTATCCTCATAACAACTCTGGGATGGGGGGAGTATTATTATTGTTGTCCATTTTAGTAGTGTCTGACTCTTTGTGACTCCGTGGACCAACACACACCACTATTGTCTATTAGATTTTCTTTGCAAAGATACTGGAGTGATTGCTCTTTCCTTCTCCAATGGATTAAGGCAAATAGAAGTTAAGTGACTTGCCCAGGGTCAACCAGCTAGAAAGCATCTGAATCTTCAGAACTCAGTTTTCCTGACTCCAGTCTAGTACTCTATCCACTGTGCCACCTAGCAGTCTCAATCCAGCTGCAGCAGATACAAATCAGATTGACAAAATCTCAGGGGAAACAAAGTTACAAAACAAGACCAAAAAGGCCCAGAGGATGATGAGAAAAGCAGATGGCAGAATGGAGTGACTTATAAGGATAAGTGTTATAAAAGATATCAGAGGGGCAGTTAGGTAGCTTAGTGAATAGAGAGCCAGGCCTGGACTAGAGAGGACCTGGGTTCAAATCTGGATTCAGACATTTCCTAGTTGTGTGACCCTGGGCAAGTCACAATCCCAGTAGCCAAGCCTTATAACTCTTCTGCTTTAGAACTGACACTTAGTATTGATTCTGAGAAAGAAGGTAAGGATTTAAAAAAAAAAAAGATAGACTTAACTAGTCAAGAAAGTGGTATGATCCTGCATCAAATTAATTGATAACGTGTTAAAGTAATTGAGAACAGTACAAAGTAATGAATAACAGTAATCAGGAGGATTACTTGCCTGGGCTATTGCAATAGATTCCTACTTGGTAACACTATCCCCTCTTCTACCCAATCCCCCAAATGATATTGCTAAAAGACAGGTCTGACCATGTTATTCTCTGCTCAAAAATCTTTAGTGGCTCCCTACTGACTCTAGGATAAAATGTGATATCTTCAGCCACGTATTTAAAATTCTGAATAATTTGCCTCTCACCTATCTACTCAGTCACTTCATATCACTTCCCTTCCTGCATTCTTTTTTTCTCAGGAAAACTGGCCTATTCACTCTTTTTCATTGTTAAAGAAAAAAAAAAAACCTCAATGCTGTATTCTGTGTTGTAGGTGCCTCTGCCAGAAATAATTTTATTTAACTTATCATTATTCTAAATCCAAGCATTTCTCATTTAGAGAGAACAATATCCAAAATGACATAGTGCCCCTATGCCATTGTACATCTTTCAGCTCTAAGACTTCTGAAGTTAGTAACATTTCTGGAAATTCCGAATTAGGAATGTTAAAATATAATCTTGGCTTTACACTCCAGGACAATAGCTACTATTATCTCCCACTTAATCTTCTGCTAGTAGTTTCTTCTCTGACCACTTATCTCAAGGACTGAAAAATTCTCTTTCCAGCCAACAATATCTTAGTCCTTTCTAAATAAGAAGAGAGTCCTTCTTTCAGTGGGTCATAGGCCAGTCGCTTCAAGGGATGGGGAAGGTGATGTCATAACCTAAGAGAGACCTTTTGTTCAAAGTTTGGTTTTTTTCCCTTAATCCATTTCTGGGCACCTTAACCTTTGTTCTTGGCCTTCCACACATTTTCCTGAAGGAAGAAGTCTGGAAAGAGTTTTAAGATAAAAGAAAAATTATTTCTTACTATTTTCAGTTTAAACAAACAAAAAAAGGTTTTTAACATGCTTCTGTACCCAGAGTGTCTGCATATTCTGTCTCCTGACTCTATGACTTTGCCTTTTAAAATTTATAATTGCCTTCAAAGATCAGCTATACAAGGTCTTTCCTCATTTTCCAGATTATTAGCACTCTTTTCCTCTTGAAATTATGTTGTAAACATTTCCCTGTTTTTTTCTATATATATATGTTGTATCCTCCAGAATAATGTAAATTATCCTGAGAGCAAAGGCTAAACATTTCTTCTTTGATTTGTCGGTTCCTGACCCTTTGCTGATATTTAAAATATGCTTGTTAGTTGAATATTAAACATTTCAAAGAAAAATCTCTAGCATGATGGATTTCTCCTGTTTGGAAATGTATAGAAATACATGAATAAAAACCAAACAGGATGGGATAGCATGGATGTGTATGTAGTAGAATGTAAGAGTGCGTATTTGTAGTTACCTACTCTGGTTGAGGGAGTACAGACATTGAGAACACAATGCCATTGAAATATTCCCTGAAAACAATCCTGAAGGACTTATGAGAAAGAATGCTATCCACATCAAGAGAAAGAACTGTGGGAGTAGAAATCCAGAAGAAAACATTTGATTTATCAATTATTTATCTGGGTATATGATTTGGGGTTTTGGTTTTTAAAGATTATTCTATTACAAACATGAATAATAAAAATAGATATTGATTATTACATATTAATATGTATTATATTAATTTATTATATTATATTAATATAAAATACATATTAATATATGTATAACCCAGTGGAAATGCTTGTCAACTCTGGGAGAGGGGAGGAAAGAAAGGAGGAAGACAATAAGAATCATGTAACCATAGGGAAAAAATTTAAAAAATAAAATCTAAAAAATAATACATGAGAAACACACACACACACACACACACACACACACACACACGAAATATTCCCTGAAAATTAGTTAAAGTTTTGAATGACTTTTAGGGGATTAACTTTCTGATATTCATTCATCCATATGTCTGAGGTACTGCTGATAGTATCTTACCTGGGGTGTCTAAATTGTTCTATACATAATATATTGGCCAGTAGCTACTTTAAGGAAACTGTTTCTGAGATTCTTCTCTAAAGTGATCAGTCATATGTACTAAATGGACCTGATTCAGGCCAGTGCCCTCTTAGTTCAGGGTCAGTGTTGGAATGAAATGAAATACTGTTAGGTCATTCAGCCATTAACAAAAGTTTTATTTAGCCATAGCACTGAGCAGATAATCAACAAAACTATTATGGCATTTAGCTTATGTAGATATGACCTCTCTCTAAACAGGACTGTTCCACAGGCAGGGTATAGAGATTCACCTGGATCTATGGACATCCATTATTCAATTCCTTTGTTTCAACGCATTTAAGTGTGATATTATTTGAAGGGGAAAAAAAAGAAATGCACATACCCATTTTTAGGACCACATGTATTGAATAAGGTGAGAGACTTGAGTACCTCACTTTCTTCTCCCCTATTTAAACTAAAAGACTATTTAAACCCTATCTCTAATATCTCTGCTGGAATCCCACCTCTTTCCCAAAGTTTCCCCTGATTCCTCTAATCCCTATTGATCTCTCCCTTCTCTCAACTGCTATTATATTTACTTGATCCCATATCATTTTGTATCTAGAATCACATAATCTCAAAACTGTATGGGACTTTAAAAGTCATTGAAAAGAACCTCATTTCTAGGAAGGTATCTCCTCAATAACATAGTTGGCAAATGCTAATGAAATCTCTGCTTGAGTGGTTTAAGAGATGAGAAGTTCACTACTTTCCCATAGTAGTTCATTACTGTTCTGTATTGTTAAGTACTTTTATGAGTTTTAACGTCATCTTCCCAGTATGTAAGGTGTGACTATAAAAAAAAAATTATTCAACTGCTTCTAAAGTATAAAGCATAGAATGTTAGACCTGGAAGTGGCCTTAGAGATCATTTTGTCCAACCCTCTAATTTCATATGGGAGAATTAGAATCAGAGGGGAAGACAGTTGTTTTGAGACAGTTAACAAATCAATAGCAAAGACAAATCCATACATTCTTATACCTAAATGTCCAAATGAATGATGTGTCCTTCAAAGAATATGCTGTAGACTCTTAAAATTATTCCCAAAGAAGAACTCCCAAACTAGTTTGAATAATGTCAGTATCATAGAAACATGTAGCTACCCAAGGAGATTACTTAGGTGGATAATATCCATTTCAATTCATATGTTCTTGTGTGTTTGTTAAAAATTAATCTCATTATTTTGTAGTCTCACTTCACACATTCCTTAAAGATAGGAACCGTATCTTCTGGGATTATAATGTCATGGGACCTTATACTTCTGTTTCTAGGACAGTGCTGGGCATTTAATAGGTCCCAAACAAGGACTTGCTATTAATGGATAGATTATTTTGAATGATTATAATAATTTTTGGCTCATGGATATTAAGTGCTGGAAGACGCATTTTGTATGCAAAAGTTCTGTGACATGAAACCAATAATCATATGAGTAAAAAGTAGTATAAAAGTCATCTCTGAGGACATATTTAACAAGAAGAGGAGGTGGCCTTTTTTGTGTAGGGAAAATGAGAGGCAATAGATGGAAAACCCAAGTGCTACACTGATACACCTGAAATAGATTGGGTAGATTCAATATGTAGTAATTATGAAAAGACATGGATAAAAATTGTAGTGGATTAGAAGGCATACAGTGTTAAAAGGATAGAGGGAGAACCCCAATGATGTTATTAGTTTGCTAGTCTGCTTGTGTATTTAAATCTAGCTGGGTTACCCTCCTCCTTAACTTCTCTTACAACAGGTATTGCCAACTATACTGGTGGAGGGAGTACTTACTGGTATCTAAGTATAATAATTATAAATTCAAATGATTTCACAGATTAATATTAAGACTTGGAATTGCAGATGGTTCATAAAGGCATTTCCATATCAGTGATTACTAGTTATGGTTTTGTCGCTCACAGTATGTCTTAGTGATCTTAAAGTGTTACATAATTCTCACTATGAAATTAATTTGAGTTGTTTTTATTTGGGAAATAAATACAAGCCATAGATAATTTTTTATCAAGCAAGGTTATTTATTGTATAACCAAACATCAATAGAGAAGCTTGCCTCCTATATAATGCTGTGGATTTCATCCTTTGTATAAGAAAAGCATAAGGATACCCAAAGAGCCACCTATAGAAACAGAATCACAAAATCTTAGTAATGGAAGGGGACTTAGTAGTAAGTTAGTCCAACTTATACAAGAATCCCTACTTCAGGCAGAGGCTGAAGTGGTTATCCAACTTTTGCATGAGGTCCCTCGATGAGGAGGAACCCACTATCTCCTGAGGCAATCCATTCTACTTTGGGACCATTCTAATTGCTGGAATATTTTATCTGACATCAAGCTTATATTTGCCTTTTTTGCAACTTCCACCTATTTATTCTTATTCTAAACTGTGGGGCCAAACAGAACAAGACTAATTCCTGGTTCATATCACAGTCCTTCAAATAATTGAAGACAGTTACTTTGGCCTCTTCCAAGTTTTTTCTTTTCTAAGTTTAATCTCCCAGCCTCCTTCAACTAATCTTCACATGGCATGGAGTTAAGATTTTTCTAGTTGCTATCCTTTGGACATTCTTAAATTGTAGTCCCAGAACTGGGCCCAATATTCCATATAGGATCTGGCTAGGGCACAGTATATAGGGATTACCATTACCTCTGTATTCCTGAAAGCTATGCCTCCTAGTACAGCCTGAGATCATATTAGGTCATTTTGGCTGTTGTACAACATTGTTGCCTCATATTGAGCTTACTATAAATTTCCATATCCTTTTCAAGCAAATGTCTATGTAGTTGTTCTTTCTAAATCTTATACTTGTGAAATCAATTTTTTGAATCCAAGAATAAGTCTCTTCCTTTATCCCTATTACATTTCATCTTGTTCAATTATATCTAGTATTTTAGCTTGTCAAAATCTTTTTAGATACTTCCCAGATCTGAGTCATCTGCAAATCTCATAAGCAGAGCATTTATGCCCTTAACTAAATCATTGAGAAAACTATTAAATAGTACAGGACCAAATATGGATCCCTGGAGACCTCCTGCCCAGTTGACATCAAATCATTAACCACTACTCTTTGAGACTGGCCATTTAACCTGTTCCAAATCTATCTAAATTTACTACTGCCTAACCTACATCTCTTTGTCTTCTAAAACAGAATAGTATAAAATACATTATAAAATTCTTAGTGAAAAATCTAAGGCAAAACAGGTAGACAACACCTAAAGTTTCCTGATTTATTAGTTTTCTTATTTTGTCAACAAAGGGAATAAGGTTAGCCTGGCATAACTTGTTCTGGATGAAGCTATGTTTGCATTTTGTGACCATTAATTTTTTTCTTATAGATGTTGAATGAATTTATAAAGTATTTATTAAGCACTTATTAAGTATATAGCATGATGTTAGTCCTGGAGATCTAAGTGGAAAAGTAAGATAGACCCTGTTCTCACACACATTCTAATTGCAGAGACAACATACAGAGAGAATTTAATTTGTAGGTTGGCTGGAAAAGTTCCAAGATCTTTAGGGTACAGAGCAAAACAAAAGGTAGAAATGCCTCTTTTTTCAAGTCATTCCCACTAGTAAAGTACTCACTAGCAAGATGAAAAACAATCCTTTTTAGAATCTTGCTCAGAATCAAAAGCAGGCTCACTAGCCTATCAAATCAATATTGTCATTGCTATTAGAAGAGTGTGGCATACTATCCTATGGATGCTCTGATGATCTTTGATTTGGACAGATACCTAGGCCAAAGCTTCTTTCCTTGGCCATCCCCTCTCCCTCCACCCCCACCCTTAAAATGTGTTGTGTCTTTTTAGGAGAATGTAGGGTCCTTACAGGTATTATAATTTGTAAGTGTAATGGAGGGGAGTACTGGCCAGTGAGGACTCACTCCTTGGAGCTTTCCCAACAAACTTGCCTTTTACCAACTCATGTGAAAGTTTGGAAAGTTTCCTAGAAAGGCATTATGGAAGAGCCTATTCTTTTACCACTTCACATAATGAACAAGTATCCTCTGAATATCTCTTGTTACTTACTACGTGGCAAAGAAAAGCTTTTTAAATGGCTTATGAGAAGTGTTGGCCTTATATGTAAACATAGTAGACTAACACTTACCTCCTGTAATTGATAGGCAATTCAAGTTCCTTTCACCGACTTCCCATAGATGGATCCCTTACTAACATCATTACTTAAGGGTTTTATTGTTATTGCATTTTGAGAAGTGTGATGAAGTAATTTAGGGAATAGAATAGAAATTTATGATGAGTAAGAAGTATAGGATCTTGGCTGTCAGCTTTGAACATTCTGAATTGGAATGCAGCTGGGTGGGAGGGAAGTGAAACTGTCTGCGCTGGTGTGAGAGGGGTTTGGAGCAGAGGTCCAGCCAACAGTGACTCCATGAGCTTGGGATTGTTGGGATTGGAGAAGCTTGAAAACAACATCTCTCAAGACAACCCTTGGAAGTGGATAGTGTCTGCTTCTAGTGGACAGTGCACACGCATTTTCCCCTACCGGGTATCTTTTGGATTATTGGCTGTGCAAGGAGTTGGTTCCTGTTATCCAGAAGTCATCAAAGAAGCAACCTGGACCATTTGTGAGAATCCCAACACCCAGCTCTCTCCCTCTAGTCTTAAGTCAAGGCTGTCAGCCTGACTGAAGTTAGATTGACAGAGAAACTCCCTCTTAGAACTCCATTTCTTGTCAGTTAGATATTCGTAGTTATAGATATACCTCTCCCACTCCCCTTACCCTTTTTATACATTAAACTGTTTTGTTTTCCTTCCTGTTTGTTTCCTTCTTACCTCAAAGAACCCATAGTGTGTTAGTAGTTAATCTTTGTGTTATTCCCTGGTTTGTGACAGAGACCAGTAATCCCAACTGTCATTCCTTTAGTGAAGGGTTATCAGATTTACCCTACCCCTGATGCCCTATCCTTCTTTGCGAGTTTGATCTGTGAGTGGCAATTGCCCAAAAAACCTACTGGTTTCTCATTGATTAAATTATATTTAATATTCTTTTAAAAGAAGCAACAAAACAGTGGAGATAACATTGGACTTGAGTGGGAAGACCTTAATTTCAGTCCCAGTTATGTCACTTATTGTGATTGTTACTGGCATAGTGCATTGGAAAGAGGGCTAAACTTTTGGTTGAACCTAGGAGTCATGGCACCTGAGTCTGAATCCCAGCTCTGCTACTTATTACCTGTGTGTCCTTGGGCAAGGCATTTAGCTCCTCTGGGCCTCAGTTTCCTCACCTGAAAAATTATGAGGTTGTAGTAGATGACCTCTGAACTTCCTCCTGATTTTGATCTAACATCCAATGATCCTTCAAAGAAAGACCACCTCTGAGACTTACTTATTTTCCTCATCTGTAAAGGAGAACCAATATTATTTACTCTACTCATCTCTTAGTTTTATTTTAAAGACTAAAAAAATAAACCTCATAATGTCTGTAGAAGACTTTTGTTGCTAAATGTCATATAAATGTAAGTTATTATTATTATTATTTTTAAATCCTTACCTTCCATCTTGGAGTCAATACTGTGTATTGGCTTCAAGGCAGAAGTGTGGTAAGGGTAGGCAATGGGGGTCAAGTGACTTGCCCAGAGTCACACAGCTGAGAAATATCTGAGGCTAGATTTGAACCTAGGACCTCCCATCTCTAGGCTTGGCTCTCAATCCACTGAGCTACCCAGCTGCCCCCTAAATGTAAGTTATTATTAACTAGGCCAAGTCATCCCGGTCTCTGAAAGGGGTGGCAAAATAATTCATTATCCTGAATTTTTTGTTTGATCCATTTGTTTAATCAATGCATTTTGGTACTACAAGAAAAAGGTCTTTTTGCATGTTTCATTCTCCTTCTCGTTTCTACTTTTTTGAAATCTCCTATGTCTGGAACTTCTAATTCTAGAAACCCCTTTACCCCATGCATGCAGCCTTGCTTTTTGGTGGCTCTCAGTCTATGACATCAGTTATGGAAAACCAATTAGATGTGCTTGAGTAAGAACACTATTCTGTTCCCTATAAAAACCCTGGTCCTGAGTTGCCACGTTTGTGGGACCTAGACATTTCCACACCAAACCAACAGCAGTGACAAAAATATCAGTGTCTTGAGATGCCTTTTGTAGTGTTGCCCAGGGTATCAGAATGGCTATTTATGACTCTGAATATACGGTATTATTACTATTACTGTTATTAGTACATGGATATAGACCAAGCCATATTGTGAGTAGGATCCAACAATATGCCACTTTCTCCTCCCTTCATCTGGAGACTCTCAGTTTCCATTTTCCATGCCCATAAAAAGCCAGGACTCGAGTTTTTATAGAAGCCTTCCTGATTAAAACTCAAAATCATCTTAGAAAGAAAATGACCTAAAATGAAATGCAGCTAAAGTAGCAGCTCTTTGTTTGCAGCTAAATATCCCTATAACCCCTCTACTGTGGTTGGGGGGAAGGGGGTCAGTTTCAAACTCACTTGTAAATTTTTAGCTGCTGCCCATCTGTGGAGGATGGGAAGTGCCATCTTTAAAATATGTTTTTACAGAGTTAGAAAAAACAAAAAAAAATCATCTAGAGGAATAAAAGGTCAAGAATATCAAGAAATCAATAGAAAAAGTGAAAGAAGGTGGCCTAGCAGTACCAGATCTCAACTATATTTCAATGTGGTGGGTATCAAAACAATCTAGCACTGCATAAGTGGTTGAACAGTAGAATAGATCAGGTACACAATACACAGAAGTATATGACCACAGTCACCTAGTGTTTGATAGACCCAAAGATCCAAGCAATTGGGTCTAGAACTTACTATTTGACAAAAACATTCTGGGAAAACTGGAAAGGCATTCTTGTAGTAACTGGGCATAGACCAACATCTCACACCAACATAAAGTCAAAATGGATACAAAATTTATATATAAAGGCAGATACCATAAGCAAATTAAAGGAATATGGAAAACTTTGTCAGATCTATGGATTGGGGAAGAGTTTATGACTAAACAAAAAAGAGAGAGGATCATGTGGAATAAAATAGATAATTTTGATTATATTAAATTATTTGCGCAAACAAATCCAGTGTAGCCAAAATGAGAAGGAAAACAAACAAACAAAAAAAAACAGAGAAAAATTATTGCAGTAAATTTCTTTGATAAAGGCCTCATTTCTCAAATATATAGGGAGCCAAGCCAAATTTGTTAAAAATAAATTATTCCTCAATTGATAAATGGTCAAAGGGTGGCACAAAATTATGGGCCTGGAGTCAAGAAGACTTGAGTTCAAATGTGGTTTCAGACACTTAATAGCAGTGTAACCCTAGGAAAATCACTTAACCCTGTTTGCCTCAGGTTCTTCATTGGTAAAATGATCTGGACAAGGAAATGGCAAACCAGTTCAGTATCTTTGCCAAGAAAATCCAAAATGGATTAAAAAAAGAGTCAGATGTGACTCAAATGACTGAACAACAACAAAGGATATGAACAGGCAGTTTTTAGAAGCAAGCAGAACTGTCGATGGACCTGAAAAAATGCTCTATATCATTAATAATTAGAGAATTGCAAATTAAAACAACTCTGATACGCCACCTTACACCTATCAGGTTGGCTAACAGGACAGAAAAGGAAAAGGACAAATGCTGCAGGGTATGTAGAATAGGTGGAGCCATTAATTGGTCCAACCCTTATGGAGAATGATTTGGAACTATACCTAAAAGGCTATAAAACTATGCATGCCCTTACCCCAGCAATACCATTATGAGGTTAAAAAGAAAAGCCCAGGAAGACATATAAGCTAAAGAAAAGCAAAGCGAACAGAAGTAGGAGAAATTGTACATAGTAACAGTGATATTGGAATGATAATCAATTATGAAAAACTTATTCTTATCAATAAAATGATCCATTACAGTTTCAAGGGACTCAAGATGAAAAAATATTGCCTCCCTCCAGAAAGAGATTTGATGAACTCTGAGTACAGGTTGAAGCCTAATTTTTTTACATTTATTTTGCAGGACTTCTTATGTATAATGGATATTGTATATCCTGCCTTCTCAATGGGTGAGAAAGAGAAAATTTGGAACTGAAAGTAAAAATCCAATTAATCAATTAATTAATTAATATTTTTACTTTTTAGAAAAAAATTTTCCATGGTTACATGATTCATGTTCTTGCTCTCTGTCCCCCCCACCTCCCCATCCCCCAGTAGCTGACGCACATTTCCACTGGTTTCTTCCTGTGCCATCAATCCAAAAAAAATTGAAAGTAAAATTTTAAAAAAATGAATGGTAAATAAAGCAGGAGTTCATTCCAAGAACCCTGTTTTGAGTATAATATCTAAACATCATTCCATTAGAAAGGAAAAGGATTTAAAGAGGTATCTACTCCAACAATTTTATTTTATGGATGAGGAACCCCAGGAATAGAGAGGTTCCAGTAACTTGTCTGTCTGGTAATTTCCTACAAAGGAAGAATGGGAGGAAAAAAGAAAAGAAGATAGGAAGGAAGGAGGAAAGAAGAAAGGAAGGAAGAGAAGAAAGTTAGAAAAGAAGGAAAGGAAAAAACCATGGAAAGGAAGGAAGGACAGAAGGACTTATTAAATTTCAGGCACTGTGGTAAGTGCATTACAATGATTATCTTTTGATCTTCACAGCAATCCCCAAAGGTGGTTGTTATTCTTATCTCCATTTTCCAAGTAAGAAAACTCAAACAGAAGTGAAATGACTTGCTCAGGATCACAGAGCTAGTAAGTATCTAAGGTTGGCTTTGAACTGGGGTCTTCCTGATTCCAGTCCTAGTACTTTATCCACTGTGCCACACAAGTAGCAAATAGCCCAGGTGACATTTGAATCTAGGTTCTTTGACTCCAAATTTAGCACTTTTTCCCACCAAACAGCCCCCTTTTAACTGTAGTGGGTTGCTTCTCTCTGGAAATAACATTTTATCAGAATGACCCTATTTGGGGAGAAGAATGAACCTCATTGTCCAGGGTCAACAAAAGAGAGCTATTTCCTCTTCTCGGGAGACACTCCCCAAATGAATTTCTCTCCTTGAAATGGGATACTTTGCCTTATGGAATAGTGTAGGTTAACTGCTTGCCCAATCTGTTTTGTTTCCATGGAAACCTTGCCAGCAGTTCATGAGGGTACTTTTACCTGTCAATGCCAGGCGCCTGAGGAGAGTTTAAAATTCCATTCTGGATTCTCCTGTGGATTTTCTCCCCAGGATCCAGATC
Source organism: Gracilinanus agilis (assembly GCF_016433145.1). NCBI lineage: Eukaryota > Metazoa > Chordata > Mammalia > Didelphimorphia > Didelphidae > Gracilinanus > Gracilinanus agilis. The sequence continues at coordinate 640,012,375 of NC_058131.1, forward strand.
TTTCATTGCAGACCAAAGGAAAGCTGCTGAAAACAGCCCCCTGTGGACTTTGAGGAGCCCAGTGAAACCTCCCAATCAGACATATTGGAAGGAAACTCCTGTTTAAGCTTCACTTAACCAATAGCACCAGACTTCAGGCATCCTGATTCTAAGAAGAGGCCTCCTTAAATAGGATGACATTCTAGCACAGCCTGACCTGTGTTGCTACTTGGCTTCTGTGATTGCTAACATTAATTATTCCAAGACTATATAATCACTCCTTTTAGAGGAGACATTGCCGGGTGGGAACACTCTCATTTGGCTTTCTTACACTACACGAAGAGAAAAAGACAAATGCTCAAGGAAGATTGGAGAGGATGAGATATATCAGTGATTTGGGGGTTCAGAATTTCACATCTTGTTTTTATGAGGAAGCAGAGGCTGTGTGTGTTTTAGTCAAATTATAGAAATAGATTAAGAGTTGTAAGGGATCTCAGAGATCATCATCTGTGTGTTGCACTTTCTAGATTATTAGATTTGAAGTCAAGGCATCTAGGTGGTGGAGTGGGTAGAGCACAAGTCCTGGAGTCAGGAAGACCTGAGTTCAAATCCTGCCTCAGACACTTAAAAGGCAGTGAGACCCTGGGCAAGACATTTGATCCTGTTTGCTTCAGTTTCCTCTTCTGTAAACTGAGCTAGAAAATGAAATGGCCAACCCCTCCATATCTTTGTAAAGAAAACCCCAAATGGGGTCATGACGAGTCAGACAAGATTGAACAAAGATCTATAGAGAACCATGACTGTGAGGTAGCTATTAACTAATGGATGTACCTTGAAAGTTGGGGAGCGTGACTCCAGGAGCTATGCATATGCACGCTTGTTTTGCACGAGTTTATGTTTGGCCAATGTATGTGTGTTACATGAAATTTGTGGCAATAGTGTGATTCTGTGGGAGCTAAAAGGTCTAAACCACCAATGGAGAGAGTGTTCCTAACCAAATCACCTCCTCTTGTTTCTGCAAATTTCACTGACTAGTGACTTAAGAAACATACTGTTGTGCTTCCCAGATCTGAAATTTGCTTGAATTCCACTAATTAGGGATTAATTTGGATTCAGGGACAAAAGAGGTAGGGTAGGGAAGAAGGGTGAGAGTGAAGAATTTGTTGTTTAATGTAGATTAGTTCTCTTGGCTGCCTTGGTCACCTGTGTCCAATGAATGGAAGTTTTTGTTTTTGTGGGTGGAAGGGAAGGGAGGAGCAATAATTACTGGACATACTACCACAGACAAGTCATTCCATGTCTTTGACGTTTAGTTTCCTTTCTTTTAAAGCAGCTAATACTTGCACTCTATGAGTTCTTCTCTACCAGAGTTATTATTAGGAAAGCCCTTTATAAAATGAAAAGTGTCATATAAATATGAGCTATGACTATTTGGAGCCTCAGGTACTTTAGGTGAGGACAGGTCTTTTTCAGGCATTGGAAAGGACTCTGGGGTTCCTGAAGGCCCAGGTCACCAGATATCCCCCATTTGAAGTGTGTGGGCATTAGGAGCTTGGGAAAGAGAAGAGAACTTGGGTTAAGATGTGGGTGAGGAATAAGTCTAGAATAAGGGGAGTGGGAGGACACCAAGAACAAACTTTGCCTACTTCAAACAGAGCTCTGTTCCATTTCTCCCTCCCTCTCAGTGACCAAGTAAAGCTGCCCTCCTTCAAAGCTTTTCAGGTTCCTCCTAAGAAGTCTCTCTCCCTCTCCATCCCCTTCCAAATGATTACACCTCTCCTGACCTTTAGAGAAGCCTGCTGGGGACTGTGTCAAGCCAGGAACCTAGAGATTCTTGGTAGGAGGGGCCCAAGCTTGTGGGCATCCAAGGTTTGCACATGGGAAATGATTAGCTACCCAGGTCACAGCATGAAATGTTATGGTGTTTATGGTCACCATGAAGTTTAAGGGGGTTGTTCTGCTATGAATAAAGAGCTGTCTTAGAGACTGGAAGAATGGAGAGAAGTGAATATTTGTTAGAAGGAAAAGGACAAACCTGGTGGGGTTCCTCTGGGATTAGTGCTGGGACCTGTCTTATTTAACATCTTTATAAATCATCTGGAGGAGGGAGTACAGAGTAAAACCTTCAGATTTGCAGATGACACTAAGCTATTCTGGGTAAAGCAAAGCTGAGCCAAGGGGGCCAAACTACAGGCAGATCTTAGGAGACTGTGAGTGGGTAGGGAAGCAGCCGCTGAGGTTTAGTGGAGGCATATGCAAAGTATCTCATTTAGGAAAAAAAAAATCATCCAAACTATTCTCAGAGAATGATCTCTGCCTGGGTTCTGGCTCAGGCAGTTCCTAGTGGGGAGAGCACAATGCCTATGTATGTACCATTTTCTCACCTGGGGCATTTTTCCATATTTTGATTGGCCTTCCAAGAGCAATGCTTACCTTCCAGTTAACCTCCTTCTCCCTGATCTTCTCCTGTTCTGTGGAATCTCTATCACTGCGCCAGTGGTATGGAAGAAGCTAGACTCAACCCCAGGCAATAGCAGTGATCTTCCACTGTGGGTAACCCTTTGATTAGCGAGCACCTCAGAGTCTTTAACTTATATCCAGCCATTATGAATGTATCTGGAGTCCAAAGTCTTCTGCCTTTCCTAGCACAGATCTAGTCTTCCCTCCTCATCTCCTGCTCCTAAATGGGCCTCACTAGTTCTCTTCACTTTCCATCCCTCATTCTGCACCAAAATTTCTCTTTTCTTAGCTTCTTTTGCTAATTTTTTTTATAAATAAAGGATTTGTAGTTTATCTTCTATTTAAAAAAAGGGTTAGGGAATAATGATAATAAGTCACCATGAACAACCTTTGAAAGAGATCAGGCACTTGTCCAAGACTGTTTTCGAAAATTCTCTAATGAAGAATAACTTCCCAACTGTTCCAACTAGTTTTAAAATGAAATAATATTTTAAAGCATCTTGTAAACCTCAAAGTGTTATATGAATACAAATTATTATTATTGTATTAGATAGACTACCACCTCTAATCCCTACCCTACAAGACTAGAATGCCCTTCTTCTTTACTTCTGTTTCTTCTGATCCTTTTTTTCCCCTCAAGGCTCAGCTCAAATCTTATCTCCTCTTTAAGGTCCATTTTTTTTTTACTTTTAAAAATTTGTTATAAATATGTAATAAATTATAATAAATATGCTTATCCAAAATAAAGATTCTCACATTAGCTATGTCCAGAAATTCATGTCTCATCTTTTTTACTCCTTCCCTTCCCTTTCCCTCCCCAAGAAGTCAGGTAATATGATATAGGTTATATAAAAGTTCTTTCTTTTTTTTTTTTTCTTAAACCCTTACCTTCCGTCTTGGAGCCAATACTGTGTATGTAAGGGTAGGCAATGGGGGTCAAGTGACTTGCTCAGGGTCACACAGCTGGGAAGTGTCTGAGGCCAGATTTGAACCTAGAACCTCCCATCTCTAGGCCTGGCTCTCAACCCACTGAGCTACCCAGCTACCCCCAAAAGGTCTTTCTTGAACCTCCGAAGTTATAAGGATTCTCCTGATTTCCCCATTTTTAAATCTATGTTGTATTGACTCATTTGTGTGTATGGTATTTCCCCCAAGTAGAATGTAAGTTCTTGAAGGCAAGGACTATTTCATTTTTGTCTTTTTATTTCTGGCATGTAGCATAATGCCTGGAACATAATAGGAATTTAATAAATGCTTATTGGATTAAGCCTTAGTCCAGCTTCCCACTGAACTAATAACAGAATATCAGAACAGAAGGAAACATTAGAGATGATTTCTTCATTTGACAAAGAAATTAAAGTTCATAGAGAGAGAGGGAGGTAGTTGCTACTAATATCTCGTGATATTGGCTCTGTTTACTCGGTACTTAAACATTTTCTGGTTGCTTACGAAATATTTTCTTTGACTTTGAAGCTCTAGATTATTGGTTGTTTTCAGTTTGAGGTTTCTTTCAGGAGGAGATTGGTATATTCTTTGAATTGTTCTCTGGTTCTATTAGTTCTAAGGCAGGATTTTGCTTTCGTTGTCATTTTTAGAATTCTTGAAATTCTTGATAATCTATTTGTTTGGTTTTTTTTTGGTTGTTGTTGGTTATATTTTTGGAGAATTCCTTAAATTATCTCTCTTCAGTCTATGAGTTACTTTTGTTAGTAAAAGCCTTACATTTTCTTCTCCTTTTTCCAACCTTTTCACTTTGTTCTAGAATTTCTTCTTGTTTGGAGTCATTATGTTTGTTCCATTCTGTTTTTCAGGGAGTCTACTCAATGCTTATTGTTTTCCATCTTCTGTCCTAAACTGGTTATTTCCCTTTTATTTTGTCCTTCAGAACTCTAATTTCACTAATAATTTCATTTTTAAACCTATTGGTCAATTTCTTCTGTATAGTATAAGAATTAAAATTATAAGACTGGCCTTAAATTAATAATTTTGTTAAATTAAAAGTAGGAGGAGGGAAAAGCAAAAAATACGAGAGAGATATAAAAGGTACTTAGCTGGCTAATCTGTGACCACCATTTTAGGCCCTCTAATCACAATGGCACTGAGGAGAACAGTCACCAGTGTAACAATAAAGAAGCCAGTAAAAGGGAGATAGAGAGAGAGGCTATGGAGAGTCTTTCTTCCAGCTCTCCCCTGGGGCCAAATATACACTGGGAGACTTTAAGGGGGTGTCACCCCAAAACTGGGTGATCTGGATGGTTGTGCCGCCCCACAGGAGTTGGGGGCGAGGCTTCCTTATAAGATGAGGTATGTGGTATCCCAATCTGATTCTGAATAAGGACAGGGTTCACAAAACCTCCTCCTGATCAGTTAAGTTCACAGTGGGTAGTACGGCTTCAAGATGGAGGCAGCCAGACCAAACTGTGGTTCCTCTTTCCCGTGTTGTCTCTCAGGTACTCTGGAACACTATCTGACTGATGAATAGCTTTTATCATTCACAATTCAGGGATTGGGGAAAGGGGTGAAGGGCAGAGGGATTTTGTGGTGCCCTCTTTGCTATTGCTATAGGGTCCATCACTTGGGTGGGAACCCCAGTGGTTCCCACACCTAAGCTTCTCCCCTCACTTCTTCTTCTTCTGTTTCTCTATTTCTGTCCTTTCCTATAATTGTAAGGTTTGACTGAAAAAGGGTCTCTCTGCAAGGTTGGGAATGGATGAAGGAGACTAAGAGATTGCTCTCAAAATGGAGTCCAAACTTAGCTGACTTGATGGTTGAAGTCTTGATGGGTGAGATGTGATGGAATGGCTTTGATCAGGGAATCAGGGTTTCAGTTTCCAAAGAAAGACCCTCAGGAAGCCCTCAGGACTTGATCCAAGCTGGGATGTCCTCCTCCTCCCTCTTCCCAGTCCTCTACCAGAAGCCCTCTCCTCTCCTTCTTTCTGAGTTCCTATCCCAGACTTCTCTCTGGTCTCAACTGTCAGCAACTGTCAGCAACTCCTTCTCTGGCTCTTTTTGTCCCATTCCCCCTTGCACAAATCCCATCCTTACACCAGGAAACTCAGAAGTCCAGAGAGCATGCTCTACTCCTGCCTCAGTTTATCAAGTCTATTCTCCTCCCACTAACTCTTACACATGACATCTCAGTAGCCAACCATGGTTTTCTAATTTGCCTGGGCCACCCAGGGAACAGTGCCTGGGAAATTGCTCTGCTGTCTCATGATATTCTTGGCTGCCTAGCTCCATTTTTCTGGCTGTTGTTCTGCCCTCATGACTAAATTTATCTAATGATTTCCCTCACACCGTTTTCACTTCTTCCTAGAGTTCAAGCTCACCTCAGATACCCATAGTTGAAAGGGGAAAAGGATAAATTCCCTTTTCACAATATTCTTGTAATACTTGTGGCCAAGGTATTTTTTTCTATAAGGCTTTACTTATAGTTATTGTGGAGGTAACTTCCTCTTCTGGGTTTTATTTGTAGGATATATTAGTCCATCATATTTCCCTCTTGTGTTCAGTATTTTCTTCTGTTTATCCATATTTTCATTTTCAGTTATTGGATTAGGATTGTTTCCTCATGTTAATCCTATAGCACTCTTGAGTAGGTTGGAAAGCCCATGTTTATCTTGTATTCTTTGTAGTCTGCATACCATTGCCAATCTTGATCTGGATGGTGTGTGTGATACTAATCCCTAATCTTTCCTTACATCCCTGACTTAGTTTCTTTGTGGGACCTCAAATGGTCTCTGCTTCCTTCTCCTTTTCCCCATTTGGGAGTTAGCTCTGTCCCCTACTGCAGTCCTTACAGTTTCCAGCAGGATTTTGGCTATCACGCTGACCTCAGGTCTCCTGCACTGTGTCCCCCTTCCTGCATGTTGATGCTCAGGTACCCAGTTGGCACTGCATCCTGCTCTGGTGGCTGGTGCTTAAAGGACTACACAGCTAGGCTATCTTTTTGCATAGTGCTCTATGAGGGCTGATTCTGTCTCTTGTTTCTGTTCTGGTAAGCTAAAGTCATTGAATGGCTGGAGCCACTAGTATTTGCATCCTACTCTGTCCAGACCATTGGCTACTAGTTTCATAGTGAGAACTCACTTTGGATTTTTTGGTTTGGCTCTTCTCCCTTCCTCCCCTGGCTTCTATTCTATTTCCTAGAATTTGTATTGGCTTTCTTAAGTGTTCTCCTTTCTCCAATTTTATAAGATTCTTACCCATTTATCTGAGCTCACTCTGGATTTCCTGGTTCAACATCTTTATCTACCATTACTAGTTCTGGGCCATTTTTTAAGCTATCCTGGACTGGATGGAAAAACTTATTTCTGTTTTTCTCTGGTTTCCTTAATCATTGCTATTACTGCTGGAGTTTATGTATGAGAGCTGGGGTCCTCAATGACCTTTCATATTGCTACCTTATCTGTATTTAATGAATGGATTTTTGGTTGAGTGAATGAATAATTGAAATTATTTTGAGAAGAATATTAATTATGTTACCAGAGACTGCCCAGTCTACAAAGGGACATTAAGATAAAAGGCGATCTGTGTATTATAGTAGCAAAGGGAAGCATTAATGTGATCATGTATTATGTTCCAAGGTCATTGTAGCTTCATTAAAAATAAGTCACATTGTTCCTCTGGATGTTCTGAGAAATGTTTTGAAGAAAAGATAGATAATAATTGGAAAACTGTCCTACCTTTGAAAGATTGGGGGAGATCAGGGAATGGTTTCAACAGGTTTGAACCAAGGACACAGATCATATCTTAATAATATCTGGAGGTTCATCATTACCTATCATCGTATGCTGAATATAGTAGATGATTAGTAAATGCTTTATTATTTGGACTGGGGTAACTAGGTGGTACAGTGAACAGAATTCTGGGCTGGAATCAGGAAGACTCATCTTCCTGAGTTTAGATCTAGCCTCAGATTCTTACTAGCTGTGTGACCTTGGGCAAGTCAATTAACCCTTTTTGTCTCAGTTTCCTCACCTATAAAATAAACTGGAGACTGAAATGGTAAAACACTCCAGTATCTTTGCCAAGAAACTCTAAATGGGGTCACACAGAATCAGACAATCTGAAACAACTGAACAACAACAACAACAAATTATTTTGACTTGATAAAAAAAGTCCATATTCTTTATATATTGTTCATTCTGTTGCAAAGTTGTAAAGGAAATGCTGGTAGGAGCTACTAGGTAACACAGCAATAGCATGCCTGACCTGGAATTGAGAGGATGTGGGTTCAAATCTGGTCCGAGACACTTCCTAGCCATGTGACCCTGGGTAAGTCATTTAGTCCCAATAGCCTAGCCCTTGCTGCTCTTCTGTTTTAGAACTGATACTAAGATAGAAAGTAAGGATAAAAAAAAAATACTTGGAGATTGGTGGAAATTCGAGTTTTTAAAGGGCAGTGTTAAGGCACTGATGGAAAGAAATTGATACCCAGCTATCAGGGGATAGCTGGGTAGCATGATGAATGGAACTAAGGACTTGGAGTCAGGAAGTCCTGAGTTTAAGTCCTTCCTCAGACATATCAGCTGTGTGATTCTTGTGGGGGTTAAGGGGGAATCATTTAACTTCTTTCTACTTCTGGTTCTTTATCTATAAAATGGGGATAATAATAATGCCTTCCCTACAGGGTTGGAGTAAGGGTTAAATAAATTAATATATGTAAAGCTCTACAAACCTTAATATGATATATAAATACTAGCTATTGTTATTATATAATCCTGAATGATGAAAACTTATATATAGCACTATAGGATTATGGATACTTTTACAACTACTATCTCATTCTGTTCTTTAAAAAATCTTATGTGAACTCCAGAGCAAAGATGGAATTTATTTCACATATAAGGACCCTCAATGGAATGACTTGCCCAAGGTGTCATGGTTAGTAAGCCTGATTCAGAACATAAACTAGGGTCTTCAGACTCTAAGCCCAGTGGACTGAAACTCCACTGAGAAGATAGGATTGTCTTGGGAAATCTTAGGGATGAGTCATAAAAATTGAAAATAAAAACATAACTGAGATGCTGGAAGGGGATTATTTTTGGTTTTGAAAAGAATGATAAATGGGAAGGAAAAGAATAGAAAAAGTATTATGGCAAAACAAAAATCTGCTTGCTGCAGGACTGTTCTTCAAAAGAAAAAGAGACAAAACTTCAAGTCTAGTTAACTTTTTTGAAAGTAATATACTGAATGAAACAAACCTAGTGATCTGATCTCTGTTAACTTGTATTCTGCTTCCATTAGCATCATTGGGAATATGAGGTTTAGTGAGAAGAGCTCTGGATTTGGAATCAGAGAGCTTGAGTTTGAATCTTCACTTAGTTACTAGGTAGGTGGTTTTGGAGAATTTTATTAATTTCTTTAGACTTCAGGTTCCTTCTTTATCAAACAAGAAACCAGACTGGAGGAGGGTGACCTTTTTGGCTGTAGAGGGACTAAAAAGAGAAAGGAGAAAAAACAACTGGAGACTAGGAAGGTGGACACATCCTCAGGATCAAGTGGAAAAGGCATTGTCCGTGGTGATTTCCCTCCTCAAAACTTTACATCTGCTAAAGCTAAAGTAGTAGACTTTAGACTGTTTTCTATTATGAATGCTAAATCTGTTGGCTGGAACATTGTGGGGGAAGGTGATGGTTGTAATTAGCCCAGAGACAGAAGAACTGGAGGTCCTTATCTCTTTTTTCCTGCCTTAATTTAAAATAGGTGTGGCTTGTACATATTTCTAAATAGGTACTTTTGGGGGGTGTTAATGGTGGCGTCTAATTGATCTAGTCTTCTTTTTCATAAAACACCCATGGTTGACGCTGAACTTTCACTTCCTTGTGTCCCTTTGTTTATGGCATGAAGGCGTGGGACATCTCTGGGAACCACACAGGAGAAACTGACCTTTCCTATCTCCAGGTCACTCTCCTAGGTCATTGTTAGGGCGTTTATCTCTCTAACTGGGTCCATTATCATAAATCATTCATTTGCTTCATCAGACCATGAACTGAATTTAGAGACCACTAGGGTTACAGAAAGATCACTGGATTCATTGCCAGAGGACTTGGGTTCAAATCCCAGGGTTGGCACTTAATAACTATATGGCCTTGGGCAAGTTAACTCTTCTCCCATCACTCCCAGTGTAACTTCAGTTGAAAATATACCTCTAAATGTACTGATAGAAAACTTAAGCCCTTACTGTATTTACTAAGACATTTTTCTTTTCAGATCACTCCCACTTCAAGTATAATGTGTGTGTGTATATATATATATATATGTATATATATATATATATATAGCTTATATATTTACATTTTAGTTTTTAGTTTTTCAGTTTGAATAGATTGGTTTCAATTTTTTTTTTAATTTTTGTGACAAAGAAAAAGTAATTCACTACCCATATAATTGGGTTGCTAAATTTTTTTTAGATTTCAATTATTTCTAAATTCTATAGTTAGAAAGATTGGCTAGATTTCCTCTCTTCATCAAAGAAGATAAATCTGGTCTGGTATGAAGTGGGAAAAAAATTGCCTTTTTCCCTTCTAATGCTGCCCTCCCCCCCAAAAAAAAAGCTAGGATGGTTGAAAATGATATGACTGGGGATTGATTGGTGGGAGGCTTCTGAATTCTGTTTTCTCCAGTGGTTCAGCTAATCTGTCTCAAGGGCTTTAATCAATAGCCATGGATTTCCTTAACTTTGTACAAAGAAAGAGAAATAGACATAATCTTTCAATTTGGTGATGTTTATGTGAAGATAAGGAAACACCAAAGGCACATAATGTGTATTTTAAATTCTTCTCTTCTGGGTCATTATGTTTGTGCTATAAACATCACATTAGATGTTATCTAGGACATTACCAAGGTCTACTTCTTTATGTTGCCTTTAGTGAAGAAATTGCTCATCTTGGAAACATTTTCCTCCATATTATGCCATGTTTTCTTCTTTATTAGTTGCCTCTTCTCCAGGATTCCTTCACCTATTCTTCAGGTGACATGTTTTATAGACAGACTCTTGATCAAGCATCTGAATCACCTTCCTCTGGATACATCCTGCCTTGTCAATATCTTTCTTAAAATATGCCTTTTAGTGGATTTAGATGAGTCTGTCAGACTCAACACGACCTCCCCTACTTTGGTCCCCACTTCAAAGACTTCAGATTAATGACTGAATATTAGAATCACAACAGTCCTCATATAAATGTCCCAGGAAGCCAGATATCACCTTTGATTCAGAGTATGGATTGATGCTAAAAGGCATTGCCCTGCAGCTCAATCCTCATTTTTCATCCTCTATTTAGGATTTAGTTATATGACTTTTGGCAAGTAAGTCACTAAGATTTTCTGAGTCTCAGTTCCTTCTTTAAAATATTTATGTTAAACCTTACTGTCCACATGAACAACCATAATGGTTGTTCAGAATAAAGAGATAATGTCTGTAAAATGGTTTCTAACCATAAAGCACCATACTATAAAGCCATAATAATATCAACTGCCATCACTTTTGGTATCTGCTTCACTCTTCTCTTTATTTTTGGTTCAGATCTTTAAGTTCACCAGTGTGAAGAACTCTAGGAATGGAATTTCTCTCATGTGATTCAGATCAACAATGAGTCTGTAACTTATGGTCTCAGAGTTGCCTGGGAATACTAAGATTTTGAGTGATTTGCTGACATACAAACTATGTTTCAGACAGAACCTGAATCTAGTTCTTACTTCTAGCCATTTTGCTTTTCTGCCTTTTCTTTCTTACTCATTCAAAATACTCCTAACTCCATAATTTTCTTTTCATCTTTTTGAAAAATGACTTGTCCTTCTTAAATTAGTATAATCAATATTTCCAGAGCTCAAGTTTTGACTTTAGACTGAGAGTGAAACTAGTATTTTTCAGTTTCTATTGGCCTAGAATACCTTTTCTCAATTCCTTATGAAGTGAAATAGAGGCCAAATAGGAATGTTCTTGTTGGAGAGTAGCTTAATCCTGTAATTTTCTTGTAAAAATTTGAAAACCTTAGAACTTTCAGATATAGTTTTTACAAGGCCTGGGAATCCTTATCCCAGTTTTTCCTCACCCTGACAAGTGGGATCCCCAGAACAAGCAAGGTTTAGAGTCAGAAGACTTCAGCTCAACTCTCACTTCTGACACCAACTGTGTGACTTTGAACAAATCATTTAGTTTTTCTTAGCTTTAGTTTCTCATGAGTAAAATAAGATCATCAGACTCTAAGTTATCTTTCATCTCTAAGTCTGTGATCTTATCCTTTTATTAAACACTTACTATATGTATTTCACTGCACTAGGTGCTCAGAAAGATACAAAGAGAAACATTGGTTCTAAGTCAAAAGAGTAGAAAGGGCTAGGCAGTGGGAGTTAAGTGACTCACTTAGAGTCACACAGTTAGGAAAGAAGTGGCTTAGGCCAAATTTGAACTCAGGACCTCCCATCTCTGGGCTTGGCTCTCAATCCACTGAACCACTTAGCTGCCTCCTAGATGTAGTCTTTATAAGGTCTTTAACATAAATCAGCAAAAACAATTTAAAGGAGAATTTTCTTCCTTTAAAATAATATGAAATTCTTGGTGGCACAGTGGATAGAGTAAGTCAGGAAGATCTGAGTTTTGATCTGGCTTCAGACACATAAGCTCTTTGGCTCTGAGCAAGTCACTCATCCCCTCTCACATTCAGTTTCCTCATCATATAATGATTTTTAGCATTTAAAGAGTTGTTGTGAGGATAAAATGAGAACATCTTTGTGAACCTTAAAGTGCTATATAAATGACAGTTATTATATTCACCACAAATAATTACAGAATTCAATTTACTAATAACATCAGTTTTAGTTGCCCTCTTGTTTCCTTTGAATATTGCTTATACTTTTATGTTAGATAGTATATATATGTATATATATATCTACATTTAAGTAAATATGAATCAACAAATATTGTTTTGAAAACCTGCTGTTGTATGTGTTAATATCAATCTCAAAAAGAAATTTTCATTGTTGTTCAGTTGTTTTTCAGTCACATCTAACCCTTTGTGATACCATTTGGGGTTTCTTGGCAAAGATGCTGGAGCAGTTTGCTATTTCCTTTTCTAGATCATTTTATAGCTGAAGAAATTGAGGCAAATAGAGTTAAGTGACTCTTCCAAGGTCACATAGCTAGTGTCTGAGGCCAGATTTGAATTCAGGAAGACTCATATTTTAGACTTCTGGCTAGCCTCTCCATTTCTTCTAGCACCAGCTAGAAATGGGGGCAACTGATCTATACATAAGGATTCCTGCAGACTGCATATTAATACTATTAAACTGAGATATTATCAATGTTTCATTGTATTTTTTTTATCTTGTTAAATATTTCCCAATCACATTCTATTGTGGTTCTATCCACACATTGTCTGCCTCATGTTGCCTCTCATTATGTGTTTGACAATTTTGTTATAAAGTGTAAATGAATCTGTATGCATACTATGAGTCTGTTGAGGCAAACAAAGGCCTCACTATGTGGGGAGAGCATTAGCCAATTCATGACAAGTTCTGTTTGTAGGTCTATAATGAAGGATAATCCTTTGTTAGATTAAATGAGATCCTATGCTTTAATTGCAGTGTATTAGTGTAAGAGACTATTAAATGTTTTGTTTAAAGAAACAGGCTTCTGGACTTCAAGCAAAGGGAACTGAGGAGAATATGAGGGGTGGGTGGGATAAGGGAAAGGAGAGCAGATATGAGAAGATCTCCTCGAACAGGTTAATTGAAAAAAAAACAGCTCTAGCTTTTTATCTAATTACTTGCGATTTTTCTACATTATTGGCCATGTTTTACTTTTCCTTTAATTTCCATTATTAACCAGGATTAAACATTTTTACGCTAGGGCTGAGGATGTGAGTAGGACTGACTCCCAAAAGATGAGAAGTTCTGGGTCTGGAATCTATGGGACTCACAAAAGGTCTATGGATAGATTTCGGGGCATGTAGTTAGATGGGAAAAAATGTTCTTTTTCACCAGCCTCTAATCTAAAGTTAGCATTCTTTCATTTATGAAGGTAGGAACAAAGTATTCTGAGAAGGAATTCATAGGTTTTACCAGACTGTGAAAGTTGTCCATGACACAAAAAAAGTTAAAGAACCCTTTAAAGACCATAAAAGAGCAAATGAAACAGGAGTTTTCTGTAACCAAAGCATGTCCTGATCCAAATCAGTTCTTCGTTTTTATTCTGCTTGCTCCGACTGGATTTTTGCACATCTGTTCCCAGATCGCAGAATAGACAATGACTTCAAAGCTTAGGTGCTACCTTTACCCTAATGGGTTTTAGTCATTCTCTGAAACTGGAAGTGAACTCTTCTTTCTAAAAATCTATTTTTCATCCATCTCAGTTTGACTTCTCTCATACATTCAAATAGTTTTCTAACTTGTACTTGTTATTTTTGTATATGTTTAGTCTCTTTGACTAGAGAATCATAACTGACATTTATATGCCCATAATATATATCTCTTATGTTAAGAGTTTAAGATGATTTACACACATTATCTCATATTATTACTTCCTTATTGGCCCTCCATTGGTACCTTCAGAAGTTGAAGAATAAGAGGAAATTTGTATTTATCCATAGAGTCTACAGAGCTCTGACTAAACATTATGCTATGTCATCATAGGAACATAGGACTTTATATTGATTGGCTAAAAATTTCACTCTTCTCTTATGCCAGGATATTTAGGGAGTAATTATTGCTTAGTTCAATTCAATTTGATTCCATTTGACAAGCCTCTAATTGAAAGACAGCATGTCCTTCAATTATGAAGCTAGGCAACACACATTATTCTGAGAAAGGAGTCATAGGCTTTAGCAGCCTGCCAAAGTGGTCCATGGCACAAAAAAGGTTAAGAACCCTTGAAAGACTTTATTAAGGTACTTAGTGGTACCAAGATGATGCCATTCTATTGTGGGATAGCAGGGAAGAGGCAGATTCTTCTCTCTAATTGTCACTCAATTATCACTCCCAGATGTCCCATCTTTGTTATTGCTTAATATGATTATATATTTACCAATATGCTTCTGCCCATCATACCTTTGTCTCTGGGGAAAAGTACTTCATGGAAATGCTGTTCATGTTTGAGTTCACATCTAAGTGTCATTCATGTTTTGGCAAGAGTCATATTTCATCCTCAATATCCTCTTTTCCTTCCTCATTTTCTAGTTTAATCCTGTAAAACAATTGTAAAGGGAAAGACTGGCCAGAGACAGCCTATGTCTTAGAGAATATGCCACATGCTCTGCCTGCTGGCAATGCACATGGGGGCTTGGTGAGCCTGTTTCTGGAAGTCCTGAGGGAGAGACTCTGTTCTCTTAAAAGCAGGAACAAGTATCCTATAGTTCTTACCTACCACTTAACTGTATGAGGATGAAAAGCCTGTTAACTTGGCTGCTGACCTGTGGGCATGCATACAAAAGGCTTGAATGGACTAACTCTCTCTTGTCCTTGACAACTTTCTGAAGAAAAGAAAGAAGAAAGCCTGTAAACTATTGGTTGGGTGGGACAATAATGAGATGACCTACTACAGACAGCTACCAACACTCCTTCTTTAGCTAACCACATAGCTATGAATTCACCTCGTTTCTCTCTATTGAGTATCTTCTTTCCTGATTCTAGGTAAATCAGTATGAAAGATGGAATGAACCTGGTTATGACTTTGTGAGCTTCAAAAGTATGGGAAGAGCTACCAGAATCCCAGCAACTGGAATCCCTAGCAGAATCTGCAAGTAGCTACAACAGTTGACTCTAATGAGGAACCAGCCCTGAGTAGTGACCTGTCTGACTCTGCCCAGAAGTGATTTCATTCAGAGAAAGGCATTCCTGGGTTTTCTAAGCCCAGGTAATGCAGTGATCTTTCTACTCTGTAATAAGGAATAAGGTAAGGTAGATAAGTATAAAATTTTAACTCTTCCATGCTGATTTTTTAAGGTTCAGAGCCCCAGAGAGAAAGAAGAGAAGGAAAGGAGAGTGCATGAGAAAGAAAGGATGAGGAAGAAAAAGGAGTAGAGGAAGAAGATGAAGAAGAATAAAAATTCAACAAAGAAATGTTACTGGAACTAGGCCATTATTGTGGACAGAACTATTGCCTGAACACTGATCCATAAAAGTGTAAGAAAAAAGTTTTTAATAGATGCCACCAAGCCAAATATTCCAAATCTTCATGCTATGGCAAGTATTCTAGGCAAGGCAAATGGCATTAGCAATTGTATGGAGGTGATAATGTTTATGAAATGGTTATGGGAAGAGGGAAGGTTTTATGTAAGGAAGATAGAGATGCAAAATTGGGTTTCCAGGGTGTGCTGGAGCCAACTCATATTGCTCCAAGAGCCATTAAATATTTGTGGATAGCATTTATACCTCAGGAATCAGGAATCTACAAATCAGAGGTTGATTTATTTTTTTCGTTAATTGTCTAGAATTAATTGATAGATAAAATGCTAATAACAGACTAAACTTAAAGGCATATCCAGCATCTTTGGAAAACTGCTTATTAAATAATTACTTGCATGGCCTTAGTTGGGACATTTTGTAAAAGTCTTTAGGTTCCAGAGTCAGGAACCTAGTGTTTCTTCTGTAGATAATAGGAAAGTTTAATATTAAGTTTAGTCAAGGACAAAACTAATGAAACCAGCTGAATGGTGGCTGGAGACTGGTTTGTATTCCCTATGTCTTCCCCAATGTTTCCCCCACCCCCAACTATACCTTCTAGAAGAATCTCATTCTAGAAGTTCAAGAGTACCCAAAAGTAATTTCCCTGGTCCTTGCCAAAGCAGAAAAACACATAAACATATTAGACCTAGGAAGTAAGTTGGAGAGAGAGTAGGATTCTTAGGGAACTAACTAGAGTAGGAAGAGTTTTGCCTTCATACTTTGATCTGTAGCTCTAGGCAAGGAATGTTTTAATTACACTGGCAACACAAGACAGAAATCAAGAGCAGTGACCTATGCTATACTTTGGTGAGGCAGGTAGAAGAAGTATATTTTCATCCAACTAAATTAAGAAGAGAATGATAAAAGGAAGCAGAAGCAAGATTGAAGTGATGGGAGTCATATGAGTCAAGGGGAAGAATTTTACCTTCCAGTCAGTGCAGATCAATATAAATGCCTCATATAGCCCTTTAAATTTTTTAATTTATTTTTGTTTTTTATTTACTAATTACATGTATTAACAAATTTCCATAAAAGTTTTCCAAAGTTATATAATTGAACTTAGGTTCTTCTTTCTCTTCTCTTCCCCTTCCCAGTGCTAGCAGGTGATTTGATCTGAGCTATTCATATATTATTATGCAAAAACCTATTTCCATATTTTTATTTTTTAAAGTGAATAATCTTATAAAACCAAAATCCCAAAACATAAACCCAAATAAACAATTGAAAAATCATCTGCTTCCATCTGCATTCTGACTCTAACAGTTCTTTCTCTGGAGATGGATAGCATCCTTTGTCATAAGTCCCTCAGAATTGTCAGGTATCTTTGTATTTCTGGGAGCAACTAAATCTATCACAGCTGATCATTCCACAATATTGCTGTTACTGTGTACAATATTTTCCTGGTTCTGCTTATTTCATTCTGTATCAATCCATGAAGACCTTTTGAAGACTTTCTGAAATCATCCTGTACATCATTCCTTATAGCACAATAGTAGTCCATCACCACCATATGCCACAATTTTTTCAGCCATTCCCCAGTTGATGGAAATTTCTTTAATTTCTAATTCTTTGTCACCACAAAAAGAGAAGCTCTAAATATTTTTTTACAAATAGGTCCCTTTACCTTTTATTTTGATCTCTCTGGGATATAGACCTAGTAGTGGTATTACTGGATCAAAGGGTATGCATTGTTTTATAATCCTTTAGATGTAATTCCAAATTGCCCTCCAGAATGATTGGATTAGTTCACAGCTCCACCAGCAATGCTTAGTGTCCCAAATTTGCCATATCCCCTCCAACATTTATGATTTTACTTTACTGCTATATTGGTCGATCTAATAGGTATGAGATACTATCTCAGAGTTGTTTTAATTTGTATTTCTCTAATCAAGAAGGATTTAGAACATTTTTATATGACTAGATAGCTTTGATTTCTTCATTTGAAAATTGCTTCTTCATATCTTTGACCATTTGTCAATTGGGGAATGATTATTATTCTTAAATTTGACTTAGTTTTTTTTTTTGTATTTGAGGAATGAGACCTTTATCAAAGAAATTTACTACAAAATTTCCCCCCAGTTTCATTTCCCTTCTAATCTTGGTTGCAATGGTTTTGTTTGTACAAAACTGTTTTAATTTAATATAATCAAAATAATTCATTTTAAATCTTGTAATGTTCTCTGTCTCTTGTTGTTATAAATTCTTCCCTTCTCCATAAATCTTAGAGGTAAACTATTTCACATTCTCCTAATTTACTTATAATATCACTTTTTATGTTGATATCATATAGCCATTCTGACAGTATCCTGGTATAGGGTGTGAGATATTAATCTATACCTAATTTTTGCCATTCTGTTTTCCAATTTTTCCAGAAGTTTTTGTCAAATAGCGAGTTCTTACCCTAAAACTGGGATCTTTGAATTTATCAAGCACTAGATTACTAAGGTCATTTATCCCTCTTTTATTCCATTGATCCACCCTTTTATTTCTTAGCCAGTACCAGATTGTTTTGAATGATTACTATTTTATAGCACAGTTTAAGATCTGGTACCACTAGACTAGCATCCCTTACATTTGTTTTTATTAGTTCCCTTGATATTCTTGATCTTTTGTTCTCCCAGATGAAGTTATCATTTTTTCTAGTTCTACAAAATAGGTTTTTGGTAGTTTGATTTGCATGTCACTTAATAAGTAAATTAATTTAGGTTGGATTGTAATTTTTATTCTATTAGCTCAGCTGAGCCATTAGCTATTAATGTTTTTCCAATTGTTTAGATCTAACTATATTTGTGTGAAAAGTGTTTTATAATTTTGTTTATATAATTCCTGGATTTGTCTTGACAAATACATTCCCTAGCATTTTATATTGTCTTGAGTGATTTTAAATGGAATTTCTCATTCTAACTCTTGCTGCTGGACTTCATAAGAAAAATATGGAAATGCTGATGATTTATGTGGATTTATTTTATATCCTGCAACTTTGTTAAAGTTTTAATTATTTCAACTAGTTTTTTAATGGATTCTTTAAGTATACCATTATATCATCTGCAAAGAGTAAGAGTTTAGGTTCCTCTTTGCCTCCTTTAACTTCTTCAACTTCTTTTTCTTCTCATTGCTAAAGCTAACATTTCTAGTACAATATTAAATAATAATGGTGATAATGGGAATCCTTTTTTCACTCCTGATCTTGTTGGTAACACTTCTAGTTTATTCCCATTGCAGATGATACTTGCTGATGGATTTAGATAGATACTACTTATTTTTTTAAAGGAAAGGCCTTTTTATTCCTATGCTTTCTAGTATTTTTAATAGGTTTAGGCGTTGTTTTCTTATCAAAGGCTTTTTCTGCATCTATTAAAACAACCATGTGTTTTCTGTTAGTTTGGTTATTGATTTGATCAATGATTATGATAGTTTTCCTATTTTAATCCCACCTGGTTATAGTGAATAACCCTTGTGGATAACTTGCTGTAACAATTTTTTTGTTAGTATTTTATTTAAGATTTTTG
The DNA here is from genome assembly GCF_016433145.1 of Gracilinanus agilis. NCBI lineage: Eukaryota > Metazoa > Chordata > Mammalia > Didelphimorphia > Didelphidae > Gracilinanus > Gracilinanus agilis. The sequence continues at coordinate 640,031,487 of NC_058131.1, forward strand.
CATCAACATTTATTAAGGAAATTAGTCTGTAATCTTTTTTTTCTGTTTTTTTTGTCTTCCTGGCTTAGGTATCAGTACCATATTTGCATCATAAAAAGAATTTAGTATGACTCCTTTATTACTTATTTTGTCAAATAATTTGTAGAGTATTGGAATTAATTTTTCTTTAAATGTTTGATAGAATTTACTTGTGAATCCATCTAGCCTTGAGGATTTTTCCATATCACCAAGATTGTCACATTTATTGTCATATAATTGGGCAAAATAGCTTCTAATAATTGCTTTAATTTCCTCTTGATTAGAGGTATAATCCCCTTTTCATTGTTGATACTGATATTTGATTTTCTTTTCATTTTTTAAATTAGATTAACCATTCCATGTGAACTGGAATGATGTCCTGGATTTATGCAGAGTGAAAGGAGTAGAACCAAGAGAACCTTATACACAGAGATCAATACACTGTGGCACAATCGAATGTAATGGACTTCTCTACTACCAGCAATGCAATAATCCAGGACAATTCTGAGGGATTTATGAAAAAGAACACTATTCACATCCAGAGAAACAACTGTGGAAGCAGAAACACAGAAGAAAAACAACTGTTTGATGACATGGGTTGATGGGGATATGACTAGGAATGTAGACTCTAAGTGATTACCCTAATGCAAATATTAATAGTATGGAAATAAGTCTTGATCATTGACATATGTAAAACCCATTGGAATTGCTCATTGGCTATGGGGGGTGGTGTAGGGGAGGGAGGGAGGAGTGGAGGGAAAGAACATGAATCATGTAAGCATGGAAAAATATTCTAAATCAATTAATTAAATAAAATATTTCAAACAAACAAAAATTAAAAAATTAATTAATCAATACTTTATCTATTTTATTAAATTTTTTCAAAGAACCAACTAACCAACTCCTGTCTCATTAGTTCAATAGTTCTTTTACTTTCATTTTAATGAATTTCTCCTTCAATTTTTAGGATTAGCTCTTGAACTTGGCTATTACAGTTGTTATTTGAGGATTTAATGTAGGAGATAATCTGTAGATTCTTTCAATTACTATTTTACCATCCTGTTTAAGAGTATCACGGCAGTTTTCTTTGATAATTTCTTGTAATATGATGTCTAGGTTTATTTTATTTTTTTTTATCATGACTTTCAGGTAGTCCATTAATTCTTAGATTGTCTCTCTTGGATCTATTTTCAAGGTCAGTCATTTTAAATATAATATATTTCATATTTTCTTCTATTTTTTCCATTCTTTTGGTTTTGTTCTATTGTTTCTTGATGTCTCATGAAGTCATTAGCTTCTATTTGCCCAATTCTAATTTTTAAAGACTGATTTTCCTCTATTAGCTTTTGATCCTCCTTTTTCATTTGGTCCATTCTACTTTGCATGGAACTTTTTTATTTTTCTTTTTTTTAAAACCCTTACCTTCTGTCTTGGAGTCAATACTTTGTATTGGCTCTAAGGTAGAAGAGTGGTAAGGGTAGGCAATGGGGGTTAAGTGACTTGCCCAGGGTCACACAGCTGGGAAGTGTCTGAGGCCAGATTTGAACCTAGGACCTCCTGTCTCTAGGCCTAGTTCTCAATCCATTGAGCTACCCAGCTGCCCCTGAACTTTTTTCTTCATTGGATTTTTGTGTCTCTTTTTCTACTTGACCAATTTTTTAAGCTATTTTTTGTAGTACGTTAATTCCTTTTCCCATCTCTCTTATTTGATTTTTTAATTCCTTTTGGAGCTCTTCCAATGCCTGAGACCAATTCTCATTTTTCTTTGAAATTTTTGCATGTGCGTGTTTTGATCTTATTGTTCCCTACTGAATTTGTGCTTTGTTCTTTCTCTCTTTAAAATTTCTCTATGGTTCAGTGTTTCTTTTGCTGTTTGCTCTTTTTCCTAGCCTTCTTTTGGGTATGGACTAGGAGTTCTGAAAATTGCTGATTCTGTCTCCTATGCTGATGGCTTGCAGGACTTAGAGTACTGTGAGCTATTTTGTCCTGGGGTTGAGGGCTTCATTGTGGTCTTCAGAAGGCCAAGCACTACAGACTTTGAGGCCTCACTGTGGGCTGGTACCAGGACTTGGGACTTCAAGGGGTGGGTGTGGGATGCTTTGCTATTGGTTTTGGAAGGGTCCCAGATTCCCAAAATTGGCTTAGGTTGAGGCTTGGAACCTGGTGCAGCAGGTGAGGGGTGGTTGGCCCACAATCTTCTGTCTGGTTTTACTTCTGGTTTCCCCTTATCCCATGCACATTGACTTTGCCTACCTTTCAAGTTGTTTTTCACAGGAGAACCACCTTACTCTATCTCCTTGTCAGTTCTGTGACTTCAGTTGTTTTGAGGTGCTATTTTAAGGTTGTTTTGGAAGGATTCTCAGAGAACTTCAGGATTTTTGCTGCTACTAAGCCACCTAATTCTTAGCTCTGCTCCCCTCCTCATACGCCCTTTTTGTACCTGTTAGGAGTCAGAAAACTTTAAGTAGATATCTGAAATTTTGTTTTATCCTATATGTAGGGCCAGGAGAATGTGATTCCCATTCAATGGAGACAGAGGAGAACCAAGATGATTTGTCCCCTGAGATTTTGAGTTTGCTGCTGAAAATGTATTGTCCTATAATCTAATTCAACTTACGAAGATAATAACCATTCAGAATTTAACTGATAATTGTTTCTTGGCCTTTTGGCTAAGATCAAGTGTAGAATCTGATTTATATAGGATAAAAAATAGTGGGAGGTAGTACAGGAGGACAATGGCTAGTAAGATTGGATGAATAATTCTCTTAGACTACATAAGGGCCCAGGAGAGTGATGTGGCAGTACAGAGAGAAGGATGGAGTTAATTGACATTCATTACACTACATTCACAGCTATTTGCACTTAAAATGAATATTTCTAAACAATATGTTCTTAATAACTTATGCATTACTCTTGACATATTTTTGAGCAGGCTAGGAACAATGTTTTAGGAAGAAGAATCTGGAAGCTATGTGTAGGATGAATGGGGAAGGAAAGAGACCAGATGCAAAGAAACTAGTTAGAAGGCTTGGAAACAGAAAACTCAGAGGACTCTTTGTAGATGAGGGAATGATAAGTGCCAAACTATACTGGTGGTCACAGACATGGAAGGCCTATGAGTGTTTCATTGTTATCCCAAGAACAGGAATTTGACAACATAAAGACTAATTTTGCTTCATTATAGAATCTTTGAAAAGAATAATGAAAAAATATATGTGAAAAAGGAACCTTTTAGGGAAATCTCTCCCTAAGACTTTTAATGCAGGCTGAATTTTATGCATGAGTAGAATGGTAAGGAATTCCATATGCTAGAGGAATTTTTTTCCCCTACAGTTCCCATCCTGATGATCAACTTTGTTTCCAAGATATCTATTCATGTCACAGTGTTTAGTTGGGAAGGTGGTGTTGCCATATTTTGCTCTGAACCTCGGTTGATCATCACTCTTCGAGCCTGAAGCCACATTTAGTCTGTAAACAAAACTAGAATAAATAGCATGTGTATGATCAACAGAGGGAGCTTCCTGCTATGTATAAATAAACTTCTAAATTACTAAAGCAGTAATGAAAGCTACTGGGATTAGCAACATTCAATGATTTTTCAGTAGTGATTGCAGCAGAGTGACATTTGTGTTCATATAGAAGAGTCTTCAAATCTTCATCTGTAAAATGGGAGGGTTGAACTACATGACCTCTAAAGTCTCTTCCATCTTGATCATTATAAGCCTGTAAGTTCTCTGTTCCTAAAGTTAACAAGAAAAAAAAACGGTACTGCTAATATATGGATGTTCATGGATATACATAGCTTTATACTGTCAATTTTCAGTCCTATTCCTAATCTTTGAAATACAGAGAGCAGTGGATTTGAAGTCAGTCATCCTGGATTCAAATCCTGGTTCTGCCACATGTGACCTGTATGGATAGCTAACTTCTCTGGGCCATAGTTTCCTAATTTTAAAATGAGGAGACTGGATTAGATGACCTTTAAACCCTTCTCCAATTCTAACTACATGATCCTATGATCTCTACAGGGGACCAGATATTCTTAGGCTTATCAGTAAAAGACAATTCTGGTTTAACTCAAGTCCAGTTTTCTTGGTTTTGATCATAACCCACATGACCCTGCTCTCTCAACCCTACCCACTCATTTCACTTCAAATAGGCAAGTGACAGAAACTAGGATTATTATTTCAGATATGTAACAGACCTTGAGTTTCAACTAGTATGATTATTTTATTTTCCTGATTTTAAAACTAAGAACCAGAAATTTAGTGGCTTGCCCAAAGTCACACAGGTAGTAAGAAGCTGAGTGAGGATGGGAACATCAATACATTTGTGGTTTTCTAAGTCAAAATGTGACCCATGGGAATGCTTTTGTGTGGTCACTGCCCTAGTAGAGGTCTGAATAGCTGAAGTTTTCGTCATTACTATATCATGTCTCTGTGGTTGGTTAGTGATCTGTTTCCTGAATACTTTCAGCCATTTATTCTTATTCTCCAGGTGGGCTGTAGTATTGTCCAAGGAAAAAATTATTTCTTTCCATCTCCGTTGATATTCACTCAGATATTGTACATCATGCTTTCCCCACAGTAGTTCCTATGTCTCCTTATCCATATATTTTAATAGAAAATGAGGTTCTTCCCCCATAATCATCATCATTTTACCTAATTTGTTCCTTTTGAACAAATAGGTTGCTTAGACAAGAAGTAAGAAAGGGATAATTGATAGATAACCCAAATGTGGCACCAGATATTAGATATTACTCACAAAAGTTCCTGTCTTCTTTCTCTCCACATACATATTAAACATTATCATTTCAATTTAATTTAAAATGAGGATATATATGACACATTCTAGAGAAGGTATTATAGCATGCAGTATAATATATTGTGGAGGGAGCATTGAGGATTGGAAAGTGCCAGATTTGACATCAGAGGTCCTTGGCCAGATCTTGGCTTGTCATTTATTACTTGTGTGATCTTAGGCATGTCACTTAATTTATATTGGCCTCAGTTCCTCATTCTTTTAATTCAGCAAGTCTTTATTGAGCACTGATTATGTGCCAAGCATTCTGCTAAGTTCTGAGGATGCAAAGAAAAATGAAACAATTCCTGCTGTCAAGGAACTCACTTTTTACTGGGTTAAATTGAGTAAACAAGCATTTGTTAAAAATTTAATATGGAAGGGGCAGCTATGTGGAATAGTAAATAGAACACGGGGCCTAAAGAAGAGTTCAAATTTTCTTTATAAAGTCCTCTGCAGGGAGACAAGATGGTGGAGTAGAAGAAGGACACTCAAAACCACCATGAGAATCTCTTCCAGTCAATCTTAAAATAACAACACAAAATGAATGCAGGAGTAAAAGAACTAACAAGGAGACAGAGTGAAGCAATTTTCAAGAAGAGAAAAACTAAAAGGTAGGGAGAGAATATCTGGGGTACTGGGATGAGAGGGGAGCACAGCCAGCAGGAGGCTACAGCAAGGAGGGAGGAGCAAGCCAAGAACAAGTCACAACTCTCCACCCCACATCTGCTGTGCCAGGTTCTGAACTTGAGCCCATGGCAATATCCAGATTGTGAGATCCTACCTGGGCAGATAGAGGTCCAAGCTAATACATACCCCCTGAGGTTCCAAGCAAACCTGCAGTGGGGTCCAGAATTCCAGCCCAGGGCAATCTTCTAAAGCAGTCTGATTTGTGTGGGCCCAGAGCAAGGCCAGGAGTCCCAACCAGGGCCTGTGGCAAGGACATAGATCCCAGTTTGGGGTATTTGGTGGAACCAAAGCTGGGCTCCCTGAGTCTCTTGTCAAAGGCTCAAGGGCAGGGCAGTCTCCTGCTTACATGAACTAATGAAGCCCACAGTGGGACCAAGAGCCTACACCCAAATCTGAGGTGATAATTTCAGCTGTCAGCAGTCTCAAGGGTTAATTGAATCAGCAGGGGGAGGTAGCTTTCAGAACTTCCAGTCCTCAGGCAAATATACCATCTTGGTAGAACTGAAACTGGCAGAAACCCCAAAGTAAAAGGGTAGCATAAAGGAATACTGATGCTTAAAAGAGTACCCTAATCTCCCAGAGATCAAAGCCTACCTATAAAAAGTTTGGAAAAATGAGCAGACAAACAAAAAACCACCTAACTATAGAGAATTTTTATGGAGACAAAAAAGCAAGTCACAGACACAGAAGGGGACAATGAAAGCAAAACAAACACATGCAAAGTCCAAAGTAATTAAAAGATGCAGAGGTAAATGGGGAAGAGAAACGAAGGTAATGCAAGAAGAAATGGGCCAAATGAAAAAGGAGGTTCAAAAGCTGATGGAAGAAAATTGTTTATTAAAAATTAGAATTGGGCAACTAGAAGCTAATGATTTCATGATATATCAAGAAGCAATAAAACAAAATCAAAAGAATGAAAAAAGGAAGAAAACTTGAAATATCCTATTGTAAAAACAGTTGACCTGGAAAATAGATCCAGAAGAGACAATTTAAGAATTATTAGACTACCTGAAAGCTATCATCAAAAAAAATTGGCTATCATAATACAAGAAATTATCAAAGAAAAATGCCCAGATATTCTTGAACAAGAAAATGAAATAGGAATTAAAAGAATACACAGATCACTTCCAGAAAGAAATCTTCAAATGACAACCTTCAGGAATATAATAAATAAATATAAGAGCACCCAAGCCAAAAAGAAAAACTTCAAAACAGTCAGAAAAATTCAAATACCATGGAGCTACAATCAGGATCATATAGGCCTTAGTGGCTTCTACATTAAAGGATCAGAAGGCATGGAATATGATATTCAGGAAGGCAAAAAATAACTAGATTTAGTTATTAAGGAACCAGCAGACCCATAATTTTAATTATTACACTAGAGTCACCTAATCAGCAAAACTGAGTATATTCTTTCAGAGGAAAAAAATGGCCATTCAATAATATAGAAGACTTCCAAGCATTGCTGAGGAAAAAACCAGACCTAAACAAAAAATCTGAGGTCCAAACATGAGACCCAAAAGAAGCCAAAAAAGTAAATAAGAAAGAGGAAATTTAAGGGACTCAGTAAGATCAAACCTTATGCATTCCTACATGGAAAGAGGATATCTATAATTCTTAAACATTCTTTCTAGTAAAGTAGATAAGGGGAATATACTTAGATAGGGGGTGGGGAAGTAAGCTGATTATGATGATATGATATACACAAAAGTCAAGGGGTGAAAAGAGGATTACAATGAGAGAAAATGGAAGAGAAAGGTGGAAAGGGATAAATTATATAACATAAAGAAGCATGAAAAATTATTATAGTGGAAGGGAGGATGAGGGTGGTGATGGGCAATGCTTAAACTTTATTGTCATTGTAACCAGCTTAGAGAGGGAATAACAACCATACTCATTTGGGTGTAGAACTATATCTTACCCTACATAGAAGTAAAAGGGGAATAAGACAATGGAAGTTAGGGGAACTGGAGGGAGGGGAAAATTGGGGGGGGGTGATAAAAAACAAAACACTGGTGAGGAGGAACAGAGTGAAAGGAAAAAGAGCAGGATCAAAAGGGGATAATAAGATGGAGGGCAATAACTGTGAAAGTGAATGGAATGAACTCACCCATAAAACAGAGAGGAGAACAGAGTGGATTAAAAACCAGAATCCCACTATATATTGTTTACAAGAAACACATTTGAGGCATGGTGACACACAGAGTAAACATGAAAAGCTGGAGCAGAATTTATTATGCATCATCTAAAGTAAAAAAAAAGCAGGAGTAGCAATCATGATCTTAGAACAAAAATTGATCTGTTAAAGAGATAAGGAAGGAAATTACATCTTGCTAATAGGTACTGTAAACAATGAAGTTATATCAATATTAAACATATATGCACTAAATGGAAAAGTATTCAGATTTTTAAAGGAGAAACTAAAGGAGGTTAAGTAAGAAATAGATAGTAAAACTATACTAGTGGGGGACCTCAACCTTCCCCTATAAGATCTAAATGAATCTAACAAAAAAATAAATAAGAAAGAAATAAGGGAAGTGAATGACATTTTAGAAGATTCAGAGAATAGATATATGAAGAAAATTGAATAGGGATAAAAAGGAATATACCTTCTTTTAAGCAGAACATGGCACATATACAAAGGCTGACCATGTAATAGGGCATAAAAGCATCACAAACAAATGCAGAAAAGCAGAAATAATAAATGCAACTTTTTTTCAGATCACAATGCAATAAAAATTTTAATTAGTATGGGTTTGTGGAAAGACAAATTAAAAAATAATTAGAAACTAAATCTAATTTTTCAAAACTGGTGGGTTAAAGAACAAATCATGGAAACAATTACAGATTTCATTGAAGAGAATGATAATGAGAATGAGGAGACAACATATAAAAATTTATGGGATATAGCCAAAGCAGTACTTGGGGGAAAAATTTATATCCCTGAGTGTCTATATCAACAAATAGAGAAAGAGGAGAACAATGAATTGGGCATACAACTAAAAACACTAGAAAAAGAACAAATTAAAACTCCCCAGATAAAGACTAAAATGGAAATCCTAAAAATTGAAGAATTTAATTAAACTGAAAGTAAAAGTTGAAATAATAAATAAGATTAGGAGTTGATTCTTTGAAAAAAGTTAATAAAATAGATAAAATATTGGTTAATCTAACTTTAAGAAGAAAGAAGAGAATCAAATGATCAGTATCAAGAATTAAAAAGGGGATTACACCTCTAATGAAGAGGAAATTAAAGCAATTAGGAGCTATTTTGTGCAATTATATGAAAATAAATATAACAATCTCAGTAAAATGGATGAATATTTACAAAAATATAAATTGTCTAGATTAACAGAAGAGGACATAGAATCCTTAAATAATCCCATATCAGAAAAAGAAATTGAACAAACCATCAATGAACTCCTCAGGAAAAAATGCCCAGGGCCAGATGGATTTACAAGTGAATTTCTTCAAACATTTAAAGACTAACTAATCCCAATACTATACAAACTATTTGACAAAATAAGCAAAGAAGGAGTCTTACCAAATTCTTTTTATGACACAAATATGGTAATGATACCTAAGCCAGGCAGACCAAAAACAGAGAAAGAAAACTACAGACCAATTTTTTTAATGAACCTAGATGCAAAAATCTTAAATAAAATACTAGCAAAGAGACTATGGCAAGTTATCACAAGCATTATTCACTATGATTAGGTGGGATTTATACCAGGAATGCAATGATGGTTCAACATTAGGAAAACCATCCACATAATTGACCATATCCATCTTCAAACTAACAGAAATCACACAATTATCTCAATAGATGGAGAAAAAGCCTTTGACAAAATACAATACCCATTCCTATTGAAAATACTGGAAAGTTTAGGAATAAAAGGACCTTACCTCAAAATAATAAGCAGTATTTATTTTAAAACATCAGCAAGTATCATTTGTAATGGGGATAAGTTAGAAGCCTCCCCATGAAGATCAGGATTAAAGAGAGGATCCCCATTATCACCACTATTATTTAATATTGTACTAGAAATGCTATATGTAGCAATTAGAGTAGAAAAAGAAATTGAAGTGATTAAAGAAGGAAATAAGGAAATTAATCTATCACTCTTTGCAGATGATATGATGGTATACTTAGAGAATTCTAGAAAATCAAATTAAAAAGCTAGTAGAAATAATCAATAACTTTATCAAAGTTGCAGGATACAAAATAAACCCACACAAATCATCAGCATTTTTATATATTTCCAACAGCAAGAATTAGAAAGAGAAACTCCATTTAAAATCACTCTAGACAATATAAAATATTACAAAACACTTTTCACACAAATAAAACTAGATCTAAACAATTGGAAAAAATTAATTGCTCATGGGTAGGATGAACTAATATAAGAAAAATGACAATCCTATGTAAATTAATTTACTTAATCAGTGTCATACCTATCAAACTACCAGAAAACTATTTTAGAGAAATAGAAAAAAATAACAAAATTCATTTGGAAGAATAAGTCCTCTGGAATAGTGGTGGTTCACTATAATTATCAGAGTTGCTACATCTTTAAAAGTTTTTGGTCTTTAGCAATTTTGCTATTGTTATCAATTATTCCCTTGTCAGTTCCTCATTTGGAGAATGAGTGGGTTAGAGTATGAGGATTGCAGAGTCTCTTGTAGTTCTAAATTTCTGAACTAATTATAAAAGGGAGAAAACAGACAAGAATCATGTAGGATTGTGCAACATAAATAGATTGCAATCTACATTAGTGAAGTGAATGCAACGTCAATGAAATCAGCAATCATAGAATTAGTCAATTAATAAACATCAAGAGTGTACTATGTGCCAAGTACTGTTCTAAGTGCTACGGATGCAAAAAAAAAAAAAAAAGATAAAATATAGTGCCTGATATCAGGGAGATCACATCCTAAAAGGGAGGACAACATGCAAAGAAATAGAAACAAACAAGGTAATTTAGAGATGGAGGGATTAGGAAGTTTCTTGTACAAGATATCCTCTGGCTGTTTTCATCTGATATTCTCATTTTTAATTCCTGGGGGTTTTTTTGTGTGTCCATTTCTTTATCTGTTTAGTGCCTGGTGAACCACATGTATCATTCCTAAGGACCAAGCAGTTCCATTCTTGAACCCTTCCTATTTTCCCTTTTGTCTCTAAGACAACATGCTTGTGATTTCATATTATTAAAATTAGGTTGCATAATTCTTGACATACAGAAAGTTACCTATTCCAGCCTTGGAGTTTCCACACTATACTCAGATTCATCAGAGCAGAAGGGAAATATTTTTAGTATAAGTCCTGATCCAGAGTAGTCTCTACCTAAAAAGCAGGCAAATTTCCTGAAATTTTAAAAAAGGAAGTGTTAAAGTGAATCAGAATACAATAAAAACCCATGCAACTCAATTATTTTTAATCCCTCATAACCAAAAAGAGAATAATTATTTCCACAGACTCCAGTGCCAGTGGGCAAAGAGAACAAATTCCAAGGATGAAGGGAATGCACCTTCCAATGATACTTGAGGAGGAACTCCTTGAATCGCTGCTGAAGTAATTCTCCAAGTAGCTGTAAGCCTTCTAACCATGCCTCCCAGGAGACCAGAGAAAGGGTTGCCTTAAGTTGTTTCTGGAATAGTTTTTTGGAAATCTCCTTTCATTCCCAGTTGTGACTGACAGCATTTACAATTCAGCTCTTTCTGGTTGCTTACTGCCTCCAACCCTGATGCTTGCCTTGGGCTTCTTTGCTGCTGTCCATTTATATTTATACTATTTTTCTTTCATATAAGTAATTTTTGAGCTGTATACTTGTGACAAATCATTAATGCTTTTTTTTTTAAGGACAACCCATTCCTTCTTCTTCTTTTTTTTTTTTGGTCTGCTTCAAAGCTCTTTCTGGGAGAGAACCCAAAAGGACTCCTCAGGCCTGTTCTGTGAAACCTTAGTTTTCCACTCAGCTCCACTTAGGTAATAGTCAAAAGAATCAATCAAGAAGGCTTCCTTTCCTCTTTCATTAGTCTCCATCTCTTAACTCTTTTTCTGGTTTAAGTTAGGTGTTTTTCTTTAAAACTCTTACTTAACTCAGGAGATAGGAGCATACTACCTTTTATTGTACATACTTTAAGTTATGGGTTTTTGAGATGGAAGATAAGTGCACTTATCCCTCTTCACTGAGCCTTTTAACTGTCATCATCATGCTAAGTCATTCATATGTTCTCCAAGTTTTGATAAGTCTCAAGGAAGGGCCAACACATTGATGGGAGTAGGAATATAGGTAGTGAGCCTTCCATTGGTATTCCTGATAGTCCACAAAAACTCTTTTGCCTCTTTCATAAAGCTAACAAAGATGTTGAAAATAATACTGAGAAGCACTCAATTTTACTGCCTTGGATCTAAGTCATTTTATTCTGGGCCTCCATTTGTTTTATAACTCCTACCCCAGATCTGCTCACTTCAGTGACACCGCTTGTCCAATATGCACCTCTTTTTTTTTTTTTTTAGGTGAAATGGATGAACATTTATTTATTTATTTATTATTGGTTTTTAAATTTTTATTTTTTAGAAAATTTTTCTATGGTTACATTATTCATGTTCTTACTCTCTCCTCCACTCCCCACCCCCACCTCCCCATATCCAATGTTCATTTCCACTGGTTTTAACATGTGTCATTAATCAAGACCTATTTCCATATTATTGATAGTTGTACTAGGGTAGTCATTTAGAGTCTACATTCCAAATCATGTCCGCCTCAACCCATGTGTTCAAGCAGTTGTTTTTCTTCTGTGTTTCCACTCCTGTAGTTCTTCCTCTGAATGTGGGTAGTGTTCTTTTCCATAAATCCCTCAGAATTGTCCTGGATCATTGCATTGCTGCTAGCATAGGAGCCCATTACATTCAATTTTACCACAGTGTATCAGTCTCTGTGTACAATGTTCTTCTGACTCTGCTCCTTTCACTCTGCATCAATTCCTAGAGGTCTTTCCAGTTCACATGGAATTCCTCCAGTTGCCATTTCCTTGATGTTGGTACTCTTTCCAATAGTATAGATCAAAAGTTATCAGTGCTAAGAGCTAGGAATTAAACTCAGGTACTCTGAACCTAAACTCTTTCCATGACACCACTACTCTGCCTCTACCCAGGAGTCTAGATCCTCTCTAGGGGACCCAACTAATATGTTTATGTCCTTTCCTAGGTGTCTCACCATAATTTGGATACTGGTAGCCTGGGTACTGTCTGATATTCATTATCCTTTATTAAAGTTCCTTGTATATGGTAGAAACTGATATGATTTCTTTCTGAGCCTCTATTTCCTCATGCATAAAGTGAATCAGTTGAAATAGATAATCTCTAAGGCATCTTCTAATTTTTAACAATTCCATTCTACTTCGTCCCATCATAACAAATACCAATCTACCTCTAATTTCTTCTATCCTAGTTGAAACAATCCTAAGTAGATTCTTAATTCTATACTCTTTGGATATAAGAACTAAAAGGAAGTAAGATCCATCATTTTTATAGGTAATGGAAATTATAGAATGCTTACACAATCTTTCACTTTCTGCCTTTTTCTTCCTCCACATTTTTTCTTTTCTCATTCTCCATTTGTCTAACAAGTTGAGGTTTCACAATGTATTTGTTGTAATTTTTTCTTTTAAATAAAGAGATATTTCAAAAACAATGGGGTGGAGGGGGAGGTAGAGATATAAATAAAAATCTCATCTCATGGCTATTTTGAATATGAATAATTGAAGGGATATAGTTATATGCAATCTTATTCTCTTGACCTCAACTGTATCATTAAATATTCTCGATACAAAGGGAATTGTTTCATTCAGTGAAGAATATATTTCTCAACAACTTATAACTTAGAGTCTAAGTAACTAAGAAAAAAATTTAAATAAGTTTTCCTTCATATTATTACCATTAGAAGGAAGTAAGAAAGAGAGAAAGAGAAAGAAAGAAAGAAAGAAAGAAAGAAAGAAAGAAAGAAAGAAAGAAAGAAAGAAAGAAAGAAAGATAAGCCATAGTGATTTTAGGCATGAATGCCATGAACCTCAGTTTTGTTATCAGTAAAACGAAGATTAAAAAGGAAATCCCCGTCTGATATATCTCATCGGATTGTTATGAGGATCAAATGAGAGATTGTATTTGAAAGTGCTTTGCTACCAACATTAAATATTCTGTCATCCATGAGCTGATTATTCTTGGTATTAAGAAACTAAGTAGCCATAGGGAAAGTAATTTCCTTTTTCTTTTTCTCTGATGGTTCCTGAAAATAATGCAGTATCTACACTGAGTTCAGAGAAAGAGGAAAACTCCAGACAAGTGCTCCTCAATCATCTCATTCAACCTGAGTTGACTGATTCCAAATTGATTTGTTACTTTCTCAGCTTCTTTTGACTGTGGCAGAATGTCAGTGAATTGAGGAGCTCAAGTCCAAGTGAGCCCTAAACTACTGGACTTTGAATAAAAAGAAAACAGTCAGGCTTGAAGTAACCAAAGAGCTTGGTTTGTTTTTTGATAAAAACTATGTTGTAAGCTGAGAGCCTCCATTGTCTTTTACCACCAATTTTCATTTATTTCTTTTTGACTTTCCCTTTTATCCTCTTTTGGGCCTTACTTGGCTGTGACTAAGGGTACCATCTGAATGGAAAGTGAAGATTGCAGCTCATCATTCCAATGTTCTATCTACATCTCCTCCATTTCCGTGGAGCATTTTGGTTTCATTTTATAGGGACTGGATTTTTCCCTTGCCTTTTTGGAAATCAGTAACATTTTTTATGTCAGTCAGTCTTTTTTCCACAGTGACTAATTTTGGATATGCATTTTAGCAAAATTTGTTTTTGGTCCACAAAGGAATGATAAATCACATCTCTGTCACAGTCTTATAGATAGATGCTTGAGTAGCTATGAGATTGCTCCTCTGGCAGTCATGAAATTCCTGCTGTAAATACATAAGACCCACTATAATGCCATTATTTACAACAGAGTGGAATTTAATATTTGCTGGGTCTTTATTTCATGAGGGGCTTTAATAACTAGAGGAGCAAAAGAACCTTAGCTCTCACTATTGAATATGTAAGCTCAAGACAGAGACTGTTTGGGGTTTATCTTTCTGACTACACATAGCCTTTGTCCGCATAGTAGCTGGCATTTAATAGGTGTTCAAAAATGTTGATTGATTAACTGATACGGTAGTTACAGCATCCTACAGTAGGATTCCCCCAGGCTAAATAGTAGGGTAAGATAAAATCCCTCTGGGAACATTGTGCAGGATCTACACAATATCATACACCATTTTAAGTTTAAGGAGAGGAAAAATGCAATTGAATGACTTGATGTTTTGGTATCTTATAAATCTGATCCTCCTTAGCTAGATGGTTGTGGACTTTGTTCTTCATGGTTTCCTTCCTTTTTGTCATAGAGTTCCCCTTGTGTTTAGCTTGCCTCTCTTTGTCATTTTGTCAATATCTTTTTTTGTTGTGTCCTCAGTGGAAGCTATTGGTCACCAGCTTTTGCATAATGTTCTTTTGTGAAAATTTATTGTAACCTTTTGTTCCTCCAGGTAAAAAACAGTCCCAGTTCTTTTAACCTTTCCTCAGAAGGTCTGTTTCATCAATTTTTATTGCCACCTTCTGGGCCCTCTTTGGGTTCTCTACATTATGTTCAAATTACAGGACCCTCTTTGGGACAAAGTACTTTAATAAGTGATACCCCTCATGGTCCTGTAGGACGTAAACTGGTCCTGTCCTCAGGGCCTGCCATAATGCATTGAGATAGAGGTGAGTGCCCTCTCGGACTAAATGCCTACACTAAACTACTGTTTCTTTGAGCCTATTTGTAAGGCAAAAAAGATGAAAATGAGATGGAGAAGTTCTGAATCTTAGACTCAGTTCTGAAACTGTGTGACACTGGGCAAGTCCCTTAGTATCCCTGGACCTCATTTCTTTTCCTAGAACATAGGAGTGATAACATACTGTTCAAATGCCTTTGAAGTATCATATCAGAAGAAAATAAGATAACAAGTAGAAAAACTATTCAATTAGGTCAAAAGTGCTTTGCAAATTTGTGGCTACACAGGGCTACCAAACAGGGCATGAGTCATGCCACTTTGGTCTTTACAATTATTGCTACAAGTGTTTAGTTCTAGCTTGAACCATGAGCCAATAAAGCTACTATCAGGTGGGCAGAGGTGGAGCCCTATTCAGGTTTTTACCAACTTTTAGGCCAGGATACTGGAGGAATTGGGAAGGCTTGAGTTATCCCCACCTACTCTTATAACTAGGAGCACCTACCTGGCACAATAGATAGCGTACTGGGTCTGAAGTCAGGAGGACTCATCTTTGTGAGTTCAAATCTGATCTCAGACAATTACTAGCTGTGTAACCCTGGATAAGTCACTTAACCTTCATTTCCTCATCTGTAAAATGAGCTGGAGGAGGAAATGGCAAACTACTGCAGTATCTTTATCAGGAAAACTCCAAATGGGATCTTGAGGATTGGACACAACTGAAATGCCTGCAGAGGAACAATACTTATAAAAAACATTAACTGGGACTGCTGTGAATAAGGTTATGGACCAGACCTGAGGCAATTTGGTTTAGATTAATTTAGATTAATCTGGTATATTAAAATATTTATGTTGGTTAATCATTCTTAAATTTATAATAAAAAGGAAACTATTATTTTTAAAAAAGGCATATATGGGGGGCAGCTGGGTAGCTCAGTGGAGTGAGAGTCAGGCCTAGAGACAGGAGGTCCTAGGTTCAAACCCGGCCTCAGCCACTTCCCAGCTGTGTGACCCTGGGCAAGTCACTTGACCCCCATTGCCCACCCTTACCACTCTTCCACCTATGAGACAATACACCGAAGTACAAGGGTTTAAAAAAAAAAAAAGGCATATATGGTTGATGGTACCTGTTATTCACTTCTGAAGCTCTCTAGGAGAGAGTAACAATTATCAGTGTTCCTTTAGTCTCTGGGTTACTATTATCAATCCTCACTCTGAAACATTCAAAGTTTTCTAGAAACAAGGAGAATTGTATGTATACAAATAAGAGCTCCATTTGTTGTTTAGTCATTTCCAACTCTTTGTGACCCTGTTTGGGATTTTCTTGACAAAGATACTAGAGCAGTATGCCATTTCCTTGTCCAGATTATTTTACAGATGAGGAAACTGAGGCAAACAAGATTAAGTGACTTGTCCAAGTTCACATAGACAGTAAGTGTATGAGACCAGATTTGAATTCAGGAAGAAGAGTCTTCCTGACTCCAGGTCCAGAACTCCATCTACTTTAGCATCAGATGCCCCAGGGATCTCTCTCTCTCTCTCTCTCTCTCTCTCTCTCTCTCTCTCTCTCTCTCTCTCTCTCTCTCTCTCTCTCCCTCTCCCTCTCTCTCCCTCTTTCTGTCTCAGTCTCGGTCTCTCTCTGTACAGGACTATGGACCAAAGGCTACTGGGGGAAGGTTTTATTATTACTAATTAAATTCTTTTGCTTTGAATTAATTGTGTCCTCTGGCTAACTAGAAAAGTAAATGCATGGGTTGGGGCTCAGGACTCAGGGTTTTGAGTTGAGTAGGAACCATGAAATTTCTTAAATCTAATGTAGCCTTGTCAGAGGAATTTGCTTTGCAAGTTGGGGGTCCCTTCCCAGGGGCCACAATGGCAAAGGGACAAAGAGAGATGGGAAGGTAGCTTGAAGAGGTTGAAGGGTTTTTTAAGTGGATTTGGGGGAGAACATAACAGACTCCATCTTGTCCTATATTTGCTATGTTTCTTTTTCTGTGGGATATTTCTTTGACACATGCTGTCTCCTTTAATACCCTCTTTCCCTACACTACAAAAGAACTTGGGAGACTTCCATAGTTCTGGGAAGTTACCCTCTTCTCTTTGTTATCTAATGAGCATGAATAGGCTCTTAACAAATGGTATCCGACTTCACTGATAAAGATACTCTTTTCTTTGGTCCAGTATAAATGGCTGTGCTAACAAGCATATAATCTTTATCACAATTTAAAAATCTTTTGTGTTGTTTAATAAGTATGTTTTCCTTTTATGACTGGATCTACTCTTAACTAAAACTGCTTCATAAGAAACACATCTCTTTTATTTTTCTGGGTCTGGTAGCTGGAGGCAAAAGAATATATCAATCCATTGTTTATTTTATACATACATATATATGGCATCTGTGGAATGCTGGAATGTGGATTGCCCATCACCTACTGACAGTATATAACACATTGTGGAGTGAGAAAACTCCCGTTTCTCTGTCTGTGTCCTGCGTAGTAAGAACCCTGAACATTCTTGTAACAAGGCAAATAGATAGCTTTTTAAGGCTCAGAGAGGACTTGAACTTATTGGTACTATAAGTTCCTAAAGGGGTAACTGGAAAAGGAGAGAAGGAAAATAAAAGCAGAAGTGATGAGGAATAGACTAAAATCTTAGAATTAGGTAAAGGGGCTGGGGATGAATGGTAGAGATCAGTGATGGAGAACCTATGGCATGGGTGCCAAAGATGACACACAGAGAGCTCTCTGTGGGCACGTGGCCACCCTCCCCTGCCAGAGTTCATTACTAGAAAGGCAGAGGGACTTGGGCAGAGCTGCTCCCTTCCCACTCTCCACTGTGCCTGACAACATTTTTCATATCACCCACTCCTCTGCCCAATGAGAGCACATAGGGGATAAAATGGGTGGCTCACAGGCGGCAGAGCTGGAGGGGAGCAGAGTACTTGGGCTATACCCCTCCTCCTCTCTACACTCACTGAAGTCATTCCTCACTTCACCTGCCCCTTCAACCAGCAGCCCAATGGCATCAATTTCTCTCTCCCCTGTGTGGGGTAAGAGGGGAAGTGTAGAGTAAGCCTGCACTCAGTCTTGGGGTGGGGCCTGGCACTAAATCTCTAAAAGGTTCACAATCACTGGTATAGATGGAGAGCTTTGGTTGGGCAAAAATAATGGAGGAACCATTTAATTCTCTGAGACAGGAAGGTAGAAAGGATTGAAATGTTGTGGGGAGTAGGGAAAATTAGGAAGCTCATCCAATATCCACTGCCTCAATTGGCTGACTATTGGGTCAGAGAAGAGGAAGAGGAGGAGAAGGGGGTTTGGGTCCAGGAATTCTAATACTCATGATTCTGCTATTAAAAGATAAATTGAGGGGGCATCTAGGTGGCTCAGTGGATAAAGAGTCAGGCCCAGAGACAGGAGGTCCTGGGTTCAAATCTGGCCTCAGATACTTTCTAATTATGTGACCGGGGGCAAGTTACTTAACCTCTATTGCTTAGTCTTTAATATTCTTCTGCCTTAGAACCAATACAAAGTATTGATTTGAAGAAAGAAGGTAAGGGTTAAAAAAAATGGACTCAGTGACCCATTGTGTTCTCATCTCCGCTGGTTAATTCAGTGTTGGGAGGAGAAGGGTCATTTACTCTGACACAAAGGCAAGTCACATGGCCACCTATGTGGGAAGTATCATGTAATCCTATTTGTGAAAGGTTGGGAAGTTGGGGAGGATCTGAGCTGCATGGGTTACCTCTTTGCTGATGGGAATGTAGCAAAATTTGTCTATCTCAACCCCCAAATTCTGTTATAAAAAGCTGATCCTCCCTGACATCTGGACTGATCTCCAGCAAAATCAGTTCATTAACATGTTGCTACCTTGATGTATAACTTCAATTTTTTTTCAGTTACATGAAGAAACAATTTTTAACAATTGTTTTCTGACATTTTAGGATTCAGATTCTCTCCCTCCCTCCCTTCCTCTCTCTCCTCTACCTTTCCTGAGGCAATAAATAATCTGATAGAGGTTATACCAGTGTGGTTATGCAATATACATATACATATATATACATATATATATACATATATATAGTTCCATATTCCCTATGCTGTGATAGAAGACACATATCACATATATTAAAAAAAAAAAACAAACCCTTGACATTTTAAATAAACTTCTTTAGCTAAAAACCAAAACACAAACCCCTTACCTTCTGTGTTAGAATTGATACCAAGTATTGATTCTTACACAGAAGAGGGGAAAGGGCTAGGCAATATGGGTTAAATGACTTGCCCAGGGTCATGCAGTTAGGAAGTGTATGAGGCCAGATTTGAGCCCAGGTCCTCCCGATTCCAGGCCTGGCTCTATCCACCGAGCCATGTAGCTTAGCTAGCTGCCCCTCCTTTAATTTCTTATCCTAAGTTTTACCTAATCAATTAGGGTAAAAGTACCCAAAAAAGAAATATATTTTTTTCAACACCAATAAGGGGGGAAGTGAGGATCTAAAGAATCAGGATATTCCAGTGTTCCTTTCCGGAGTGTGTTGTGTGCAATGGCAAGTCCTTCCCACTGATCTCCATCTTCTCAAAACTGATTTTTCTTCAAGGGTCAATCTCAGATACCACTTCCTCTGTGAAGGTTTCCTAGATCCACCTAGACTCTAATTGCCCCATCCTTTGTCAAATTATCTCTTATTGAGTTATCCCTTGAAAGAACTGAAGACCCTTGAAGGCAGGGATGCTTCTTCAGTGCCTTCCAAAGTGTTTTACTCAGAAGATACAGCCTTGACAAACATCAACAGAAAGGAACAGATCTTCTCTTTGGCATTTAAAGCCCTTTCTAGGCTTAAAACAAGCTTCTCTTGTCAAATTCTGGTCCAAACTGGACTTCTAGCTGTTTTCGGAACCCAATAATCCAATTTCCTTCTGGATTGCGTGTAATGACTGTCCTCTGTGCCTGGAATACTCATTTCTTTTCCAAATCTCTAGCTTCCTTCTCAGTTCCGGAACCTGACCGCCTCCTACATTTGGCCTTTCCTGCTGTACACCCTACTTGCCGCGCCTTCACTTTGTATATATTTTGTTGTGGGTCAGCAGGTATTTATTTAACTTCTTCTAGGAATCAGGCTCGGTGCTAAGAGCTACGGATCTAAAGAAAGGCAAACAACAGAGTCCCTGCTCTCACAGAGTTAGAGTCCACGGGGTCCTTATTTGTGGCCCCCCGGCCCTTGGAACGTAAGCATTTTGAGGGGAGGATTCCATAGGAATTCTTGCAAGTCCATCCTTTAATACCGCGGAGAACAAAAACCAACGGTGATGTCGATTGGTTGATGTTGATTTATTGACCACGTGGATTGGTTGACGACGTTGATTGGTTGATCCATGAAAGCCTGCTGAGGATCTCGGGACCTCCTCCGCCTCCCACGTGCCTGCGGAAGGTTTCGAGGCTAGCCCTCTCCTTCGGGGCTGGAGGTGAACAACTGGGGAGGAAACCTGTTTTCCAGGATGGAGAACTGTCAGGAGAAGGCGGAGTCGGGAGGGTGAGCGCCCCTGAGCTGAGACAAAGCCCAGAAAGATGGAGTCCTGGAGACTCCGGAGGGAAGAGGGTCAGAGATCGGCAGAACCCGACCGACCCACAGAGGCCGCGAGGGACAGTAGAGACAGGCTTGGAGGGGGTTGGGGTGTGGTATGGAGACCTGAGCCCTGGGCTGGGAGTCCTGGGACCTGGGTTCCAGGCCTGCTCTGGCCTCAACTCCTTTAGGGAACTTAGCTCAGCCAATCTATATGCATTTATTAAGCACCTACTGTGTGCCTAGCACCAAACTAACCGGTATTGAGGATATTCATACAAAGAATGAAACCTCCCCTACGAACAACAAGTCTGTCAGTTCCTTCTCTCTTCCTTTGTAGAATGGGGGGGAAGAAGAGGTGTGCTGATTAAATTGAATGCTATTTAAGGACCCTTCCAGTGCTAACATTCCGCCTTCTGTGTTTTAAGACTGTGCTTCCCGAGGTCGCTAGTTGGCTCTGTGGATGGAGAGTCAGGCCTAGAGAGGGTAGGTCTTGGGTTTGAATGTGGCCTCAGACACTTCCTAGCTGTGTGACCCTGGACAAGTCACTTAACCTCCATTGCCGACCCCTTAGTGCTCTTCTGCCTTAGAATCAATACACCGAATTGATCTTAAGATGGAAGCTAAGGGTTTTTTTTTTAAACCCTTGTACTTCCGGTGTATTGTCTCATAGGTGGAAGAGTGGTAAGGATGGGCCATGGGGGTCAAGTGACTTGCCCAGGGTCACACAGCTGGGAAGTGTCTGAGGCCGGATTTGAACCCAGGACTTCCCATCTCTAGGCCTGACTCTCACTCCACTGAGCTACCCAGCTGCCCCCCTAAGGGTTTTTTTTTTAAAGGAAAGACTATGGATCCTGAGGGTCTGAAAGGCCAAAACTATTTCCATAGTAGTAAGAAGTCTCTATTTCTAACGTGGTAAACATCAATAGCTGTGACACAGGCCAATGAAAGCTCTTTGGAGGCTGCAGAGTAATTTTTAAGAGTGAAAAGGATTCTGAGGCCAAAGGACCAAGACGTNCTTAATTTCCCCTTCATTAGAGGTGAGGTCTCCCTTTTCATCTTTGATACTATCAATTTGGTTTTCTTCTTTCCTTTTTTTTATTAGATTGACCAGTACTTTGTCTATTTTATCTGTTTTTTCAAAGTACCAGCTTCTAGTCTTATTTATTAATTCAATAGTTCTTTTACTTTCCATTTTATTAATTTCTCCCTTGGTTTTTGGTATTTCTAATTTAGTTTTCATCTGGGGATTTTTAATTTGCTTGCTTTCTAATTTTTTGAGTTGCATGCCCAATTCATTGATCTCTGCCCTCCTTATTTTGTTAATATATGCACTCTAGGATATAAATTTCCCCCTGAGTACTGCCTTGGCTGCATCCCACAGACTTTGGTAGGATGTCTCATCATTGTCATTTTCTTCAATGAAATTGTTGATTGTTTCTATGATTTCTTCTTTGACAAATTGGTTTTGAAGAATCATATTATTTAATTTCCAATTAGTTTTTGATTTTCCTGTCCAGGTGTCCTTACTAATTATTATTTTTATTGCATTATGATCTCAGAAGGTTACATTTATTATATCTGCTCTTTTGCATTTGTTTGCAATGATTCTATGCCCTATAACATGGTCAATCTTTGTGAATGTGCCATGTGCAGCTGAAAAGAAGGTGTATTCCTTTGTGTCCCTATTTATTTTTCTTCACATATCAATTAGATCTAATTTTTCTAGGACTTCATTCACCTCTCTTACCTCTTTCTTATTTATTTTTCGGTTTGATTTATCTAGATCTGAAAGAGGAATATTTAGATCTCCCACTAGTATGGTTTTACTATCTATTTCCTTCTTGAGCTCTGCCAGTTTCTCCTTTATGAATTTGGGTGCTATGCCACTTGGTGCATACATATTGAGCAGTGTTATTTCCTCATTGTTTATACTACCTTTAATCAGGATGTAATGACCTTCCCTGTCTTTTTTAATCATATCTATTTTTACTTTGGCTTTGTCAGAAATCATAATAGCCACTCCTGCCTTCTTTTTCTCATTTGACGCCCAAAAGATTTTGCTCAAACCCTGAACCTTAAACTTGTGTATGTCCACCCGCCTCATATGTGTTTCTTGTAGACAACATATGGTGGAATTGCTCAATTCTAGCCTTTAGGGATTGGTTTTCAGCTATAATCTTTCGGTTTTCGTCTATGATCTTTTGGTTTTCGGCTATAATCTTCTGGTTTTCGGCTATAATCTTCCAGTATTCAATCTTGTCATTTCTGGTGTTCAATTTGCTTATCAGTTCATTTGGTTTCTGATCCTCACTTTCCATTTGCAAGATTCTACCTTTTAAACAGTTATTTTCTTGCCATATCTCTTCCATTTTCCTCAAAATCTCAGTTTTGAACTCTTCCATAGCTTGTGAGGAGTTTTCCTCATTTGAGGAGGATCCGGATGCTTGTTTGTTCTCCTCCTCTGTTTGTTCAGTTGTCTGGATTTTCTCTGTGTAAAAGTTGTTGAGTGTTAAAGACTTCTTTTTCTTGTTGTTAATCTTTCTCTTCTGAACTTCCCGAGACTGGGTAGCCATCATTAGCCCAGCAGTTTCTCAGGTTTATCCTTGCGCTCAGGGTCTGTCCGCGATCTTTTGGCTCCTGAGGTCTGAGTTCTGGTTTTTTCCAAGGTCAAGCCCCCTGGTGGACCCCCTTGCTTGATCCTCTGCCAGAGGTTTCTTTACAAGTCTCAGGGAGCTGCTTCCACAATTGTACACCCGTCTGCACTGGTTCCCCACTCAGGGTTTCAGAGCTTTAGCTCCTGGATATGTCTGCCTCCACCCACGCCTCCGCCTGCATCTGCGCTCTGAGCCTGCGTTCTGTGCCCTGTGTCCGTTCTCTGCGGCCTGCTCCCGCGCTAAGAGTTTGTGTTTTTCTTTAGCTTTCTGGGGTCTTAAATCTTGCTGCTCTCAGGAACAGGCCCCGGAGCTGCCAATGACTCGATGTGTGCCCCAAACTTGCTCTATTTCTTTTTAGCTGGCTTCGGCGCTATAGGTGTTGTGTGGAGGGGGTGGGGGTGGTGTGGTTGCTCAGCCCGCGATTTAGTGAGAGCTGTTTCACCCCTTTATAGCATGGAAATGCCTCAATTCCACGTACCTTCCACGCTGTGCCCTGTTGTGGGGTTCCTCCGTTCGTCTGGACTTGTTTTTATGTCCCCTTGAGGAGTTTTGTGTGTTTCAGTCAGGAGAGGTTAAGAGCTGCTTCTTACTCTGCCGCCATCTTCACCTGGAAAACCTCAAACATAATTTTTAAGTGACTATTATCTGCCACATACTCTGTTAGGCAGTAGGGATTCAGTGACATAGTATGGTGACTTCTTTCTTAATTGTTCCAGTGACTCTTATCTGATGCTGATTCTTCCTTTGATACCTGCCTCTTCTTAGGAACAATCTCCCTGCTGCTGCTCAGGAAGAAGAAGACACTGACTTTCATCCCTATAATTCCTCTAGACCAGTGATTCCCAAAGTGGGGGCCACCACCCCCTGGTGGGTGCTGCAGCGATCCAGGGGAGCAGTGATGGCCACAGGTGCGTTTATCTTTCCTATTATTTGCTATTAAAATTAAAAAAAATTAATTTCCAGGGTGCTAAGTAATATTTTTTATGAAAAGGCAGCGGTAGGCCAAAAAAGTTTGGGAACCACTGATTTAGACTTTTCTTTGCTCTCAAGGTTGATGCTAAAGGAAGGGAACTCACAAGAGAGGCAAAGGTAGCCTGAGACCCCAGTACAATCCTGACTAATTGAATCCACTCACTATGTGGGAAATAGCAGCTCTTATCACTATTATGTCAGGACATAAAAAGACTGTTCCTTTTCAATCCTGTTAAAATCACTTCTTGGCACCTGAAGGGCTGTGTCAAGAGGGCCATCAACTGTAAGCTGCCTCTCGTGTTTCCCCAGGTATGGCATCTGAGATCATCAACTCGTCTGGCTCAGCAACCAATCAGTGATAAGTTATAAATGTCCAGAAACCTGCCCCTCTTGGCCTCTGCATTGTCTGCTGAAACAGGTTAAGAAAAAATACACATAGTCTGTGGGAGACTGGGAATAATAGCCCCACAACTTGTACCTTTGGTAGTCATCTGTGTAAGAGATGACACTTGCTATAATAGATGCTGATGAAATTAAGAGATGAGAGAAATCATCTCAGGACAGAACTCTGTAGAACATCTATTCCATAGACATTGTATGGATTCATGGGAGAGATTATGACTCAGGTATTTGACTATAATTGTTTGGGTTGATTATTCCTGCTTATTGATATGATATAAACAGTATCTATTTATCTATTGATACTGTATTAGGAGTTAAAACTGACAAAATTTAAAACACATATTTATTGATGCATTTAAAAATAATAATAAACCCACTATATGTTAATATAAATAATATATTTTAATGAAAAATAGTTGTATTTTTCCAACCAAAAATTAGTGATAAGAATAGCATTATTTTGCATAAGTTTTTTTGGTGCAAATCTCTCTAATGTCTAGCATAACAGAAGATAGTTATAATCTCATATCTTCTTCTGGCTTCAATGTATTTCTATTTTTCTTAGAAGTATATTAAGAAAATTTCTCCTCATATAGATATGTAATTAGAAAAGTGAGGAATCTTTTAATAGTAAATAACATCTTAGTGTTACTTTAAAATAGTTTTGATTTTGAGTACCTCCTGAGAGAATCTTGAGGACAACACTTTGAGAACCATTGACTAGACTCATAAAATAGAAGGAGTCCTATTCCTTGAAGACAGCAATAAAGAAAGAGAGGCTGTTTGAAAATATAGAAGGATGTTCTTCATAGAAGATATGGAGAAGGGGAAAGGAGAGGGCACATGGAAGATCACATCTATTTTCTCAATAGAGTAAATAGGAAAGGACATAAGAGAAAGAGGCTGTGAGAGAGGCTCTGGAGGGCTAGAGGAGAAAAGAAAAGATTTGGAACAGTTGTTGAAGGAAGCAGAAAAGGATCAATCAAGAAAAAAGCCATTTCACTGAATAGCAGTCAGGGCCCAGTTTATATTAAGGAACTTGCCTTTGTCATTGGCAGCTAGGTGGTGTTGTGTCAGGAAGACTCATCTTCATGAGTTCAAGTCTGGTCTCAGACACTTACTAGCTGTGTGATTCTAGACAAGTCACTTAATCCTGCTTGCCTCAGTTCCTTCATCTGTAAAATGAGCTGGAGAAGGAAACAGAAAACCACTCTAGTATATTTACCAAGAAAACCCCAAAGGGAGTCACAAAAAGTCAGACATGACTAAAATGACTGAATAACATAAGGACCATGACAAAGAAAAGCAGTATATAATAATGTTAGACTCAGAAAAGCAATTATGGATAGTTGTATTTTTTTTTACCATATTCAGTATGGCATATGAGATGTAGCTGTGGGATAGCAGATAGAGAGCTGACCTTGGAGTCAGGAAAAACTAGGTTCAAATCTGGCCCCTTGATATATATATATATATATAATGGGACAATGGACAAAAGTTGCTTAATCTTTCAGTGTTCTAGGTAAATCTCTAAAACTATAATTTGTAAAGAACACATCAAGCTCCTTTGGCAGAAGAACTCAGCCTTTGAATTCCCTATGTCAAAGAAATTAATCATAGGTTAAGTCCTAATCCCCAACCCTTTGGGTTCCTCTTTGTAAACTTTAGCGTGGCAGAGCCTTCATATCCTCTTCTGTAAAACAGGGATAATAATATTCACATTACCTACAGCACAGGGTTGCTCTGGAGAAAGTGCTTTAGAAACCTTAATACTCTATGCAAATTGAGAGGACTAACATAAACCAAGAAACTGAAGTCTAGAAAAGGCAAATGACTTGTTTAAGTTTATCTAACAAGTTACTAGCAGAGCCAAACAGAATCTTGGTTTCCCATCTACTTGTTAGATGTTCTTTCCACTAGAGTATGCCATCTCTCTTCTTGACTCAGTCTTTTTACAGTCTCGAACAGTCCTAAAACCTGTGTCATGCTTTTGGGGGTAAAGGCCATTTTCTGTTCTTTACTTTCTGAAATAAAGTTTTTTGACTTGGTATTTGTCATGTTAGAGTCCAATTTTGGAAAGTTATGATATTTCCAGAAAGTCTGTGATCCAAGTCAACAATACAACGTCCTTTTATTACCGGCTGTGGACAATATTTTCCTACATTTGATACTCACAAATATTTAAAATTTACCATCAATCTCACCCAATTCCCAACCTCTATTAGCAAGAATTAAAGTACCATTGGGGAGTATTTCTTACAAGCTGCTGGAGGAATTTAGTCACTGAGTGAATGTGGTAAGAACCCAATTCTGATTTATTTAAAGAACTATGAAAGTGCTTTTTAATTGAAGTCATTTTAGGCTGTTGCAGCTGTCCAACTGAAAAGTACCCTCATGCTGTGTCTATAGAGGCAAGAAGTACTGGAGAGTTGGGGCAATTAACTACATAGTCAGAAGTACCATGGGGGTTGGGGGGAAGATTAAGGCTGGAATGTTAGCGGTAGGCATGTGTGCATGCTGAGTTTTTTTGTTTTTTTTTTGATGGAAGCACTGAGGCCACAAGGTATTCCAGCAGCTCACAGATTTGATGTATGACAATTGTGGGTAAATGCTCGGATTCTTTGAATTGTACCTGAGGGATACCTATCTTTTTTTTTACAGTAAAATACAAATTTTAATGACAAAACTTGATTAAACCAAAGCAGATCCAAAGGAAAGTGACCAGTTTGCATGGAGAGGGTCTGGCAACTATACCATACAAGGTATAATTGAAGAACCTGAGCATGTTTAGCTTGGTAGAGAGATTCACACCCTTCTTTGGCCACAATTTTAAGTCACTTAAAACAAAATATTAATTCCCACATTATAGCCTTTTGTGGGGGTCATGAGGACCCTTGACTGCAAGAGTCCTGTATTCCTACCACGACAGAGAGAAGTGATTAGAATCTTTTATTAAGGATATAGTAGTTGCTGACCTTGTGACAGAGTCACCACTTAATGGCATCTTGTTTTCTTAAGAATTTAAGATCTCAATTTATAGCACAATCCAAATCAGGGACACACATAACACATGGGAAGGTAAAGAACAAAGAAACAGGCAAAACCTCCCAGGCCCCCAGAGGCTCCAGATTTGCTCTGTTCTTGACTTGTAGCTTTCTTAATCTTCTTTTAAATGCATACAGCTCTTCAGAGAAACTTGGAGGGACTTACATGAATTATGGCAAAGTGAGGTGAGCAGAACCAGGAGAACAGCATACTCAGTAAAAGCAATATTATATTATTTTGGACAGTGAATGATTTAGCTATTCTCAGCAATATAAAAATCTAAGGTAATTCTGTAGGATTTATGATGAAAAATGCTTTCTACCTCTGGAGAGTCTGAATGCAGATCAAAGTATACTTTTTTTGCTTTCTTCACTTTTCTTGTTTTTTTTTTTTTTTTGGTCTGTGTTTTCTATCATAACTGTAGTACAGAGAGAGGGGGTCATGATAGTTTTTTCCGAGCTTTGGCTGAGTTCTGAAATCAGTTAGGGGTTTAGAATCTTGAGGGAGAGAAGTCAGTTGATTTGGGGAATCTCATGGAGAGAGTTTCAGACCAGCTGAGCTGCTTCCTTGCCTATCTGTAGAATTGAAATTTAGCCTAGCTTTGGAATATATTTATTTAAGAATTGTTAGTTTAGATAAACCCTTTGTATCTTCATTCCCTATATTATTCCTACCTTCCTTTCCTTACCTTAAATGTCTGTGGAGTTAATAAGGAGAGTAAATTAGAGAGTAGTTCAAATCTGTGAGGGGTTTAACTATAATTTGGCAGTATTTTATCTAAAGAAATTGGTTAGTCATCATTTTATTCCCTTTAGACATCATAACACAGTTAATGTGAAAATGTTTTGTATGACTGCAAATGTATAACATCAAATTACTTGCTTTCTCAATGAGGGGGTAAGGGGAGCAGGGGGAAAATTTGGAACTAAAATTTTAAAAGTGAGTGTTAAATTGCTTTTATAGGTAATTAGAAAAATAAAATATTTAAATTAATCTTATCTTTATAGAAAAACAAAACAAAATAAAACAAAAAACACATAGAGGTCTACAATTATGATAAAAGAGCCAATTTAGGAATTACTGCCCAGATACTTTTATTTGGTATGTTTTCTATAAATCAGCTCAGAGTAATGCTGTCTTCATGCTCATTGCTGAGCCTCAAATTGTAGGAAAGACCTTTCAAATTTTAAGATTTTAAGGTAAAATATTTAATTTTTATTTCTAAAGTAATGCTTGAATTTTCTATTTTTTGTATACTTTAAATATAAGGGCAACAACAGATTGTGTTCTGAACAATAATGGAATCTTAACAATGTTCTAACTTCTAAATGCAATTTTTTATGATCAATTTTATAGCATCTCTACGTAGTGATGGATATAGCATGTCAGAGCTAGTAGAGACCATAGCAATTACCTAGTTCCATGTCCTCATTCTGTTGACGAGAGTTACAGATTTGCCCAAGGTCACACAGAACATTAGTGGCAGAGTAAGGACTTTGACATAGGTCCTTATGGGTCCTAAACCTATAGTCTGGGACTTTTTTCCAGTTCCCCATTTGGAGTACTCTAATTATTTTTCCTTCTTTAATCCCTTACCTTCCATCTTATAATAAACACTATGTATTTTTCTAAGGCAGAAAAGTGGCAAGGGCTAGGGAATTGGGGTTAATTTATTTGCCCAGGTTCACATAATTAGGAAGTATCTGACTCTAGATTTGAACCCAAGACCTCCTTTCTCTAAACCTGGCTCTCAATCCACTGAACCACTTAGCTATCCCTCTTATTACTTAAATTTTTTTTATCCATCTAAAGCCCTTTTCTCATTACTGAATGTAATCCTCAGGCATTATAACTAGTTATTACTGTGTACACCTGTGTATTTATATTAAGATCTCCTAAAATAAAAACCCACTTAGGCTCCCGCCAGAGAAAGTGAATCAATATTTTGCAATCATTTTTCAATGTCAAAGAGATTTTTCCTTCTTAGGTCACTTCAAGGATCTGTGATTTCATAGATCTGGGTATTCCCTCTATCAACATAGACCTTCTACACTTTTTTTTTATACTTGTTGAAGCAAAAGAAAAAAAAAATCAGCAACTCGTAACCAGCCAAATAGGTCCTTTTTTACTTTGGTAGGCTAGTCCTCAGATGACAAATAAAATAAAGTCTTATTACAGTTTTAAGCTTTATTATTGGGCAGGAGGAAGCAAAAATTATATAGCACCTATTATGTGCCAGGCACTACCTTAGCTTTTTACAAATATTAGTTCATTTGAGGGGCAGCCAGGTAGCACAGTGGATAGAGCGCCAACACTGGTGATATATTGATATATATGTTTATATATATATATATATTTTCATTTTTGGGGGGGGGGCAAGGAGAGGCAGAGTAGTGCTTAATGGAATCCCATTAAGGATAATACAAAATGATAAGCAAAACAAGTAAAAACTAGAGGAAGAAATCTTTGGAAATAGATGGGTTAAGGTCCTCTCCAGGGTATTTTTTTCATACAGGCCAACAACTACAATTTATTTTGTTCCCCTCACCCAGTGAGTATTTTTCTTAGGTTGTTTTCTTTTTTAAAATGAGCACCCTGATCATTCCATTTTCTTCCATCATTCTGATTAGCTGAGGGGACATATAACACATTTTTCAAAAGTTGCCTTTTAGGGAATTTAATTTTAAAAATGAGATTAATTAGAAAATCTATGTCATGGGCAAGCGATAAGGCTCATATCACCATCATTACCACTACCGTGGCCATCATCAGTTGATGCTTTTGTAGAACCATGATATTTTAAAGCTTTAGATATACTTTATATCATGGGATTCTTAGAAAAATGTGGTGAGTTCAGTACTACTGCATTATTATTAATGATCTCCATTTTGCAGATGTAGAAAGTAGATGTTGAGTGATTTGCCTGCAACCATATAGTATTAGTCATTAGATTCAGCATCAGAATAGAAAAGGGAAGAAAAATTCATCTAGTCCAGTGATTCCCAAAGTGGGCGCCACTGCCCCCTAGTGGGTGCTGCAGCGATCCAGGGAGGCGGTGATGGCCACAGGTGCACTTATATTTCCTATTAATTGCTATTAAAATTAAAAAAAATTAATTTCCAGGGGGCTAAGTAATATTTTTTCTGTAAAGGGGGTGGTAGGCCAAAAAAGTTTGGGAACCATTGATCTAGTCCAACCCATAACTAAACAGGAATTCTCTTTCACAATATACTCAACAGGTTTTCTCAGCCTTTTAACTTATTTTTCTGGTTTTCACTTAGGACTTAGATTCATAGGACAAAAATATTTTATGTCTAATTAACATTCAACATATTACACTTCATTTTTGGGAGTCTCCAATTGTATAGGTTCTAAGTGGTAAGAGCTAAGCAACTGGGGTTAATTGATTTGCCCAGGGCCAAAGCTAGGAAGTGTCTAAGGTCAGATTCAAACCCAGGACCTCCTCTCTCCAGGGTTGACTCTATCCACTGAGCCACATAACTGCCCCTGGAGCAGTCCTTTTAAAAAAGATAATTGATGATTTATTTTACCCTTCTTGCTTCATTTCCACACCCCAACCTATTTCCTGAAACTCTGGCCATTTCCAGAATCATCTAG
Organism: Gracilinanus agilis; assembly: GCF_016433145.1. Classification (NCBI taxonomy): domain Eukaryota; kingdom Metazoa; phylum Chordata; class Mammalia; order Didelphimorphia; family Didelphidae; genus Gracilinanus; species Gracilinanus agilis. The sequence goes on from NC_058131.1 coordinate 640,063,058, forward strand.
GTCTTTTTGAAAGATGGCATTGCATTTCAAGCTGAAATAAATGCTCTAGATATAATTATGACTGCATCTAAACTCTAAATGGAGCTTGGGACTAAATCTTTCAAGGGTCTTTAAGAATTAAAGAGAGCTACATTAGACAAATTTAGTAGATTTTAGGGCTGGCCACTAAATGTGTGGGTGTGATCACCCTTATTTTTACTATTCTCTTATTTTCCTTATTCATTATCAGCTTGGCTTCTAAAAAATATAAAATAAAATGTTCTGTAAATCACTACTGAAAATTAATAAAATTGTAATAATATTTCTCATTTATTAGTCAATTAGCTCTGAGTTCCCAAAATATTATCAATTAAATAAATTGGAGAAACATCTTTACCCATAATCTCATCCCTCTAATTATCAAATATTTAATCTCTTGGGCTGACAGAAACGTTGTTTACTAACTATATAACTTATTACCAATTTCACAAACAATAAAGCAAAGGCATAGTTATTTACAACATGATGTGAAAAAAATCACAGCCAAAGTCACCTCTAATTATCATTATAAATACTGATTTTTCTGAAGTTCTGCAAATAGATTCAACATTCAGTTCTTTCAAGATACCAATTAAAGTATCTTTTCAAAAGTTATCTACTTGGGGGCAGCTAAGTTAGTGGATTGAGAGCCAGGCCTAGAGGCAGGAGGTCCTGGGTTCAAATATGACCTCGGATACTTCTTCGCTGTGTGACCCTGGGCAAGTCACTTAACTCCCAATGCCTAGCCCTTACTGCTCTTCTGCCTTAGAACCAATATACAGTATTGATTCTAAGATGGAAGGTAAGGATTTAAAAATATTTTCTTGTTTCTTCATAAAATTAGAATTAAAGCAGTTCTCTCAGGAAAGATATCTTGGGCAATTACAGTTTAATTATTTTATGAGGAGACTGAGAGTTTAATTGTCTTAGAGATTCTTTTGCCTGCATAATTTGGGAGAATCTCTAAGACCGCCATTTTAGTATAGAAGTACACAGAATTCTAATGCTTAATGTAATAGCCTTTGATTTTAATTCATGTAAAGGAAAGTTTAAGGACTAAAGTAATAAACCTGGGAGCCACAACATAGTGGAAAAAAGGCAAAGAAATAAAGGTTCAGGTCAAAATAGATATTGTTACTATAATATATTAGTAGCTGAACGAGAAAAGATCAATCTGAGATTTAGTCCCTAGAATTGGTGGTTGTTGTGGTTATGATAGTGGGGTCTCAGAGCCTTGGTTGTGCAATGTGCAATAGTAATCTTCAGGCAATGTGCAATGAATGTGCAGCGGTCTTTGTCAGTAAAAGAATGGAAATCAATGGTGGCCTTGCTGAAGACCATCTTCAAACTTAGCAATCTAGTTATTTTACTTATTGAATTATTTTTATTTTTAAGAATTATCTTTTTTTCCATTCTGAGCATTTACACATATGTAATAGAATGGAAAAAAGAGGATCATACATAAAATTGCAAATCTATCATCTCCAGTTTGCTTTCTTCTTAAAATATATAATAAATTCAAATTATAACTTTCAAAGCTGTCTTGCTTATCTTTCTTTCTATCCTCCTTTCTCTTCTCTTCTATACATCTCTAAAAATGCTTCAATGACCCTCTTTTATCTTCCTTCTTTCCTTTTTTTAATTTCCTTTCTTTGTGGGAGTGAGATGCTATCCTATCTATAATGCTTTTCTAACTCCCCTCCTCTGTTAAAAAGAGGGGGAAACCACTTTGTAATAAATATGCGTAGTCAAGCAAAAACAAAACAACACATTCTTATGTGGACAATATAAAAAAAATATGTCTTATTCTAAAGCTTGAGTCCATCACTTCTCTTTCAGAAGGTGGGTAGCAAGCTTCATCATTGGTCCATTGTTTGATTATGTTATTGTGAAGAGTTCCCAAGTTATTCAAAGATGTTTGTTGTTATTCTATTTGTTCTCCTGTTTTTGCTCATACTCACTTCACTCTGACTTAATACAAGTCTTCCCAGGTTTCTCTAATGCCATCCTTCCTACTATTATTTATAGCACAATAATATCCCATTCCACATATATGCCCTAATTTGTTTAGCCATTTCTCAATTCATGGGCTTCTCCTTATTTTCTAGTTCTTTGCTATAAAAAAAGAGGTATTCTAAGTATTTTTGAACATATGAGTCTTTTTCCTCTTACTTGGATGTCTTTGGGTCCCTTAGTGGTATTGTTAAGTCCAAGTGTGTGACTAGTTCTAAATTACCAGAATTGCTGTAACAATTCATAGATCCAACAGCCACTACATTAGGGTACACCTAGTTCTGCCAAGTTATTGTCACCTCTCCTAACTTATGGTTAAGCTAATATAATCTTAGGACCATCGATTTAGAGATGAAAAGAACCTTAGAGGCCATTGGGTTCAACCCTTTCATTTTACAGATGAGGAAATTGAGTTCCACAGAAGTTAAATGATTTGCATAGTCACACAGCTAGTCTAAAATAGGTTTGAATGTAATTTTGACTCCCTTTTACAAATTGCCTCCTGATATGCTGAATGTTGTCTGAGAAAAGCTTTGAACACATAGTTTTCTGGTTATAAGTCCACTCTTTATGTTATGATTATAATAACAGATAGTTTGGAGAAGCAGATAAATGTTTCAGGGCCAAANTCAAAAGAGGGGTCTCAGATTTTTATCCATTCTCTTATTGGCTTCCCACATACCTGTAAGGATAATCAATGATTAATAACTTTCACTAGGATTCCTAAGTCTTTATCTGCCCCAATTACTACAAGTCATTCCTTCCTTGTTTTATTTCTATGGAGATCTTTTACCTCAGTTAGGAGAACTACTTTATACCTATTTCCATCAAATTCTTTTCTGTTTTGATTCAATTCTTCCAATTTATCAAGGTCTTTTTGAATTTTATAACTAGACCTCCATTATTATTTCTACCAGATTATAATCTGTCTTTCCCAACTTTGTGTTTTCAGAGAGAGCAATATTTCAAAATGATTCAGTAAGCACTTCTTTAATAGCAGAACTCATTTTAGTGCAATAAAAATTCCCCCATGGCATTAAGTATAAAACATTTTGCAGAGAAGCTTCAAGTTTAATTAAAATATCCCCCGGGGAGTTATAGGTCCAGATTTGGGACAATTTTATGTTGAAATAGTCATCTCTCCAAATTATATGTATATTTTAGTGGGACCACATTTTTCTAAAGACAAAAATATGTAATAGATGTTGAATTCAAAGATAGACTTTAGATGCATTTGTTTCATGTGGCTAGATGGGGCATGTAGAAGAGCCTGAGGGATTTAGTTTATTAGAAGTTCAGTATGAATCTATGTGTGCTATGGTTCAATAAAAAGGACACAGTATTTGGAGGATTTTAGTTTAAATCCAAGCTCTGCTATCTGATTAAGTATAGGACCTTTGGCAAATCATCTCTCTGTGCCTTGGTTTCCTCATCTACAAAGCAAGGAGTTAATTAGATGGCCTCTGAGATTCTTTACATATCTAGGTCTATCATCTTATGTGGCTACAAAAACAACAAAGATTATATTTTGCTGCATTAAAAGAAATAGAACTCAGGCAAGGTGACAATAGCTCTCTTGTACTTTATTCTGGCTAGAACACATGTACAATATGGTGTCCAGTTTTGGGTACTTATAATGTAAGTGGGACTTTCCCAATCTGCAATGGATCCAGAAGAGAAAAGGCTATATGAAGAACCACCGGAGAATACAATGTTGTTAAACCTGCAGCAGAAAAAACTGGTTTGGAGGTAAGGAGACAAGATCAAGATCTTCAACCATTTGGAAGGCTGTCAAATACAAAACAACGAAACTGATTTATTTTGTGTGCCTCTGGAGGGTCACACTAGTACTGAGGGATGGAATTTATAGTGAAACTAATTGTGGCTCTATGTAAGGAAATCACAACCTAATTAGAATAGGCTGGTTTATAAGATAGTGAGTTTCTCATCATTAGAAGTTTCAAGCAGAGGTTGGACAGCCACGTGGAAGGATGTTGCTGGTGGGATTTTTGAAATACGTAGGAGTTGGACCAGATTTTTTTAAACTTTTCCAACTTTAAGACTATAATTTTAAAGCTAGGGATAGGGACTAGATCTATGATTTCCTTGCAATAGAGAACCCCTGGATGAGCACCCTTTCCATACTGGTAGATCAACACTTTCTCTGAAATTGCTGGTTTTATAAAGTTGCCTAGAGCACAACAGAAGTTAAGTTTTGTGCCTGGGGTCACCCAGGTAGTGTCATATGAGGAACTTGAACTCAGGTCTCCTGACTCTGAAGCCAGTGTTCTCTCTATTCAAGCTGTACTATTTCTTTATGGTTCCCAATCTCCCATCTCTTCCTGACACTACTTCTTTATCTTCTTTCCTTTTTCCTTCTTCATTGCTTCTTTTGCCTACTTCTGTCTTCCTTCCTCTTTCTTCTTTCTCCTTCCACCTTTCCCCAACATTTCCATTCACAAAGGTTGATAGTAAAAGAATCAATAATTTTTTAGTGCTTATCATGTGCAAAATACTAAAATAAATGCTGGGAATAAAAAGAGGAAAAATCAAGATGGTCTCTAATCTCAAAGGGCTCACGTTCTAATAAGGGAGACATGTACGTGTGTATATATACATGTAATATATATACATATACATAAAAACACAAATAGTCTCCCTCATTAGACTGTTAGCCCTTTCAAATTAGGGACTATCTTGTTTCTCTATTTATGTCCCCAGCACTTATCTTGGCATTTTGCACATGATAAACACTAAATATACAAATACATAAAGATATAACATATGTGTCTCTAAATATTATATATATATATTTTTAGTATATATATGTATATACATATATACGAAGAAGTTTAAGATACAAGTCAGATGGAAAAGTCCTGTGACCCTTAGGGTATAGCACCAGGCTGAAGATAATGCATTTTCTTTAATGCCATTTCCATTTATAAAACCTTATCTGTTTCTGATATTGAATCAGAGAAAAGTAATTAACCATTTTGTATGGATGACCAATATGTTTAGCATTATCATGGAATCATCTTAAAAGAGAGGCTTTAAAACTCAAATAATTCCCTAATAGATCGTGTGTGTGAGATTTTTTTGAGCAGACGTCCTCAGAGCTTTTTCCTTACTCTAGACAACTACTTCCAAATTAGCAGAGAAAAAAATATATAGTGTTATTTATTTGGCATTATGTAACCTCTTACCACTGTACTTGCCTTTTCTGACATATTTCCAAGTGGTTCAATACCCTAAGGAAACCAAAATGCTATGGGTAATTTTAAAAAATTAATTTTTTTTTGCAATTCTGTATTTGACAAACATTAAACACAGACATTTCCATGGACACGGAAGAATAGAAAAAGAGGATTGAACATGAAACAACAAATCTCTATAGTTTACACTTTGCGTTTTTTTAAAATATAAGAAATGAGCATCCACATGGATAGTCTAAATATATGAAAGTGGCTCTCAGATGACATGGATAGATATTTGTGCTATCTGACCCAGCCTTCTCTAAAAAATCCAGCAATTTCTGCCTTGAGCAAAGAAGAAGGGCTGTGGCTGTTGTAATGCAGGGTTGCAGCAAAAGCTCTTGCTCTTGCAAACCAACTGTAGCAGCCCTGACAGTTGGAAAGAGATAGAATGTTGACCCTGGGCTCATGGGAAAACCGTTAGAACCTGAGACTATAAATATCCCTGGAGCACTAACTGAGAGGCCTTTTTGCTTCTGGGGCTTTGGGGCTTGGCCTGATTTCCCTGGACCTCTCCCTTGACCTCTCCATTGACAATCTGTTATTCCCTGGATTTCCCCATTGGGCCCTGGGAGGCAGGGTGATTTGGTGGGTGGAAATCGTGGGAACTAGCTTTATAGATAGGCAGGAATAACCTAAACCAAATCATCACTTCATCTAACAATCTGCTGAACCTTTACATCACGGCAGGGAAATTACCTTTGGCTGAGGGAGCTGGCTACCTCTGCCTGATCTCCTCTTCAGTGACCCCTCCCCCAATACCAGATTCTCCCTTAGCAGCAGTTACCTAACCCTAATCCCCTTTCACCTCAGCTTACCCTAGGCAATAATAAATCCCTTTGATTTTATAAAGAGTTTCTGGGGAATCATTGTACCCATTAGTAGGGCAAAGGCTGAAGAAGGAAAGGAGTAACTTTCTTTATTTCTTGAGGGCAAACCCAGACATCCCTCTTGGGCAGGAATCACTTCCTGTAAGGTTTCAGTTTTCACAGGCAGGGAGGAGCCTCTTGACTCCTCCCTCAAGGACCTTAGAAATAACAACAGAAAGCCGAAGAAACCCTTCAGCCAGACTCATACCATCTCTGACTGACCCAATTCTTCTTATATTGTAGAGATAGTCTCCCTGCCTGAAGGACCCAGCCTATTTCCTCCCAGTACCCTCAAGTACATAGCCTCTGTGATTAGCCTCATTGATTGATTAGCCCTTCCTATATTCCCCATTCATTCTTCAACTTCCTATATTCCCCATTTACTCCATAACATATCAATATTGCTCTTTTATTCCATAACACTGTGTGCTTGTTCCTTTCGAAGGGGCGTTATAGCTGTCTGCTTCCCTTAAGTATTGCTGGTTGAGAGGCATAATTTCTTAGGAGTTCAAACAGAAGCTACTTCCTTGGTCACTTTAAAAAGGGAGAATAGGAGTTTGGCTCTTTCCCAACAAATGCTGATTATATATAAAACCTTCATCACAAATCAATAACACCTGTTAAAGAAATAAGGGTACAGAGAGAGATATGGATGTATAATGATGGTGATGATGTGTATCTGCCTATGATCGCCTCAGCTGAAGTTGGTGGGAGGAACACCTACTCCTATCACCCTGGCTGCTGTTGTAAATTATCCTCTTCTCTCTAACAGGTTTGGTTAATAACCTGTTAGAATTGCTTTAACAGCTGCCCAAGCAAGGACCCTTGAGAGGTAGATGATTAACCTTTCTAGGGCCCAGTTGAGGTTGGATAGATTGGTATTGGGCTATTGATCAGCCTTGGATAATGTTCAGGAACTGACTACATTTGACTCCCTTCCCAAGGGCCGTGATAGAAAAACCACTCAGGAAGGTACTTGTTATTAAACACTCTTTATCTATAAATAGGGAAAGGATAACAAGGTCAAGGATTGGGGGTTGGAAACCCTATTGATCTGTTATCTATTAGACTAATTAACAATCAGAACTGGAGGCTACTGATCTGGTGGAGGCTTGAGATTTCACCTCTCCTTCTATCTCTGGCCAAAACTGGCCACAGCCAAGCCAGAGAATAGAGAAGACTATTGCTGCAGATGTATTGATGGTCTTTATTCTGTCAGCTCTCTCAATACTAGTGTTGATGATTCATTAGCTCTCATAGTCTAGCAGGAAATAGATTCAGGCTTATTCCTACCCTCTTCTTCTTCTACCTCCCTGCAACCCTTTACCACCCTTCAGCTGACCACTCCTAGATAGAACCACAGTGGCTTGCAGAGACCTGTGATCTCTAGTTCTCAGCCTCTGAGTCCAGAGACCTCTGAGTCAAGAGACTTCTTCCAATGTAGCTGTCAGGGGTATAAATAGGGTGGGGTCAAATGATGTTTGCCCCTGGCTCACGTCACTTGGGAACATTCCAAGTCTCTCAACTGCAATCCCTGTCAGTCAAGGTGGCATCCATCTCTTCCCAAATTATTGAATACAACACACCTAAATCCATCTATCCAAGCATACATTAAACAAAAATTTGGGGAAATGAAACAACTGTGCATGCACCAGAAAGCACATAAGAATGAATGAACTCTCCAGATCGGAGCCAGATAGCTCATTTAAAATCAAGAGAGAACCCTCAGCTATTATTCCAATTGCCCTCTATCGTGGGTATCTGGCTAGCACATAGTGGGGAGATTCTAATAAGAGAGACAGAACAATGTCTATTGCTCTTCTTTTTCTTAGACTGGCCATTATTGTGGAGACTGATGGAAGATTTGAGTAAATTTGGTAAAGGCAAGCCTTGATAGTTTGGGGAAAGTGTAGAAGAAGCATTGTGTAGGATACCTAGGGGATTCACTGATATGAGCATTCTTCTTTCTTGGTATATTAATCTTTGGGAAGGAACCCCAGGAAACATGTGTAGTGCCAATTTTACCTCTCCTTTGGGTGTATTTTCCTTTTATTAGAAATATGTTTGGTACCTTACTATTTTCAGAGAGTCAGTCTTCCAGAATAGCTGAACCTTACAAGATAAGGACTTCTAGAGGTAACCTAGGTTGCCTACAACTCAACCATGTGGTAATGTTTAGGAGTCTCAGATATAATACTATCTTCCACTTGAATACGCAATTTCTATAGTCTAAGTTGAGTTCTTCTGTTTATTGCTTTTGATGAATCATGTGTCTAAATTCTATTATTGAATTGTATTTTCCTTGACTTGTAGTATTGGAAACAGCCTTAGAGATCATTTCATTCAATACCTTCTTCTCACAGAAGAGGAAACAGGCTTAGAGATACAAATAGTAAGTAGCTGAGTCAGAATTCTCATCTTGGTTTCCTGTGTTCTATCTACCACCCCCTGCTGAATTTTATAGTTATTACACTTGGATTCACCATTTCAAAATGGAAGACTTAGAACTTAACTGGAGTTGAATATAGACCAACATATTGATTTTGTGTTTGTGTTAAGTAATTTCTATTGTATTTCTAAGGATATTTGGAAACATGGCCTATAACTATGTGAAATGTTTTTTAAGGGGGGAAATAGACCTATAATTTCATTGGTATAGGGAATGCTCATTGGTAAAGGGAATTTCCTCTCCCAATGTAGATTGGCACTTGTTCTACAGTTTATCCTCTTAGTCTTAAACTCAGGTCTAAAATGAATAATGTGCCAGCTAATCAAGTTTTTTAGATCTTGATTAATGAAAGAATTTTACAACAGCAGTCATTCTATAAATGGATTTTTACCTATTAGGTGGCATTTAATTAGAAAAAAAAAAAAGATATTCTGTCACCCAAATAACAGTTCAGGCTTCAAATAATCAGATCAGATGCAGCTATGAGATTTTGTCCCATGATCATAAATTCAATACTCTTATGAATTTGATATTCTTATAACTCAAACTAGTAATGATCTCAAACTTATGCTTGATTCAAGTACAATAAAGATAGGATCTTCATTTAGAGCTTTTACCATTTTGTGGATGACAATATTGTGCTCGGGCTTTCCCTGTGTTATCCCTCATGCTTTGTGACCAACCTATCTTCTTTTCCTATCATCTACTTTCTTGATACTGTTTGTACTGCTGCTCATGGGCAAGTTATTTTTGCCAATACACTACAGGCCTATTTACAACCAAGATGTGTCTCTCTATTACCCTTTCAGCCATCTATAGATTTGATTCTTTAGAGATAATTTTTTTTAATGATTCATAGCCATACAACATCATTGGAACAATATTTGTGTTTAAACTAAATCAAAACAAAACAAAAATGGATGGGTTTGAGGCAAACTGTTTCTGGATTTTTGAAAGTGTTATAGAATTGTCCAGATGGCAATCCTGCCTGTTCTCTCCCTCTTTTTCAATTCTAGGCCCATGACCTTGTCCATATGTCATATCTGGAACATAGTAATTGCCAAATCAATGGTTGTTAACTATTGGCTGACTGATGGTAGTGCCCATTTGTTTTGGATTAGGTCTGGTTCTGGTCAGTCAACTGGAACAAAATAAGACACTTGTAGACCACCTAACAATTAATGAAAAGAGGTTTGTATAACATTAGATGGCATGGAAAGAATATTCAGCAAGGATATAGCATTAATCCATTTGGGCTCAGCTTCCTTGCCTCAACAGTCCTCAACCCTTCATACTCTAAGGGAAATTTTATCAACAGTTGGAGTCTTAGTTCCTTGGATTAATTAAGTCTTGAGGACAATTTCAATATTATTTAAAGAAAACTAGCCTTGTCTGTATGGAATAGATGTTGCTCCTAGGGCACAACTTAAACTTTCTTTCCTTCTGTTTAATGATAAAAAAATAATAGCTAACATATATAAAATCTACTTTGTGCCAGACACAGTGCTGAACATTATATTAATATTAACTCACTTAGTTCTCATAAGAACTCTGGGAGATAGATGCTATTATTATCCTCTTTTTGAGGAAACTGAGGTAAGCAGACGTTGAATGGCTTGCCTAAAGTCAAATGGCTAATAAATATCTGAGGTAGGATTTGAATTAAAGTCTTTCTGACTCCAGAGCATAATGATATCCACAATAATGATAATGTTAACAATAATATGCTAGCATTTATAAAGTACTCTAAGGTTTATAGGATACTTGATATAAGCCTTTTAATTTGATCCTCACCACAGCCTAATGATGTAGTCCTCTCTGTCTTTCTTTTTCCAATGTATATATCATATAGTATATTTTTAATAGCTTTTTAACAAACATTTCGTATTCTATATATATTATGTTATAGACAGTATATATTTATGTAACAGACAATATTTATTTATAGATGCTTTATAGGTATATTACATATGTTAAAGAAAATTAGATAAACATTTATATATATATATATATGTATATATATATACATAAACATGTGTATATGTAGATGAAGGTTTTTAGGCTCTCCACCAAGTTTTCTTAGAGTTCTCTTTAATGTGTTTTGTCTTTGGACACAAGAAATGATGTATAGAAGTGGTAGAGGTTCTTGGCAATGAATGGGTTACTATTTTCAGAAACTCCTCATGTGAAGTGTACTTAGGTACCTAGTTAATGAACTCCTATTAAGGCATTCTTTGGTTTGCATGTGCACATCCATTAGGCTCCATGAGGAAAACCAGACCCTGTATGAAGAAAATTGAGGCTAATAAGCTACTGATTATTCTTAAGATGCTCCTTAGTGATCTCAGTTCTAGAAATGACATCTCTTATAAACCCAAGGAATTAAAAATGAATTTGGAATGAATGAACAATTTTCTTCACTAAAAGTAGAATTAATTTTTTAAAATGGATATTGCTATGAAATGTTCTGTGAAGCTTATATTTTATAATAAAAAAATTCTAGGTCTTACAGTTTGGAAATGCTCTATAATAAATTCAAGTTATTAACTTTTATGTTGAAATAATAGCATCAACTGAAGCCACAAAAACAGGCACAAATAAATGAAAACATATTATAATTGCTATATTTACGGCATAGTTCCTGTCCACCCCCCCTCCTTTAAGAACAGATATTTTATAGTTAAAATGGAAAGAAGCTCTGCAGTGATAAGGCTTCAACAGAGGTAGAACCCCCACTGCTCACAATCCATTTTTCTTCAGGCAAGAAACTGTAGTCCTTGGAAAGAGAAGTGCCCTTCAGAGGAAAGCTTCAGGGAAAGCTTGATAAGAGTAGGAGAGGAACTGAGAATGATATTAACTCTTTCACTTATTCCATGAAACTCATTCCATGGATTGCATGATACTACATGTACAACCTATATCGTGTACCTGCTATCTCATGGAGGGATAAGAGTGAGAGGGAGAGAACATGTCAGAAAATGATTATTAAAATTATATCTACATGTAATTTGTAATTTGGAGGGAAAAAAAATCATTCCACCAAATAGGATGTTTCAAACACAATTAGCAAACTTGCTGTTGCTATTGCCAGGCCTTCTGATGTTTAGAATTACTGTAGGAAACACTAACCTACCAGGGTTGGTATCTGTATGTGTGTGCGTGGGAGGGGGGGACACACATGTTTGTGTACATTGAGAGACAAGAAAGACATCTCATATTCTTCTAAGTCATGTATCTGGTGGAACATGTAAAGGGAAAAATACCTAAATATGTATGGTAATTAAGTGACTCTTTTTAGAAAGTATGTTTCTGTCATTAAAATCTGCAGGCCACCACAATGACAAACATTCACGAATATAATCATTTGAAATAATTGAGCATTTACTTAAATTCACACCCACAGAAATACTGTAAGAGCCATCATTATAAGGAAATCATTCTAAAGATATATAATAGAAGAGCACGAGAGAGAGAGAGAGAGAGAGAGAGAGAGAGAGAGAGAGAGAGAGCTGTCTCTTATA
>NC_058131.1:640075567-640090600 GCF_016433145.1 Gracilinanus agilis
ACGAGAGAGAGAGAACGAGAGAGAGAGAGAGAGAGAGAGAGAGAGAGAGAGAGAGAGAGAGAGAGAGAGAGAGAGAGAGAGGGAGAAATAGAAAGACAAAGGACAACATAAAGTTCTGAGGCAGTTCAAAGCTGAGAGGAACAATCCACTTGGATTCAGGTTGTCTGGGGAGGCTACATTTAATAAATAGATTCCTTCTTTTTAGTAAACTCTTTAAAACATGGGAAAGGTGCTTATGTTTTTGTAGCTATAAGTGAATTTCCCTCCCATGATTAAGGGATGGGGGATTTGAAGTCCCAGCCCAGAGGTAGATTTCATTAAAAAAGAAAAAAATTGTTAAGTGCCTACTCTGCACAAGGACACTGTACTAGGGATATAAAGACAAAAATAAAACAATACCTATATTCAAAGAGTTGACATATTCTCCCAGAGTCATATATGTAAATAGATTAAGACCATCTGGAACCTCTAAGGAGTAAAATTATAAAGAGCCTTTTGTCTAGTGTATCAAGGGATCATAGGAGGATACATTAGAGGCAACAGATGGTGGGTGACACCATAGTACACAGAGTGATGGGTCTAGAACCAGGAAGACCTGAGTTCAAATACACCTTAGACATTGGTTAGCTCTTATGACCTTGGACAAATCATTCAATCTTTATTTGCCTCAGTTTCCTCATCTATAAGAAGGAGTTAATAGTATCTTCCTCTTAGGATTGTTGTCATAATCAAAAGATCACATTTGTTGTTGTTGTTTTTTTTTTTTTTTTAAACTCTTGTACTTCGGTGTATTGTCTCATAGGTGGAAGATTGGTAAGGGTGGGCAATGGGGGTCAAGTGACTTGCCCAGGGTCACACAGCTGGGAAGTGGCTGAGGCCGGGTTTGAACCTAGGACTTCCTGTCTCTAGGCCTGACTCTCACTCCACTGAGCTACCCAGCTGCCCCCAAAAGATCACATTTGTAAAATGCTTCATAAACCTTAAGATACCTGTAAAGACCTCCAGGAATTGATGCAGAGTGAGAGGAGCAGAGCCAGAAGAACATTGTATACAGAGACTGATACACTGTGGTAAAATCGAATGTAATGGACTTCTGTACTAGCAGCAATGCAATGATCCAGGACAATGAAAAGGAACTTATGAGAAAGAATGCTATCTACATCCAAAGAAAGAACTGTGGGAGCAGAAATGCAGAAGAAAAACATATGATTGATCATGTGGTTTGATGAGGATATGATTGGGGATGTTGACTTTAAATGATCACTCTATTGCAAATATAATTAATATGGAAATAGGTTTTGAACAATGATATATGTAAAACCCAGTGGAATTGCTTGTTGGCTCTGGGGGAGGGGAGGGAGGAAGAGGGAAGGAGGGAAGGGAAAGAACATGAATCATGTAACCACGGAAAAACATTCTAAATTAATTAATAAAAAAAACCTTAAGGTATTATACAAATGCTTACTACTATTACTATTAGAACTGGGATGGACCTTGGAGACCATCTAGTCATTTTTTGGATGAGGAAACTGAAGCCCCCAAAAGTTAAGCAACTTGTTCAAGGTTGCTCAGAGTGACACAGATAGAGTTTGGACCCAGGTCATCTGCCAACAAATACTTCACTCTTTTGAAAAACTCATAGTATGATTCAGTTCAGTAAACACTTAATAGTCCCCCATTACATGCAAAGTATTGAGCTGGGTGCTGTACATACCAAGATTTTAAAATAACATTATTTCCTCAGGGAATTTAAAATCCAAGTGTGTGTGTATGTGTGTGTGTGTGACTGTGTGGGGGTTTGTGGGTATGAGTGTTTGGGTGGGGAAGAAGTCAAGAGTATGGAATATGGCCTGTAAAAAAATAATTATGTAAGTTTATGAGGCCAACAGGTGGCAATGTAGGTAATATTGCTGTACTTGTTCAAATTTGATCTTTATCATGTCTTTGCTGGGCAAGTCACCTAACCTCTCTGGGTCTTAATTTCCTCATCTATAAAATGAGGATAATAATCCCCAGGATTATTGTGAGAATCAAATGAGATCACATTTGTATAGTGCTCTGCAAATCTTAAGGCTTGATATAATGTTAGTTATAATATTAATAATAATAATTTTATAGTAATTATAGCATATATTTCAATAATTTAATAATATAGCAGCATATATAGTATATATACCAATATACTAATATGTAATAGAATAGTATATACTAATATATTCATATGTAATATATGACAGTATGTATTATAATAGTATAATAATTAGTATTATTATTTAGAAGATAGTGCTAGGGAGAAAGGCACTGAGTTGCCAGTATTTTGGGAAGGGGCAGAGAATGGAGCTGGGGGACTCCATGGATGATTTTTGACTTCCTCATTACTCAGGGCAGTGGCTTGCCTTTCAAACTCAGCTTCCCAACCACGCCAGCAAGTAATTTAAAAATAAAAGTGAGCTTATCCATACTTCACCATTCTTGAAACCTGCTATACTCAGAGACTTGTGATTGATTTTCAGGCATATCTGAATTGTGAATGCCTCTCCCACTTTTTTTTTAATAGGGCCATTTTTAAATAGATTTTATTCTCCAGCACAAGAATTGCATTTCTATTTGTTTACGATATTGATAAAGTACGTTGTTGTTAGCTTCTCTCCCACTGCACACATTCAGGTATTCTGAAAGCCCATATTTACACGGTAGCTGAAACCTTAATTTTAAACTGCAAACTGCCTTGGCTACAAATTTAAATCCTTCAGTTTTTAGAAAGGTGTATGGAATGCTCTTTCTTCTGGTATGGCTAGTCGAGCTCTTCAACAGTGAGTCTGGAAGAAACACCTTCAGGTGGAGCTGCTCCATCCCCTGGGAACCTACTAAGCATGCCTCCTGGCATGGCCCTTGTATTGGGGTACAGCTTAGTAACCATGGGGTTAGAGGTCTTCTCCAATTCCTTCTGCTGATGCTCAGATTCTTCCTTATCAACAATCTGGTTCTTATTCAGCCAATTGATTCTTTCAATACATTTGTCAAAAATCTTCTGTTTGTTGGAATGACCTCCAGGAATTGATGCAGAGTGAAAGGAGCAGAACCAGGAGATCATTGTACATAGAGGCTGATACACTGTGGTAAAATCGAATGTAATGGATTTCTGTACTAGCAGCAATGCAATGACCCAGGACAAAAGAAAACTAGCCACATTCAGAGGAAGAACTGTGGGAGGAGAAACACAGAAGAAAAGCAACTGCTTAAACACATGGCCTGAGGGAGATATTATTGGAGATGTAGACACTAAACAATAACTCTAGTCCAACTATCAATAATATGGAATTAGGTCTTAATCAATGATACATGTAAAACCCAGTGGAATTGTGCGTTGGCTATGGGGGTTTGGGGGGTTTGGGGAGAGGGAAAGAACATGAAACATGTAACTATGGGAAAATATTCAAAATTAAAATTAAAATTAAAAAAATCTGTTTGTCTCCATTGCCAGTTTTGCTATGGGCTTTCTCATCCCCTTTGGTAGCCTTCATCTTGAATGCATAAGTCCAGAGAATTCTTGGAAGACATCTTGTTTCTTTGCTTCTCATCTTCAGGCTCATATTTCTTACCTCCTGTACCAAATACTCAATGTTTGCTTAGTTTAGATTACCTTTGTCATTGGGGATGGTGATCTTATTCTCCTTGCCTGTGCTCTTATTCACAGCAAAAACATTGAGGATGCCATTTGCATCCATGTAAAATGTTACTTCAGTCTAAGCAACACCCCTGAGAACAGGAGAGATTCCTGTGAGCTCAAACTTGCCAAGCAGGATGTTATCCTTTGTCACTGCTTTCTCACATTCATAAATCCAACTAAACACACCAGGCTGGTTGTCAGAACAGGTGGTAAAGGTCTGCATCTGCTGGTAGAGATGGTGGTATTACATTTGATCAGAAATGTCATGACTCCACTGGCAGTTTCAATTCCAAGGTAAAGAGGAGTGACATCCAACAGCAGCAAGTCCTACACATTCTCAGATTTAACTACAGCCAAAATGGCAGCCTGGACAGCTGTACCATAGGCAACAGCCTTGTCATAATTAATACTCTTGTCGAGAAACTTCTGAATTTGAGGGATCCAGGTTGAATTACTCACCAAGATGATGTCATAAATCTGTGATTTTTCTACTTTTATATCTCTTAGGGTCTTTTCCACAGGGTCAATTTTGCTATAGAACAGATCAGCCTTCAACTCTTCAAAATGGGAACAATGGATAGAAGTATAGAAATTGATGCCTTCATAGAGGGAGTCAGTCTCAATTTTATTCTGGTACTGGAAGGGAGAGTGTGCTTTTGCACATTCACAATCAGTGCACAGACGGCAGACAGCCCTCTTGTTTTCATTGATTTCCTTATGCTTTTGCTGGAATTCAGCAATGAAATGGTTGCCAAAATCCTCCCCACCAAAGTGGTTGTCCCCAGCTGAGGATTTAACTTCAAAGATGCCACCATCAATGATAAGAATGGAGACACTGAAAGTACCATCTGCAAGGTCAAAGATCAACACATTTCTCTCTGCACTGACATTTTCTTTTGTCCAAGCCATAAGCAATAGAAGCAGCAGTTGGCTCATTGATGATTTGGAGTACATTAAAACCAGTGATAGTTCCAACATCTTTGGTGGCCTGATACTGGGAACTGTTGAAGTCTGCTGCTGCTGTGATGACAACATTTGTGACAGTCTTCTTAAATTAAGCTTCAGCAATTTCTTTTTCATCTTGGTCAAGATCACAGAAAATACTTCTTTTGGATAGAAACTTTGGTTCTTCCCTTTGTATTCTACTTGAACCTTATTTAGGTCTACCTGCATCATTCTCCACTGTGAGAGGTCCATGTTTCAAGTCTGACTATACAGTTGCATCATCAAATTTGTGACCACTCAGATTTTTGACATCAAAGACTGTTGGTGGGGGTCACTGCAACTTGATTCTTTGCAGCATAAATAATTGAACTTTCTGTGTTTGTAAAGGTTTTATAAGGTTGGGGCAGTCCTGTTTCCTTGGTTATTAACAATGATCTCCACTTTTCCATGTTTTGAAGACTCACATAGGAATAAATGGTGCCAAGATAAATGCCAATTGTAGATCCCTTTGACATGGTTTCTGTGGTATTGGGGGTGATAGTTAACCAGTGTGGAGCAAAAAGGGCTGCTGTTTCCCTGAGTAGCTTCCCACTTGGTTTTAATATTTCCAGGTTTTCAGATCAGCATAACTTTTTGTTTCTCTAGAAGAAGGAATGTTCCTTATTTGTTCTCTATTTGTAAGCTTTTAATAAAATTTACACACAGCTTAGCATTTTTGCTTTACAGTAGAGTTTTAGAGTAAGGAAAGACATAAGCATTTATTAATTACCTATTATGTTCCAAGCACTGTGCTAAGTGCTTTGTAAATATCTCATTTGATCTTTACAACAACCCTCCTAGATAGATGCTGTTAATAGCTTCATTTTATAGTTGAGAAAATTGAGGTAGAGGTTATATGACTTGCCCAGGGTAACACAGCCAGTGTCTGTGGTTGAATTTGAAATCAGGTCTTTATGACTCTAAGTCCAGGACTCTGCCTCCTACACCATCTAGCTGCCTCTATAGCAGGTAAATGTGATCTAAATGGGAAGTACCAAGTAAGGTCTACACATCTGACTAACCAGAATATTGGGGGAAGAGAAAAGAAAGAGAAGAGACTTTGCTAGAAATTATAAGGGGGGGGGCAGCTGGGTAGCTCAGTGGAGTGAGAGTCAGGCCTAGAGACAGGAGGTCCTAGGTTCAAACCTGGCCTCAGCCACTTCCCAGCTGTGTGACCCTGGGCAAGTCACTTGACCCCCATTGCCCACCCTTACCAATCTTCCACCTATGAGACAATACACCGAAGTACAAGGGTTAAAAAAAAAAAGAAAGAAAAAAAGAAATTATAAGGGGTCCACAGAGCCAACCTGTTCCTTGACTTAGAGCTGCTTTTTTTCTTGGTATCAAAACACTGGAGCAGTTCAAGTTATTTGCAGCAAGGGTGCCTCTTTCCCTCTTAGTCATAAATGTACATTCTTGGAATAGCTGTTGGCTGCTTTCATGACACCTCTCCTTTGGAGGCATTTTGTTTGGCTATCTTCCAGGGCTAGAAACTCTCCCTCTCCTGCTTTGGCTACTGACCTTCCTAGCTTCCATAAAGTCCCAAGTAAAAATCTCATTCTTTCCAGGAACCTTTCCCAAACCTTCTTTATTCTAGTGCTTTCATGCTTTTAATTATTTCCTATTTATCATATATATTTGCATGTTTTCTCTTCCTTTAGATTATAAACTTCTTGAGGGCAAAGCCTGTCTTTTGTCATAGTACCTAGGACATAGTAGGCACTTAACAAATGTTTATTGAATTGAATTGGAGATTTTAGGAGAAACTTACTGGGATAACATATAAGGTCTGGCTTAGGTCCCCAAAGATAGAGGCAGAGTGGAACATAAGTAGGAAAGAATGTGCTTGGCTTTCTGAACTCTCAAAAGACTCAGGAGGAAGGTGCTATAAGAGAGAAGAGTTAGATTCCTCAGTCAGTAGGGGCAATGGAGACTTAGTTGAGCTGGGTGAGTAGAATTTGGTTTCTACAGAATATGGAAGAACTCTTTATAGGGTGAAGCTTTGGGATAAAGTTCTCTAATTGCATTATCTCTGTAGCCTCCCTCAATGCTACTTGTAGGATATTAGAGCATTTGAACATATATAATTTGGCATATGTCTGATGCCCTATCACAATGACTTATGAGGCAATACTCCAAAAGTATGTTATGGCTCATAATGTGAAAGAAACATCAGTCTTGATCTGCTTGGCACCAAAGGCAAAACAAGAAGCAAGAGACGAAAGTTTCAGAGAATCAGGTTTAGATTTGGTACCAACATGCTATCTATTGTCCCAGCTTTGTGTCATCTGCAAATCTGATGTTATTCACAGCCACATCTATGCCATTGGTAAAAATGTCAGCAGTCAAGCTTTTGTAGGAAGTAAGGTAAGGGATAGAGTATATTTCAGGGATTAGCTTTAAGAGGAAAAAAAGGGAATTTGGATACAAGCCCTGGGAGAGGATTTTGAGGAGAGAAGGATTGAAGGAATTTTGGAACTGTTAACTGTCATGTCTCTCTGCCTGTTTTTCCACTGAGCTGGAGGAAGGAGGTTTTGCTCTGAGAGGCTTTCCCTAGGTAGTCATAATTTCATGGAGAGATTATTGACTCCTTGGTTGAGAATCTGCTTTGGAGAAAACTGTTTTTCCTGAGACCATCTGCCAGTGATCTATCTGCCAGAAATCCTCTTGAGTCAAAGTAATCCAAAGATTGTCATTTGGTTCTTTGGGTTATATAGTGCAGCCAACCCCAGGCTTTGGGTAAGGGCTCAAATTCACCTGTGAGTCCTTTCTTTTTTCCTTTTTTTGTTAATCCATAGTAATTAGAATAGTTTAGAATCAGATAGCTTTTGGGGGGTTTAGATAAGAGCAGGGAGATATAAGGAGGGATAGAGAAGACCAGAAGACAGATTCATGAGGAAATCACAGCTTGGAGGGAGGAGATATAGCAGGATAGATTTAGCATTATTTGTGTAACATTGATAAACTTGATTTTACTAATTTAAGGTTTGTGCTTCACTGGCTCTGGGGAGGTTCCTAGATAGGTTGTTTTATCTCACATCTATCTAGGAAGGTTACCTATTTCACTTTCCAGGACATATGTAGATGTTTTCTGCCAAGGCCAGATTTCTGTTTCCTACAATTCCTCAGGTCTGGAATGAATTTATTTATGGGTTGGCTTGGAGCAGGCAGAGGAGAAAAAGAAAATCATTGGGATGTGGGGAAATGAGCACCTGGGCTGGTTTTGGGGAGATTGGAATTGGGAAACTCTTGGGGAGCTGCTTCTTTAGCACTTCCATAGAAGGTGTGAACCCAGGTGAGTACCCAAATTGGATTTTTCTGCAAGAAATATTTCTGTATCCTGTCTCTCCCAGAGCCCCAATTTCAGGAAACTTCCCCGCCTCAGAGCCCAGCTTGAAGATATTCCCCACAGGCCATTGCAGAAGTGCCACAGTCTAGAATAAATAGCTGGGGCCTACTGCTTGAATCCTAGCTGATTTGCTATGTGGCCTTGGACAAGCCTTTTTTTTGGAGGGGGCACTCCCTTTTCTCTTACGTAAAATGAAGGAGTTTAACTAAATGATCTCCAAGGTGCCTTTCAGTGCTAAAACGATGATTTTTTTCCAGTCTCCTTCCCATTCTAGACTTCTTAGCTAGACTTAGACTGGCAGGTCATGGTGGGTGATGTGAAAATTTTTTCTCTCCACTTTGCCTCTGAAAGGTCAGTATTATAGGTGAATCTTTCCTTTCTTCTTTTTTTTTTTTTCCAATTTTAGGCTCACAAAGATATATTCGTTGCATTATTTGATGCAAGATAGATGCAAAAAACTTCCTCTTGGATACCTTTTTTATTTTTAATGTATTTTAATGACCAAATTCCTCTCTCTAATTTCTGGTATAATTTGAGCTCTTTCCTTTAAATGAGCCAAAATAGAGAACTTAATGGTCTTTCTTTACTTACCCATAGATTATGTGAAAAAATATGTTATTTCTCAATTACTCCCAGATATTCTTGTCTTCAGGTTAAGTCTCATTTCCCCATATATTGCTATGGATCAATGTGATTAGGAATTCTATTCCTTCCCTATGAATGCTGCTTTGAGCCAGATGGACCTTCCAATTCTTAGCCTGTGTTACAGAGAGTGGGCTCCAAATAAGGAAAACCAAAAGAGCCAAGATAAAGGCCCCAGTAAGATGTGGCCTGCTGAATTATGGCAAGTAAGTTATCAAGAGTCCTCAGGAGTCAGCTTCATGGAAGAAAGATAAGCTTTTATGGAAAGTCATAAAATGTCCAAGTGTCTTTCCTACTCAGGAAGCTTGGGTGCTCTGAAAAGTAGTGAGTATGCAATTTAAATTAGTACCCCTTATCCCCTCCCTTAGTTTACTTCCCTTTCCACCCCTCCCTTTTTGTTCCTCTCTTATTTTTTAAGGCCTAATGGATTCCCTTCCCCCTCTCTTCCCCTCCTTTTTTGAACTCTCCACCCCACTGCCAGCCTTGGTTTATTCCTTCTGACTTTCTTCGTAGGGTAAGCTAGAATTCAATATCCCAATGGATATAGCTACTCTTCCCTTTCAGGATTAATTCCTTTGAGAGTAAGGTTTATGTATTTCCTATTAACACTCTCTTCCTCTCCTTCTTATAATAGCATTCATCCCCTCCCCTTCCCATGCCCTCTTTGAGTGATATAGATTATCCTATTTTTCTTATTCATTCAAGTTTCTCTTTTTGCCATGTTCTTCTATACAGCCCCCCTCTTTTTTTCTGTATCATCTTAGACCATTTAGTACTCCAATCTCTCCCTATGAAAAATTCTTCTAATTACTATAATAGAGAATACAATTTTTGAAAATTACACATAACATTTCTCCACATAGGAATAGAAATAATTTGATCTTATTGAAGCCCTTAAAGAAGCAAATTTAAAAATAAGAGTTTACTTTCTTTCCCCTTTCTTCCTTATTTACCTTTTCACGTTTCTCTTGATTTTTGTGGCTGGATATCGAACTTTCCACTTAGTTCTGGTCTGTTCTTTGAAAATACTTGAAAATCTTCTGTCTTGTTGGATGTCCATACTTTTCCTTTGGAAGTATATAGTCAGTTTTGATGGGTAGGTGATCCTTGGTTGTAGATCCAAATCTCTTGCCTTTCTGAATATCATATTACATGCCTTGCAGTCTTTTAGTGTGGAGGCTGCCAGATCCTGTGTAGTCCTGATTGGTGTTTCTTGATATCTGAATTGTCTCTTTTTGGCTTCTTGTAATATTTTTTCCTTCACTTGGAAACTCTTGAATTTGGCAATTATGTTCCTGGGAGTTGACTTTTGAGGACTTAGTGTAGAGCATGATCTATGGATCCTTTCAATGTCTATTTTGCCCTCTTGTTGGAGAACATCAGGGCAGTTTTCTTGGATAATTTCTTGTAGTATGGTATCTAAATTTCTATTAATTTCTGATTTTTCAGGAAGACCAATGATTCTCAAATTGTCTCTTCTAGACCTGTTTTCTTAATCTGTCATTCTCTCAGTGAGATATTTCTTGTTTCCTTCTATTTTGTCATTCTTTTGACTTTGCTTTATTAGTTCTTGCTGTCTTGCAAGATTATTGGCTTCTATGTGTCCAATTCTTGTCTTTAAAGACTGGTTTTCTGCTATAATCTTTTGATTTTCCTTTTCGATTTGGTCTATCCTTTTTTTTTTTTTTATAGATTCCTGCTGTTCAATTTGGGTCTCCAATTTGCTTATCATTTCACTTGATTTTTGGGCATCTTTCTCCAATTGGGAGTTTCTGTCTTTTAACCTGTAAATTTCCCTTCAAGAGCTTGTGACCAATTTTCACTTTTTTGGGGAAGGTTTGGCTATGTTTCCTTGTTTGTCCTCTTCTGCTGTCTGCTCTGTAGAGTGTCTGGATTTTTTTTGTGTAAAAGTTATTGAGTGTTAATGCTTTCCTATTGGTTTTTCTCTTGGTGAGTTCTTGGGCATTGCTTGCCATTATTATGTTGGTTTTTCCTTCTCAGTTAGAAATTTGAGTGAGGCGGGCAGGCTCTCTGTGTATAGAGCTGTGGAGCAGTTTTTGCCTGAGTCACAGCGCAGTGCTTCCCCTCTCAGCTTTATCCTTGTGCCTAAGATCTGTGTTCTCTAGACTTCTGGGGGCTCAAGTTTAGCTGTTCTCAGGGTCAAGCCTCCTAGTGGTCCCCTTGCTTGCTCTTCTGCTTGAGGCTCCTTTACGAGTCCAAGCCTGTTGCTTCCATAGTCTGTCACCCCTCTGCCCTAGGTCCATGTCCAAGGACTGCACTCAAGGTCTGCACTCAAAGTCCGTGTTCTTTAGCCTCTTGAGGTCTTGAGTCTTGCTACTCTCAGGAGTAGGCCCTGGTGATCCCAGTTAGTTGTGCAGAACTTAGTGACTTAGTGAATGCTTCATGCTTGCTCTAACTCTTGTGGCCTGGCTCTGGGACTGTAGGTGGGGTGGGGTAGGGGGATTGATTAGCTTGCATTTTATTGAGAGCTATTTCAACCCCTTATAATGTGGAAACACCCAAATCCCATGTACCTTCAATGCTGTGCCCTATTGTGGGATCCCTTTGGTCATCTAGATTTGGTTTTTGTGTCCTTTTGAGATATCATGTATCGCTCGGTTAGGAGAATTAAGAGATCTGCTTCTACACTGCAGCCATCTTACTCCAGAAGTTGATATTTGTGAGTATGCAATTTAGAGAAAAGGTAACTCAAGAAAAAATGGGGTTAGGAAAGATGTCGAGGACATATTATCTTCCTTCTTTTAGATTCCTTTGTGGAATTCACTTGAGCTATAATGTTATTTTTTTTCTCAAAGACAGATGTGTATCTTGCATATGCAAGACCTTTCAGAGAAGAGAACATGGGACAAATTACCATTAGACTCAGACTTCTACAATCATTGTAACATTTTGTTTGACTTTTAATTATTCTACAAATACATTCACCTGCTTTTTTTCCCCTTCCTGCACCTTCCTCTTCATTGAAGGTGGCTGATAATGTTAACATGCATTTATTAAGCATGTGTTCTGTGTCAGGCTAAGTGATGAGGCTACAAAAAAGGGGGGGGCAAAAATGGTCTCCACTGTCAAGGAGTTCACAGTTGAATTGCAGAGAAAATACGCAACAACTCTGTATGAGGAGGATATAAAAAGGACAAATTGGAGATATTCTTAGAGGGAAGTCAGTGGCCCTAAGGGACTTTGGAAAAAGGTACTTGCAGAAGGTGGGATTTTAGTTAAGACCTAAAAGAAGCCAAGGAAGTCAGGAGGTAGAGATGAGGAGGGAGAGAATTCTAGACATGGGGACCATGCAGAGAAAAGGTATGGAGAAGCAGATGGAGTGCTTTGGGTGAAGAAGAAAATGGGATAGAATGAGATCACTTTTGCATGTAGAGGAGTTTGGGCCAGCTTATTTTGTGTAACAGTGACATGATCTTTTTCTGAGATCACACTGGTTCCACTATTTACTTTCATATAGCAGCATAATTCAGGATTTTGGAAGTCTGCTTATAAGGAGTTGAAAAGTGAGTAAGAAGAGAGTTAAGTAGTGGCCACAGGGGAATATATCTTTTTCTGGGAATTTGACCATCAAAGGGGAGGAGAAAGGTTGAGGGAATTAGCATGTCTGCTCCTGACAGATTAGAAGATATTATAAGTGACATTTATTTAGACATGAGATTTTTAAGATCTTTTAAATGCATGACTTCTTTTTTTTTTTAACTCTTACCTTCCATTTTAGAATCAATACTGGGTATTGGTTCTAAAGCAGAAGAGTGGTAAGGTCTAGGCAATGGGGATTAAGTGACTTGCCCATGGCCACACAGCTAGGTAGTGTCTGAGAGACCAGATTTGAAACCAGGACCTCCCATCTCTGGGTCTAACTCTCAATCCACAGCTGCCCCCTTACAGGACCTCTTTTGAGATGATACAGAAATCAAACTTTCCATCCTGGACTCCAGGATAAGTAAGTATACTGTAAGATTTTTAAGCTCAAGTTTTCCCATTGAATTTCTAGAACATCCTGATTTCCTTTTTTATTTACTGAGCAATTACAGAGGAGAGCAGGTTACTTGTTGTCATTGCTGACTCTTCTGTTGGCTAAAGATTACCTTTCAGTTTGCTGCTTACTGCTCTTAATACATTTTCAGTTCTTTGTACCCTGTTGCACATCTGTATGTCTGAAACTTTTCACTCCTTCCTATGAACTCTGTCATGATCCAGGTCAGAGTACCCAGGTTAATCTTCAGGCACTCTGTGATGGCTCCTATGTAGGTCAAATTTTTAATTAAGTAGCTTTTAATCACTTATAAGGGTTCTCCATAATTGTTTGATAAGTCAATTATGTGATTTTAATAAGATATAATTGGTTTTGTACGAACAAATCAAATGTAACCAAGATTTGAAGGGAAACAACAACCTGAAAAAAATATGATAAAAGTCTCTGATAAAGGTCTAATTTCTCAAATTTATAGAGAACTAAGGCAAAATGTTAAGAATATGAGCCATTCCTCAATTGAAAAATGGTCAAAGGATATGAACGAGCAATTTTCAGATGAAGAAATCAGAGCCATCAATAATCATATGAAGAATTGTTCTAAATCACTCTTGATTAGAGAAATACAAATTAAGCCAACTCTGAGATACCACCTCACACCTATCAGATTGGTTATTATGGCAGTAAAGGAAAGTGGCAAATGTTGGAGGGGAATGTGGCAAAATTGGGACACTAATGCATTGTTGTTGGAGTTGTGAACTAATCCAACTATTCTCGAGGGCAATTTGAAACTATACCCAAAGGGCTATAAAACTGTGCACACCCTTGATTTGGTAATCCCACTGCTGGGTCTATATCCTGTTAAAAAGGAATAAAGAGGAGATATATATCTTTGTATATCTCTCTCTATAGAGATCCTCTTCTCTAGATCTGGGAGGATGGATGATATATAGATCTTAGAGACAGAATGAATGAAAGAGGGATCAGGTGCCAAGGCCTAACCCAGCTATTTTGGTGAGGGAGGAACACCCACTCCTCTCACAATAGCTGTGGATGTTATCTATCCCTCTTCTCCCTGACAGATTTGGTTGGTTAAGCCTGTCAATTGCTTCCTTCTAACAGTTGCCCAGGTTGGTACCTTTGAGAGGTTAGGTAGATGGTTAACCTCACTAGGCCCAACCTGAGGTTGGATTGATTGTTAATAGGCTATTGATTGACTATTAGAAACATTGGTATCTGACTTCGTATTGATTCTCCCCTTCCCAAGGGCTGTGATAGAATAACCTCTCAGGAAAGGTACTTGTTGGTAAATCACTATATTAACTCTTTTTTTTTTAAACCCTTGTACTTCGGTGTATTGTCTCACAGGTGGAAGATTGGTAAGGGTGGGCAATGGGGGTCAAGTGACTTGCCCAGGGTCACACAGCTGGGAAGTGGCTGAGGCCAGGTTTGAACCTAGGACCTCCTGTCTCTAGGCCTGACTCTCACTCCACTGAGCTACCCAGCTGCCCTCACTATATTAACTCTTAATGGGGAAAGGAAAACAAGGTAATAGGTTTGAGGATTTGGGAACCCTATTGCTATTGTTTGGCTATTAAGCTAATCTTTGATCAGGACTGGAGATTGCTAGGCTGGTAGAGGCTGGAGGTCTTCACCTCTTGCTATCTTTGACCTGATCTGGCCACAGCCAAGCCAGAGATTAGGGAAAACTATTGATGTTGATGTTGCTATATATTCTCTCAGCTCTACTACCAATAGTATTGATGGATCACTAGCTCCCTCTCAGTCAGGTATAGGTTATAGGTTCAGGCCTACCCTTCTTCCTGTAGTACAGAGAGAGGGGGTCATATAGTTTTTTCAAGCATTGACTGAGTTCTGAAATCAGTTAGGGGTTTGGAATCTTGAGGGAAAAGTCAGTTGGTTTGGGTCTCCCATAGAGGGAGGTTGTCTGACCAGCTGAGCTGCCTCCTTACCTATCTGTAGAATTGAAATTTAGCCTAGCTTTGAAATATTTAATAATCATTTTTAACATGGTTACATGATTCATGCTCCTACTTTCCCCTTCACCCCCTGCACTCCCCCCACCCATGGCCAACGCACATTTCCACTGGTTTTGTCATGTGTCATTGATCAAGACCTATCTCCAAATTGTTGGTGGTTGCATTGGTGTGGTAGTTTCGAGTCCACACCCTCAATCATGTCCACCCCGACCCATGCGTTCAAGCAGTTGTTTTTCTTATATGTTTCCTCTCTTGCAGTCCTTCCTCTGAATGTGGGTAGCATCTTTACCATAAATCCCTCAGAATTGTCCTGGGTCATTGTATTGCTGCTGGTACAGAGGTCCATTACATTCAATTTTACCACAGTATATCAGTCTCTGTGTATAGAGTTCTT
>NC_058131.1:640095568-640146400 GCF_016433145.1 Gracilinanus agilis
TCCCAATGGATAGTATAGCTACTCTTCCCTCTCAGGGTTGATTACACTGAGAGTAAGGTTTGATTATTACCTCTTAATGCTCTCTTCCTCTCCTTCTTATAATAGTATTTGTCCCCTCTCCCTCCCATGCCCTCTTTGTGTGTAATAGAATATCCTATTTTCTTATTCACTCAAGTTTCTCTTGGTGTCCCCTGCTATTCACCCCCTCTTTCCCATCCCCCATGCCATCTTAGATTATTTAGTGTTCCACCCTCACCCTGTGAATTATTCTTCTTATTACTATAATAGTGAATATTCTAATAGTGAATAGAGTTCACTACAGAGAATTATACATAACATTTCTCTACATAGGAATACAGATAATTAGATCTCACTGAGGCCCTTAAAAAGGCAAATTTAAAAATTATAAGTTTTCTTTCTTTCCCCTCTGGATCTTATTTACCTTTTCATATTTCTCTCGATTTTTGTAGTTGGATATCAAACTTTCCATTTAGCCCTGGTCTTTTCTGTGCAAATACCTGGAACTCTTCAATTTTGTTGAATGCCCATACTTTCCCCTGGAAATATAAAGTCAATTTTGATGGGTAGTTGATCCGTGGTTGCAGGCCCAGCTCTCTTGCCTTTCTGAATAGCGTATTCCAAGCCTTGCGATCTTTTAGTGTGGAGACTGCCAGATCCTGTGTGATCCTGATTGGTGCTCCTTGATATTTGAATTGTCTCTTTCTGGCTTCTTGTAAGATTTTTTCTTTTGCTTGGAAACTCTTGAATTTGGCAATTATATTTCTGGGTGTTTTCTTTTCTGGATCGAATGTCGCAGGTGTTCTATGAATCCTTTCAATGTCTATATTGCCCTCTTGTTGTAGGACTTCAGGGCAATTTTGCTGGATTATTTCTGTTAGTATGGAGTCCAGGTTTCTATTAATTTCAGGTTTTTCTGGAAGACCAATTATTCTCAAATTGTCTCTTCTAGGCCGGTTTTCTTGGTCTGTCACTCTCTCATTGAGATATTTCATGTTTCCTTCTATCTTTTCAGTCTTTTGACTTTGTTTCATTTGTTTTTGTTGTCTTGAGAGATCATTAGCTTCTAATTGCTCAATTCTAGCCTTTAAGGATTGGTTTTCAGCTATAATCTTTCCGTTTTCGGCTATGATCTTTTGATTTTCAGCTGTAATCTTCTGGTTTTCGGCTGTAATCTTCTGGTTTTCAGCTATAATCTTCTGGTATTCCTTTTCAATCTGGACATTTCTGGTGTTCAATTTGCTTATCAGTTCATTTGGTTTCTGAGCCTCACTTTCCATTTGGAAGATTCTACCTTTTAAACAGTTATTTTCTTGCCAGATCTCTTCCATTTTCCTCAAAATCTCAGTTTTGAACTCTTCCGTAGCTTGTGAGTTTTCCTTATTTGAGGAGGGTCCGGATGCTTGTTTGTTCTCCTCCTCTGTTTGCTCGGTTGTCTGGATTTTCTCTGTGTAAAAGTTGTTGAGTGTTAAAGACTTCTTTTTCTTGTTGTTAATCTTTCTCTTCTGAACTTCCTGAGACTGGGTAGCCATCGTTAGCCCAGCAGCTTCTCGGGTTTATCCTTGCGCTCAGCGTCTGTCCGCGGTCTTTTGGCTCCTGAGGTCTGAGTTCTGGTTTTTTCCAAGGTCAAGCCCCCTGGTGGATCCCCTTGCTTGATCCTCTGCCAGAGGTTTCTTTACAAGTCTCAGGGTATAAGACTGCTTCCACAGTCATATACCCATCTGCACTGGTTCCCCACTCAGGGTTTCAGAGCTTTAGCTTCTGGCTGTGTCTGCCTCCACCCATGCCTCCGCCCGTGCCTGCGCTCTGAGCCTGTGTTCTGCACCCTGCGTCCGTTCTCTGCGGCCTGCTCCCGCGCTCAAATTTTGTGTGCGTTCGTTAGCTTTTTGGGTTCCTAAATCTTGCTGCTCAGGAACAGGCCCCGGAGCTGCCAATGACTTGATGGGTGCCCCAAACTTGCTCTATTTCTTTTTAGCTGGCTTCGGTGCTATAGGTGTTGTGTGTGGAGGGGGTGGGGGTGGGGTGGTTGCTCAGCCCGTGATTTAGTGAGAGCTGTTTCACCCCTTTATAGCATGGAAATGCCTTGATTCTACGTACCTTCCACGCTGTGCCCTGTTGTGGGGTTCCTCCGTTCGTCTGGACTTGTTTTTATGTCCCCTTGAGGAGTTTTGTTAGTTTTTCGGTCAGGAGAGGTTAAGAGCTGCTTCTTACTCTGCTGCCATCTTAACCCAGAAATCGACTTCACTTATTTTTGAGATGTAAAGACACTGAAAATTTAACCATTGGTTCTTCTGAGCACTTTGGAACTGGCTCTAGTACAACCCTGTTGCATTATTGATCATTTCTTTTCAAATACCAATCTATATTTCTGTATATAAAAGTCATTTCAGGGAAGAGAACTTAGTACAAATTATCCTTAGGGTCAGAATTTCACAATCAGTGTTAACATTTGATTCATTGTTTTGTTGTTATTGTTCATTCTTTGTTTTTTGAAGAGGACCAATGACATCACAGGGTGAGTTAGATTTAAGGGAAGCAGACTTGCATAAAGTTTTCAGCCTCACTCTTCAGCTCTTACAGAGTCATTGAAGTCCAGCAGCAAGACAGAAGTGGGATGACTGGCAATGGTTCAAGAGACAGCAGATAACCTTGGTATCTTTGATGCCTAGTCATACCCTAAGCACTCCATAGTGCCTGCTTCACCTAACTTTATGACCATCAGAACTAAATTTTCTCATCTACTCATTCTTCTGAGGGAGGTCTTCATATACTTGGGGTAGAAATTCCCTTAACTCACCAACAAGTTGAAGGCTTATTAGGTACCTTCAGAATGTCTGCCAAGATGGTTTCACCAGGGCGTGGCTGCCATACATACTACAGCTTCTGGGAGCCACAGGTGAGAATTGGGTAAAAAGTGGACACTCAAAATTAAATCTTTTACCACATCCTCTATTGTTAATTAACTATTAAGGTGACTAATTAAACAAATGTCAATGAGCTACCCTGTGTTGGCTGTAGCCTTTTTTTCGAAACTCTTACCTTCCATCTTAGAATGAATACTGTAGATTATTTCTTCCACAGAAGAGCAATAAGGGCTAAGCAATGGGGGTTAAGTGATTTTCCCAGGGTCACACAGCTAGAAAGTGTCTGAGGCCAAATTTAAACCCAGGACCTCCCATCTCTAGGTCATGCTTTCAATCCACTGAGCCACCTAGCTATACCCCAATTGTAGATGTAATAGTTTTTCTTAGGTATAGTCTTTAAGTGGCACTGGTTTATATTAAAAAATGTTCCCTGAATGCCTAATTTTATTAATGAAGTCTCCTGGAAGGCTCTAGGCCAAATGGAGTAAACAAAACACTTCTTTAGTCATAAAATTCATTCAACAAATGTTGATTAAGTGTTTATTGTGTACTGGGTTGGATGAAGAGCAAGCATTTAAGTGGCTTGCATAAGTCAGACTGGTTTCCTGAAGAAAAGAGTCCCCAGGATTTTAATGTAGCTTTTTCTGCAAAGATGTACAATGCAATCAGAGAAGAAAAAGTTTTCTTTGATCCCTTGTTTTTAGGAAAGTGAAGTTACCAAATCATTTTTGAGATTGATGTTAATCCTACCAAGATTTATTTTATTTTCAATTTATCAATGCCCCAATTTTGAATATTAGGTAAAAAGAATTAATAATAAGTTAGTAAGTAAATATTGCTAATAACAATGATAATTGAGATGATTTACATTGGGTCTTAGTATTTAATTCCTATTCTTTCCACCATATACCCAATTCTTTTTTTTTCTACATCAAAAATACAGACATGTGATATGACTCAAACAAGCAAGTTATTGTCTTGTTTTATGTAGTTACTGAACTATAGGTTAGCAAATGGAGTATTTTGAACTTTCTGAACAGAAACTATACTGTTCCATACAAGTTAATGCTCTTCTTGTTGTTTTAGGAAACTAGACTAACTATATTTAATAAATCCTCAAGAAAAAAGATTGAGGACCTGAGGACATAAAGACTCATCCCTCTGGTAAGCTGGGGGAGAGGTGACTCGTTAAATATCAGGAAGTTATCATAACATGATGAATGTCCAAGGGGATGGTTCCTGGAACTTAAAGTAACATGATCTTTCTCAGCATCAAATCTGGTATAGTATGACTATTTGTGGTTCCAGGAATGAAAATGACATAGTGAATCTTCAAGGGAAATGTACTAGAAACTTAGACCATTAAGAGCTTGTACTTTGGCAAGACTGAGAAAAGGGTACCATTAAGATGCCTGGAAGGGTAGACTGAGTGGAATATAGTTGTTTTAAGGAAGCAAAGACCCATCCACAAAGCAGGAAAATTTTGAGGGAAAACTAATATTCAAGAATAATCCTTCCATGGAAATAAGATCAAAGGACTTTTTTAGGTCAACCTTTGTCCGATTGAGAAAAAAATTCTCCATACAAAATTTTCCATGGCACAATGGTGAGTCAATCTTCCCAAATGGCTAGCTAAAAGGTTCTGTAAAAGTATAAGAAAATTTTGAGAAATCACGTCACCCACCATAAAATTTTGATTGGAGAAAAACTCTAAAATGTTCCATGTTTACACAATGTTTTGCTTTTGAAAAAGTCTCTTTGGGTTCATCAGAGAATCCACATAGGAAAGAAATACTGTACATGTGATAAGCATGGCAAGGAGCTTACTTGGAAAATGAGTCTCAAGATTCATCAGAAAGATCTCACAGAAGAGAAGGCTTATATACATGATCATGTTGGCAACAATTTACTTTTAGGGGATATTCCAATGTCATCAGAGTCAACATAGGAAGAGATCATTTGTATGTAATCAGTATGGAAGAAGATTCAGTGACCTCAAATTTTAGTAGACAATGGAGCATGCACAAAGGATAGATGATGTCCAATAAATACAATATGTATAGGAGAGGATTCAGGCAGTGTTCATATTTTTATAAACAGTGAGAAGCCACACTGGAGAGGAATCTTATACAGGTGATTGGTGTGGAAAAGGATTTAGGTAGCCTGCCCTTTTTTTTTTATAGAAACCAGAGATCTCTATGGAAGAAAACCTATAAATATGACTGAGACATTCTAGCAGACAACAGACAACCAACATTCATCAGAATATTCTTCCTAGAAAAACCATATACATGAGGTAAGGTCAGGGAAAACTTTATTCAGATTCTGAATATCTGTGTTCATCATCAATATCTGGTAGAAATTTAAATGGAGCATTTTGGGGTAGAGTTTTAAACAGTTTGTGCCTATTATATTCTTTAGAAAGTAAATTCAGCAATGGATTTCTTAGGGGTACAAACTAGGTATATGAAGGCCATTTCTACTCAATCATAAACTTCTGCTAGAGACTTCAGGATAGGTGTTAGAGTGGAAAGAATGTTGAACTTAAAGTCAAAAAGACATGTGTTCATATCTGTCTCAAACACTAACTGTATGCCCCTAGGAAAATTACTAGACCTCTGTATTTTTCAGTTTCCCTGTCTATAAAATGAGGATAATATTAGTATTGTGAGGAGTGGGCTATGTATTACTCTCAGAGTATGTTTCTCAATACTCCCTTCCCTTTTGCTAGCCTGTGCCCCTGAGTATGCCCCAGCATACTACAAGTGTTTTAAGTTATGGTTAACTATTTGCTAACTGAGTCAAGCTCCTACGCTAAACTATAGGTATTATAAATTGAAGTTGTGCTGTTTTCTGAATAGGTAAAACCTTATATTGTAAGTCTTGGCTTGCCAGTTTGGTGGGGGGGTGGCATGCAGATAGAGAAGGAGGCGAAGGGGGAGGGCCTATAAAAAGCTAGGCTCAGCCAGAAGAGGGTGCCCTTTCTCATGAGAAAGACATAAAAAAAGACTGTCTTTTCTGCTCCTACCCTCTGACTTTGAATTTTCATTGTGAAGGGCAGTCTCCACTCCTACCCCACACAGTACTGTGAAGAGTGAATCAAACTTTCTTTGTCTATCAATCTGCAACTTTCAAATTAATCTATCAAGAACTCAAAGGACCCCTACTTAACACTAAGAGAATTCACCAGTCCCTTGCTAGAGGGGGTGACAACTCCAAAGGCCACTGTCAACCCCCTTGGGCAGTGCTAGGCAAATTGAAAGACTGTGATTGATTCCTGTAAAATGGAGGAAGGAACAGGAAATGATATGGAAAAAGGACTATAAAAAATCCTGAACTTCCTCTCCAGGGGAGTTCTTTGAAACTTGGCTTTTTGTACTTCATCTTGGAACTCTGTGTTGATGAGCTGGACTGAAGGAGACTTTCCCTGGATCCTGTGTTAGCTTAATGGTTGAGTAGCTGGCCTTCCTTTCCTGGCTTCTGGAGAGATTGGTTCTGAAGAGGCCTTCCTTTCCTGGAGAAGGCTGCATTGATGGAACCCTTGCTTAAAACAACACCTGGCCCTCTGGCTGAAGATTATTGAGCCCTGCCAGGGCTGAGCTGGACACTATAGCAACATTTAGGGTGATAGGCTAGACATTTTTCTACCCTCTTCTTATATTTCCCCACTTTCACTTTTTCTATCTCTTTGTAAATAAAGTTACTAAAAGTCATTTTGACTTAAGCTATAATATTTTTATATTGGTGACCACAACGTGACTATAGAATTTTCAAATTAGCATATAAACCTGAATTTTAAATTTTTACAGTACCTATCTCCTGGGGTAGTTGTGAGGATCAAATAAAACATTTTTTTGCAAAGTACTTTGTAAACTTTAAAGTGGTATATAAAATTCTAGCTATAATTGTTAGCAGCAACTATTTCCCAGCAGTTGTGCTTTTGTTGGTGGTATTTGATCATGGAGTGTAAGTTCTTTCTTCCTTGTTCCCTCAGCGAAAAATAACACTTTTACCATAAATCCTTAATTAGGTATCAGATTCAAGTTAGGTAGATGCTCATTTTTCTGTACCTCTGTACCTTTGACTGTACCTAACCACAGAAAATGGAAAGTATTATAAATAAATGACCCTGATCTCTGATCTACCTTTCACCTACCTCTTCACTTCATTTCAGAAATGCTTTTTTTATCCTAGGTAACCAAGAATGGACCAGGACTCCCTGTATGTCAGCAGCATCAAATAGAAATGGATCCCTGGACTGCACATTGACTTGGAAAATCATAAATTTACAGTTTGTTGTATTGTGTTTTTTTGTTAAATA
Organism: Gracilinanus agilis; assembly: GCF_016433145.1. Classification (NCBI taxonomy): domain Eukaryota; kingdom Metazoa; phylum Chordata; class Mammalia; order Didelphimorphia; family Didelphidae; genus Gracilinanus; species Gracilinanus agilis. The sequence goes on from NC_058131.1 coordinate 640,102,772, forward strand.
TTTCCCAATTATAGTTTAACTGGAATTTTGCAGGCCAAGAGTTTGTTATAGACTACTGCTCTGGTGGTTCTGACATTCTTTGGTTTTCCCCAGGGAAACTGCACATGTCCTATTCTATTTAAACTCTTTTATTTTATCAGCGTACACATACACCAGAACTAACCCATTTCTCCAACTGGCTCCAAACTTCATCTCAGATCTGTCCTAGACTTAGTTGATACAGAGATATCTAATAGTTGAATTGTCTGGGTGCGTCTTTTGTATACTGGTGTCTATGTGGGAGGACTTGCTGAGTCTTTGTGTTCTATTACTCATACCAATCTTTCAGTGGCAAAAGATTTCTTTGTATCACATCTTGAACTTGAAGTTCACCTAAGCAATCTTCCCCTGCCCCATACTTTTTCATTCTTATTCAGTTAGAACACTTCTTTATTTTCTTCAGAGAATCAGGCCTCCTCAATAGCAGGGAGAGTATAACTTTACTTTCTTCGACTTCATGGTTATAAGGAAGAGTCTATTATTTGGATTAATGCAATAATGAATGTTCCAGGCTTCTTCTTGGAGCTTCATCTGAGTTTCTCACTTTAAAAACTTGAATTCATCTTTTAGACATTTTATGCTTTGATGGTGACTAAGTGCCTTGGAAGTATTTTATTTCAACAGTGATACTACAAGAATCTTTAAAGATTAAAGAAGTGGTCAGAAGGCAGAAAGTAGTTAGTCAATCAATCAGTGAGCATTTACTAAATACATGGTCTAAGTGGTCCAGTGGATAAAGTGCTGCATCTGGAGTTAGAAGAACTGAGTCCATATCATACCCTAGAAACTTCTTGCTTCGGGACCCTGAGCAAGTCACTTTACCTTTATTTGCCTCACAAATAAATGTAAAATTGGAATAATAGCACCATCAGGGTTGTTGTGAAGATCAAATGAGTCAATATTTGTAAAGCACCTAGCAGGTGCTATATAAATATGTATTCCTTTCCCCCTTCCTCTGTGTTCCAGATACTGTATTAGGTCTGGAATATAAAGAAAGGCAAAAAAAACAGTCTCTGTTTTCAAGAAGCTCAGTCTAAATGAGAGAGATAACATTCAAAGAAATATGTACAAATAAGATATAAAGAGGATAAAACTGGGGATAATCTAAAAAAAGAAGACACTCACATTAAGGACTTGGGGAAGGCTTCTTGCATAAGGTGAAATTTCAGCTGAGACTTGAAAGAAGCCAGAAGATAAGAAGGGAGAACATTCCAGACCTGGGGGTGGGTAGCCATAACACACACCCTATTGCCAGGATTTACTTGTTTATTACTGAATTTACCAGTCCTCCCTATTTACCATTTCTATTGCCTACCAAGTCTAAAAGAGAACAAAAAGATTTTTGGAGCCATGAATTAGGTGGTTAGCATGCATCAATAAATTAACCCAAGGTTGCACTAGCCTGATGGCCTAATCATTTCCAAGTTTTGATTTGCATTAACAGGTGTAGTTAAGATCACATGAAAGACTTATGGCTATAAAGTAAGGTTTATTGGAAGGCTATATAAGAGCAGGTGTCAGTAAGCAACACTATCAATCATGAACACAGGTTGCTTTAGGCCCTGTCCTAAGAGTCTGAGTGGCCATTTACCAGTAGATCACACATTCTTGATTATTAGAGACACAAAGGGCTCCATCTAGAAAAAACCAAGCATGCATGGTAGCAGTTGGCCATTACTCCAAACACTTTCAGAGAGAAAGCTCTCAGGGACTGGTTCCCCCTGTCCCACGTTCCTCCACTTCCCCATAGAGGCTAGTTCCTATAAAGTATTGTATCTCAGTCTTTGATCTTGTTCTTGAGACTTTATCATTGTTTTTCTCCATCCTCTTGGCTGAGAGTCTTGCTTCATATTTCACTGGAAAAATTGAGGCCATTTGCCAAGAGCTCCCTTTTCTTCTTTTCTCTCATCTCACATCACTCAGATGCTTTCTGCCAATATTTCTTTATTCTTTTTTTTTTTCCTATAAATAGGTAGCTTTTTTTTTTCTTGTTAAGACATCTTCTACATTATAAGAAATCTCATTAGGGAATGATGATATAAATTGTGGCATATTTGTGGAAGTGACAGAATTACTAGCATTTATTAAATATGGAGGTGACATGGTTTGATTGACACTTTAGGAAAATCACTTTAGCAGCTCCTTGGAGGAGAGCCTTGTGGCAGTCTTCTAGACTATTGCAGTAATTCCAGCATGAGGTGATGGAGACCTGCACCAGGATGATTGACAGCATCAGAAGTGAGAAAGGGGAGAATTTTTGCAAAAGTGAAATTGACAGACTTTGGCAACAGATTATATATAAGAGATAGTGAAGAGTGGAGGAAAACATCTAAATTGTATGTTTGGGGGACTAGGAAAATGGTGTTTTCCTTCACAGTAATACAGAAGGTATAAGAAGTAGGACAATCTTTTCAATCTAATACAGTAGAAAAAGTGTAGAATTTGGAATCAGAAGACCTGAGTTCCATTCCTGGCTTGGTCACTTACTCCCTGTATGAATTTAAGTATTTAATCTTTTAATCTCTCTGGGCTTCAGTTTCTTCATCTTTAATATGTAGAATTGGATTAGATGATCTCCAGTTTGTTCTAGTTTTAAATCTATGACCAAAAAGAAATTGCTTGGAGACATTTATCATGTCCATGCCTCCTCTATCTTATATTTCTGCAGTTGATTTTTTGAGCCAGGTCAAGGGCATTTAATCTCTTAGTACTTTAATCTTTTTGGATCCCATGAAACCCTTAAGTTACTCCTGTGCAATTTATTGGCCATTTCTCTCAGCTTTGTTTCAAGTGTAGACTTATTACAGGAAGCTTGATGGTCTAATAAAGAGCCCTGGTCCTAGGTTCAAATTTGAATTCAAGCAGTATGACCCTCCCCTCCTCCTCCATTTTTATTATTTTGTCTAAAAAATTTTTAACTCAATTTTTTAAATCAGAGAATTAAAAGTCCCCCCCCTTTTTTTTACATTCTTTTCATCCTGTTACCCCTCCTCCACCCTTAGAAAAGGCAGGAAAAACAAAACCAACTGCAAATATGTATTGTCAAGCAATACAAATTTCTGTATTGGTCATGTTTGCTAGGCAAATCACTTAATCTCTCCCTAACTCTCAGTTTCCTTATCTATAAGAGGGATAATAATAATAGCATCTACTTCCTGGACTGGTGAGGATAATAAGATCTTATTTTTAAAAGGGCTTTCCAAACCTTAAAGGGCTGCATAAAAGCCACCTATTAATATGTGTGGTTTTCAGTTACGTCTTCCCTTCCCTTCCCTTCCCTTCCCTTCCCTTCCCTTCCCTTCCCTTCCCCTTCCTTCCTTCCTTCCTTCTTTCCTTCCTTCCTTCCTTCCTTCCTTCCCTCCTCCCACTTTTTCTCCTCTTCCTCCCTCTTCTTTCTCCCTAGCCCTTCCAAATTTCCACGAATTAAAATAAAAAGCAGGTGCCCTCGCTTTTGTGCATGCCCATTAATGTTTCCCCTCCCCCACCTCTTCCTCCCAGAATGCCCCGGGGTAAGCTTCCGCCTACTTCCTGAGGTGGAGACTGAGGCTACAGAAGAGATGGAAACCCTTTCCGGTCCTGGGGGCTGGTTTTTCGAGGCCGGGATGATGGGCTTTAATGGATCCTTCCCACCCTCATTTGTTGCCCCAGCTCGTGGGCTCTTCTTTAGGAGGTGTGTGTGAGCCCAGCTCCCCTAGAGACTCCTGGAGCATCGTTGAGCCTCGGGGCTAGGCGAGGCGGGGGCAGGAGTGGGAGTACCTCTCTGGCCCTTGCCCAGCGCGGGAGGAACCCAGCATTTTAAATAAGGAGACCAGGGAGCCATACTTTTGGATGACCCAGAACCGGGCATACCCATTAACCACGGACCTGTAATCGTGGAGCGCCCGCTGTGTGCCAGGCACTGGCCCACACCTTCCTCGTCAGTAGACTGAGGGGGCTGGGCTAGGCGATCTCTCCACCCAGCTTTGACTGGCGGTTAATTTGAGCCGGGCCGGGCCAGGAGGGCAGAAGGCAGCAATGCCCACCCTGTCTTCATGCAGTTTCTATTCTCCAGCGATACAGCAAACAAATCACTGCTGTTGCTACCATATCAGTAGCGGATCGAGTTAGTGGGAGGATACCTGAGGAAAGGAGCAGGTTGGGAGTCTAGGCAAGGCTCCCTGCTCCATTGAAGAAGGTGGGATTGAAGCCGAATCTTAAAGAAAGCCCGAACTCAGGAGACAGGTGACGAGAGAGCATTCTGAGGCAGCCGTTGGGAGTTGGAAATAATATTTGAAGACTGGAAAAGCAGGAAGGGGCCAGTTCCTGAGAGGCTTAAAAACCAAACGGGGGATTTTCATGTTGAATCTGGAATATTTCCTGTGAAGAATTTTCCTCCTCTTTTGCTTTCAGACCATGAGATAACAATAGCTGATGTTTGTTTAAAATTTAGGTGTTAGATAGCCCTTCATGGACTGGCCTTATTGGAGACAGGGTGGCCCTGGAGTAGGTAGGTATTCGTTTGAACCTTATTTTAAAATCCAAGCTTTCCATTTCTAATTCTTGGAATGTTTTGAGCCCTTTTCATGGACTACAGTTAATTTCTGCTGACTTCAGGACTATTTCATATCACATCAATTCCCTTCACCTTCAGCAGAAACATCGATATTCCTTCCTTACCCATTGTTCTACTTTATAGAGTCTGATGATTTCATTTGTGTGGGTAAATTTCTTAGAGAAATTGTGAGGTAGTGATGCCCTGTGTTAAAGGCAAAAGGCAAAAATACAAACCTTGTCCTCAGTAAGCCACTGTGTACCTATAATGCCCAGAAGTCAGTGGGAAGATATCAAAGGAAAGCAGCCATTTGTGACTGGTTCCAAGTCAAGTAATATGGTTTTCAATTCTGGCTCTAACTGGCTTAACAATGATTTTAAATAAATTATTTCATATATCTAAGTTTGTTTCTTCAACTACAGAAATGGGTAATGCTTCTGTCTATGTCAGTCTGGAAAGCTTATTGTGTAGAAAGAACCTGATACACTTTAAAGTACTATACAAACAGGCTATTTCATGGCTTTCCCCCCTTCACTTTTGGACTAGAAGTGCCTAATAGAATGAAGCTAACTGTTGTTTATTCTTTCAATCATTTTCAGCTCTTTGTGTCCCAATACTATATATGGAGTTCTTTTGGCAAAGATACTGGAGTGGTTTGCCATTTCTCCAGTGGATTAAGGCAAATAGAGGCTAAGTGACTTATCCAGGGTCACACAGCAAATAAGTTTCTCAGGTCACATTTGAACTCAGTTCTTCCTGACCCAAGGTCCAGCACTCTTATCCATTGAGCTTTCTAGTTACTTGTAGAAGGCTCCAAAACAGAATGGGGGGGGGGAATCCTTCTTTTATGAAAGTCATTAAGTACCCTCCTCTGTAGAGCTCAGGATGAAGTGGGTATATTCTAATAGCTTGGGTAAACTTTCTTATAGGTGACCAAACCTGTTTTTTTTTTTTTTGTTTGTTTGTTTTTACTGGTTTCTGCAGTGAGAAACAAAGCCTCGAGGTGTGAGACTTCTCCTTGATCTGTTCTGCTTACATTGAGGTGTTTTCTGATCTATATGTGAATCTTACTAGGATTTCTTTTATTTGTATTTTTTTTAAATATCAATTTTCAATATTTTTCTGAGAATAATTAAACAATCATTCTTAATGCCATTATTCTAATGGTAGTTGCTACTTTTTTAGATTTACAAAATGATTACATTGAGCCTTGGTACTTAATTACCATTTTCAGTAGTCAGATGTCCACTGCTATTATTCTTACACTGAAAACAAATAGGCTTATTACCTAGAACAAATAAGCAGACTCTTTCAGCAATGGTTTATATCTATCCTAGAGATCAGTAAATGGTGCAATTTAATATTTCTAAACAGAACTTTTTCATCATTCTCAACAATGAATTCTCTCTTTATTGTTTCAGGAGACTAGAATGATGAGAACTACATACTAAGCCTTCCAGAAGAATTTTAGGACCTAAAATATAAAATGTTATCCTACTTTGATGCCTGGAGATTGGAGGTGCCTTAAATGTCCAAGAACCAGAACCAAAAGGATAATGCTCAAGGCCAACATTCCAGAAACTTTAGGTCAACAAGCCTTTCTCTGATGGAAGCTGGACATTTCCATTTCCATAAGTGAAAATTACATTGTGAATCTGTAAGAGAAAGGATCTAAAATCTTGGAACCTCCAGTATTTGGAAAAAGGTTACTACTCAAGACTCAGGGGATAAACATATTTGAGTGGGACAAAGGAAAGAAAGACCAATTTGCAAACCAGGAAAACCCAGAGACAAACATAATAATCAAAAAAGAAAAAAGTTCAGAAAAGCTTCTAGATCAACATTTGTCTGGCTTGGTAGAACAAAGTCTTCAATATATGAGAGTAAGGCGATCTATCAAAATGCCAACTGAAAGTCTCATACAGAAATTCTACAGGTACAGTGACTAAGAAAAAAACTGATTACAAAATCACATGTAAGAAAAATGCTATACATGTTCCATTTGTAGCACATTTTGGGGGGAGAAAAATCCTCTTTGTTCATTAGAGAGTTCACACAGGAGAGAAACTATATACATGTGATCAGTGTAGCAAAAACTTCCTTTGGAGTGCCTACCTCAAGTCATAAGAGGAGAGTTGTACACAGGAGAGAAACCCTATAAATGTGATGAATGTGGTAAAGGCTTTATTTGGAAAGCTTACCTCAGTGCTCATCAGAGAGTCCACACAGTTGAAAAATTATATACTTGTGAACAGTGTGGAAAAGAATTAAAAGTTGCACAAATTTTTAGTTAATCAGAAACTCCACACAGGTAAGAAACCCTATGAATGTGATGGATGTGGCAAAGGCTTCATTCGAAGAGGACATCTCATTGTTCATCAGAAAATTCACACAGGAGAGAAACCCTATAAATGTTAGGAATGTAGTAAAGACTTCATTCAAAGAACATACTCCAATGTTCAATGGAGACCACATAGTGGAGAAACCCTATAAATGTGATGAATGTGGTAAAGGCTTCATTCAGAAGGCTTGCCTCAATGCTCATCAGATAATCCATACAGGTGAGAAACCATATACATGTGATTGAAAGTGTGGAAGAATATTCTGAGATGATTCAAATTTTTATAGATATCGGAGACTCCACACAGGTGAGAAACCCTATCAATGTGATGAATATGGCAAAGGCTTCATTCAGAGGATCCACATAGGGGAAAAACTTTGCAAGTATGATGGATATGGCAAAGGCTTCATTTACTCTGGTTACCTTAATGTTCATCAGAGAATCCCCTACAGGAGAGAAACCAAATATATGTGACCAGTGTGGGAGAAGATTCAGCCAACAGTGACATTTTAAAGACATCAGGAGAAGTTCTATGCTTGTGATCAGGATGGCAAAGGGTTCATGCATAGAATAACTTTTAGTGGTCCTTAGTCCACTGAAGAGAGAAACCCTACAGTGATTGCATAAGAGGATTCAGGCAGTCCTCGCATTTTTATAGAACTCAGAAAATAAACATGGTAGATACCATATAAATGTAGTCTTGTGACCAACACATCTAGGAGAGAATAGACTTCACTGTTCGATGGAAAGTTCACACTAGGGAAATTATGAGAAATTTGGGAAAACCTTTATTCAGATATTTATGTTTAGAAAATGAACATATGAAACTGATTAAATGTGGCATTTGTGGAAAAAAATTTTATCCTGAGCTCACATCTTTAATGGTCATAATAAAGTACACTCAAGAATGTAATCCTTTATGATACATCCATTGTTTGTATTGATACAATTTTACTCAACTCATGAACAGCAAATTTTGAGTTGTTTCATTTTCATTGTTAGTGGTTAATCAAAGAGAATTTATTTTTGTTTTTCTTGACCTCTCACTACAAAATTGCTCCATAACACAATCTTGTACTGGATGTCAGGATTGATAATACTGTTGCTCCAGTTTCTGAGCTACCTTACCTTTATCACATTATTTCATGTATAATTCTGGGATATAAGATGCACATTTCTACCAGATTTAAACATATTTATTAAGGGAAATTATTTCTCACAGTTTACAAAGAGCATAGCTGAGCCTGTGAACCTGTCTTCACAGATTCTTACCACTTTCAAGATGAACCTAGCTGTTCTTACTTGAGGAGTCTAACCAAAAAAAAAAAAAAAAAAGGAAAAATGAGAATTGAGGAAAGCTGAATATCTCTGTCCTAAACATGACAGGAGAAGAATGAAATGTGGGGATTTTGAGATTATAGAGTAAATTTCCAGTTCTTAATTCCTATCTGGTAGCAGGAATTGATGACATGTTAAATAGAAATTTCTTCTTAAAGAATGTCTCATTTTCAATTTAGTCTTAGACATTTGTTTCTTATTAACATAAGTTACATAACTGGATAAAAGACTAGTTGGTTATTTTCTTCAAAGACCAGAAAACTGGAATGGGGAGAAAGGAACACTCATGGTAACCTATTATAGCTGGTGTTATCAAAATTTCGCCCATGAATAAGAGATTCATCTTGCATAACTTAGTTGTAACTGGTTCCTTTAAATTCTGTCTTGATATTGGGCAATTTTGGTTTTCAACTTGCCAAATTCATATGAGCTAAGGAACATAATTCTGATAACCAAGAATACACTGGTTCTTTCAAGGAAAGAAACTTTGGGGGGCCATTATGAAATTCTTGAAACTACATTTTGTCAGGCTACTTATCTAAATCATTTTACTGTGACTATATCCCACCTGGAAAAGAGTCGGTGTTCAATGTTCAAATGTATTTTTGTGGTTGAATTGGTTCAGTTGAATTGTTTCACTTCGTGACTCCATTTAATGTTTTCTTGCTAAAACTTGAATGGTTTGCCATTTCCTTTTCCAGCTAATTTTACAGAGGAGGAAACTAAGGCAAATTAGGTTAAATGACTTGCTTGGAGTTGCACAGCTAATAAATGTCTGAGGCCATATTTGAACTCGCAAAGGGTCTTCCTGATTACAGGCCCAACTCTCCATCCAGGGCACTACTTAGCTGCCCATTCAAATGTACTATTGAGAACCATTATTTTGCCTTTTTTGTGACTTAAGTAGCCAAAATATGCAGCCTGTTGACAGCCCTTAATGGTGAGCTGCTGATTCAGCAGCATATACTCCCACATCAATAATTGCTCACACTGACTTTGTTTAGTAAACCACTCTCAAGTGTCTGATCTAATGTCTAACCCCAAGACCAAAACAAGATCATAATCAAATAATAAAATGCAGCTAAAAGATCAATAGGGCTCATTTTACAGAGTATTGTTTACTATCACATAAAACCTAAGAAACTACATGCATTTTGCAGCTGCTTAACTACTGGACTTCTGCACTAATAATAATGGCTATCATTTATATAGAGCTTTAAGGTTTGCAAGACATTTTGCTTATGTTATCTCATTTGGTCCTCATAATGACAACCTTGTGAGATAGTTGTAGTTATCTCCATTTTACCAATAAGGAAACTGAAGCAGGATTTGAACCTAGGTTTTCCTTTATTTTTAATACTCTTTATACTACTTACCTGCCTTCTAATATTAGGTGTACAATGGATAACTGCAACATAGCATGTCACAATTAATAGCTGATTCATCTTTATTTTTACTGTTAATGCTAACTCTTACTCTTTCCCAAACTATATGTCTTTGTCTTCATGCCCAATAAACCACACAATCCTAAAGTATTTCAAACTAAAAATCACTTAAGAACAAAGCAATATAAGGAAGAAGCAAACAATTACATTATAGAGTATGCTGATATATAATTTTAACACTATTAAATGAGGGAATGTCAGCCATTCATCATGATCTTGTTTTTTTTATAAATCCCCCCCAATCCAATTATTATATAATTGGCATGGAGATTTCTATGAAAGAAATTAGAGTTCATCATAGTTAACATGCCAATCTATAATCTAGAAAATTTTTAAAAAATTTTAAAATTGTATCTTTTCCCCCCAACTATATGTAAAAACAGTTTTCTATATTTTCTAAAGAATATTGAGCCTGGAATTCTCTCCCTCCTTTCCTTCCCACCCCTACCCCCTTGGGTTGGTAAACAATCTCATATGGAGCACATGTGCAGTCATGTGAAACATTTTCCCACAACCTTTTGTTGAAAGAAATTCAAATAATTGGTCCAATCATTCTGGAGGGCAATTTGTAACTATGCCCAAAAGGCTTAAAAAGGATGCCTACCCTTTGACCCAGCCATACCACTGCTGGGTATACCCAAAAGAGAGAAGGAAAAAAAAAAAACGATGCACAAAAATTATAGCTGCACTCTTTGTGGTAGCAAAAAATTGGAAAATGAGGGGGTGTCCATTGATTGGGGAATGACTGAACAAATTGTGGTATCTGTTGGTGATGGAATACTATTGTGCTCAAAGGAATCATGAACTGGAGGAATTCCATGTGAACTGGAATGACCTCCAGGAATTGATGCAGAATGAAAGGAGCAGAACCAGGAGAACATTATACACAGAGACTGATACACTGTGGTACAATCAAATGTAATGGATTTTTCTACTAGTAGCAATGCAATGAGCCAGGACAATTCTGAGGGACTTGTGAGAAAGAACACTATCTACATGCAGAGAAAGAACTGTGGAAACAGAAATGCATTAGAAAAATATGTGATTGATCACATAATGTGATAGGGATATGATTGGGGTTTTGATTGTTAAAGGATTGTGCTACTGCAGATATGAATAACATTGAAATAGGTTTTGAACAATGATACATGTATAACCCAGTGGAACTGCTAGTCAGATTTGGATTCCGGAGTGGGGAGGAAAGGGGGGGAGGGGTTGGGGCTCATGAATCATGTAACCATGGCAAAGTATTCTAAATAAAAAAGGGGGAAAAAAGAGAAACTCAAATAGAAAAAAAATTAAGAAAGTGGAAAAAGTTTGCTTTGTTCTGGATTCAGACTTAGTTTTTTTTTCCTCTGGAAGTAAATGGCATTTTTTATCATGAACACTTTGGGATAGTTTTGGATCATTGTATTGTTGAGAATAGTTGCTATTCACAGTTGATCACTGTAAAGTATTCCTGTCACTGTACAATATTCTGATTCAGCTTATTTCACTCTGCTTTAGTTTGCGTGAGTCATTCAAGTTTTTTTCTGAGCTCCTCCTGCTTGTCAAGTCTCATAGCACAATAATATTCGATTACAATTATATATATCACTTATTCAACCATTTCCCAATTGATGGGTGTCCTCTAACTTTCCAATTCTTTGCCTTGCCAAAAACAATTGCTCTAAATGGTTTTGTACATATAGGTTCTTCCTCTTTTTTTTTTTTTTTTTTTGTTTGTTTGTTTGTTTTATCTCTCTGGGATACAAATCTAGTAAAAGTATTGCTGAGTTCAAGAGTATGCACTTTTTATAGGCCTTTGGGCATAGGTCCAGATAATTTTCCTGAATGACTAAACCAGTTCACAACTCTACCAAAAATTCATTCCTGTTCCAGCTTTCCCCTATCTCCCCAAAGTTTTGTCATTTCCATTTTCTGTCATAACAGTCAATCTGATAGTTGGGGGATGGTACCTCAGAGTTTTAATTTGCACCTCTCTAATAGTGATTTTGGCATGGGACCTAGGGCTTCCTCTGGATAACCCCAAACCCTAGGGATATCCCAGGTCAAAAAGTAATTCCTTTTTTCCTTGCATTCCAGTAGTATGGAGGGAAGGTGACCCTGAGTTCTGAAAGGAACATTCCCCAGGGGCTTCTACCAGCTTTCTTATGGGCATAGATATGTACCTCCCAGTTCTACTCTGATAAGCATCCGGTTGTATCTAAATCTAATCATCCCTTGAACTCCACAGATCATCCCTTGTGCCTTCAGGACAGAAAACATCACCAGATATTTCTTATGCTCTCCAGACACAAAACATTATCCCATTCCTGATTACCATCATCCCATCTCCTCATCTGTGATCAGGTAGACCCCGTTGTCAAGAGAATATAAATATTCCAAACCCCATTTCCTCTAGGAGGCAGTATTCTATCTACTGCCTCCTAGCCATTTAACTTAATAATTCAATTTATATTTAATCTAATAAATCTCTTTTTATTTTTAAACTAAGTGTTGGAGACTGCCATTTCTGACAAGAGTATTGGTCCTGATCCAGGGTTTTACTTCAAAGCTCTCTCACATCAATTTGAACATTTTTTTGCATTTAAAGAGAGCTTTAATTACTTTGAGATCTGCCTGTTCATAACCTTGGACCATATATCAATTGGAGGATGACTTGTATTCTTAATATTCAACTCATTTCTCTATGTGTTTAAGAAATAAAGCTTTTATTAAGGAGACTTGTAAAAAGTTTGAACCATTATGAATACTGTGTATTACTTTTTATCCTCTTTACCCCTGTTTAGCTTCTGACCTCTGCCTCCACAAATTTACCCTCTTTTTTTATCATCCTCACACCCCTCCTCTTATCCCCTTTTCCATCTATTTTCCTGTAGGGTAAAGATAGCTTTCTATACCCAATTGATTGTTTATATTCTTCCCTCATTCTTATGAGTGAGATTCATATGCTCTCTTCCCTACCTCCCCCATCTTCCTTTCCACTGTGAATGCTCTTTCGTGTCTTTTTTATGTGCAGTACTTTAGCCTATTCTATTTTCCCCTCTCCCTTCTTCCCAATGCATTTCTCTTTCACATGTCTTAATAGTACCATCATATTCAACTCACATCCTCACCCTTCCTATGTTTACACCTTCTGACCATCCTAATAATGACAAAGTTCTTTGAAATTTAGGTGGAGATGGCTAATCCCATTAGGTGTTAAGTATCTCTTTTTGTCCTAATGGTTTCTCCCCTTAGGCCAAAGTCCTTTACCAAGGTAGCCCAGCCCTTGGCTGGATTATTCCCTTTTGTGTCCATTGTCCATCAATCTCTCACTGTTGTTCCTGTCTAGGACTCCTCATTTTTTTTGTTACCAATGTAAAGCCAATCAACCATACACTCCCATCCTTAGTCCCCAGTTCCCCAGAAAGGGTATAATAGCTTCCCAATTTTCATGGCTCTTCAGAGTTCTCATCTTGTGTGGTGTCACTCCCAGGTATAATGTCCCCAGAGTCCCAGGGTGTGGACCAAGGACCAGGGGTGAATGACTCAAAAGCTTCAGTCATGAAGCCTCTCTTGAAAGGAGAATTCCTTCAGAGAAATCCAGAAAAGGTCAGTCTTTGCATTCACCACATGTAGTTCTAAGGGACAGATTTAAGAGCAGTCTCACCACATCCAAGGTCCCAGCCAGAGCTTCTCCACGTCTAAGAAATGAACCAGAAGCATGCTACAGGAAGTTGTCACTCCCTTTTAAAGGTACTTCTTTTTCATTGCTTTCTGTCCCTTCCTCCTAGTTTATGTGTCCAATTGCAGCAGAAGCTTTGCTTAGGACTGCCCTAGGGGTAGTCAGTCAATTCTTATTCATCACCCACTCTTGCAAACATGGGTCACAGACCTCCCCACTTGAGAATTAAGTGGGATTGTTTACACTTTTGGTGATTCGATCTAAGAATGGGTAGGATAGATTTAATTTCATTATCACACTCCTATTAGCTCCCTCTCCTTGTCTTATTCCCCTCTTACTTCTCTATAGGATAAAATAGGATTCTATACTCAAATGAGCATTGTTTTTGATCCCTCTCTGAGCCAATTCTGGTGAGAGTAAGGTTTAAACCTTGCCCGTCACCACCCTCATCCTCTCCTCCATTGTAATAGTTTTTTGTACCTTTTTATAAGAGATAATTTACCCTACCCTATTCTACCTCTCCCAATCCTTTTCCTCTCAGTACAGTCTCCCCCCACCCCCATCTTTTTTCCTTCCTATATCATCTCATCCTCATCAACTTACTCTTGCACCCTCTCTATGGATACTTCTAACTAAAATTTTAAGAGTTGCAAATATAATCTTAAACAGTTTGATCTTACTGAATCTCTTAAATTTATTCTTTCTTGTTTACCTTTTTATGCTACTATCAAATCTAGCATTTAAACATCAGTTATTCTGTTTAGGTCTGGTCTTTTCACCAGAAATATTTCGAAATATATTTTCTTAAATGGCCTCCCCCCCCCCAAAAAAAAAGAATATACTCAGTTTTGCTGGATAAGTGATTCTTGGCTATAAATGTAGTTCCTTTGCCTTCCAGAATGTCATATTCCAAGCCTTCTGATCCTTTAATGTAGAAGCTGCTAGGTCCTGTGTAATCCTGCCTGTGACTCTATGATATTTGAATTATTTCTTTCTAGATGCTTGCAGAACTTTCTCTTTGACCTGGGAGCTCTTGAATTTGGTAGTTGTTATTTGGGAATTTATTTTTGGATGTGATTGGTGAATTCTTTTAATTTTATTTTACGTTCTTGTTTAAGATGGTAAAGTACCAGCACGGTACTAGAATATCAAGGCAATTTTCTTTGATAATTTCTTGAAATATCATGTATAGGTGCATTTTTTTTTATCATGGCTTTCAGGTAGTCCAATAATACTCAAGTTGTCTCATCTGGATCTATTTTCCAGGTCAGTTGTTTTTCCAATGAGATATTTCATTTCGTTTTTTATTTTGTTTGATTGTTTCTTGATGTCTCATGAAATCATTAGCTTCTAATTGACCAATTCTAATTTTTAAGAAATTATTTTTTTGCATGAGCTTTTAAACTTCTTTCCCCATTTGACCAATTCTACTTTTTAAAAAACTTTTGTTTCATTGGATTTTTGTTCCTCTTTTTCCATTTGAACAAATCTGCTTTTTAAGATGTTGTTTTCTTTTTGCATTGCTTCCCTTTCTCTTTTCCGTTTTTCCTTTGCCTCTCATTTTATTTCTGAATTCCTTTTTTAGCTCTTCCAGAGCCTGTGACCAATTTCCATTTTTCTTTGAAGTTTTATGTATAGCTTCTTTGTAGCTTCTGAGTATGTATCTTGCTCTTCTTTGTCTCCATAAAAATTTTCTGTGGTTAGGTGGGTTTTTTTATGTTCACTCATTTCCATTGTCTCTTTTGTCTCTGTTTTCAGGGTAGAAGGGTCTCTCTTTTAAACTTAATTTTTTCCTTGTTGCTACACTCAACTCTAGTTCTGAGTTTCTGCAATTTTCAGTTCTTCTAAAGTGAGTGATGGTCTATGGCCTGGGAGTCCTTAAAATCACCTCCTACTGTTGATTCAGTCTCCCCTAGGTACTGCTAATGGTTTACAGAGCTCAGAGCACTTTAACCTACCTTTTCATGGGACTCAGACTTTTTACCTCACTCCAGACCTCATTCTAGACTTTCACTGGACAGGCATATAGTGATCTGCCTTGCACGAGGGCTGCGGATCTCTTTGTAGGCTTAGGCTAGGACTTAGGACCTCAAGGATGGGCATGCAGTGCTTTGCTATTGGATTAGGTAGGGTTTCAGGGTCTTGAAGTCAGCTTGGGCCCTGGCTCAGAACATGGTGTAGTGGAGGTGGGATGGGAAGACTTGTTGTTGGCTTATAACAGAATTCCTTAGTGCAGTCTTACTGCAGTTCCTGTGTGGCCTTGCTTTGGGCTATGTTTCCCTCTCACCCCAATAAACCAAATTCCCTTTGCCTACTTTCCAAGATGTCTTTTGTAGGATAAAAGTTTCATTCTATCCCATTGTTAATTCTTTCCCTCCAGTATGCATTTTGAAGCCTTTTTTGAAGGTTGATTGGAGAGGATTCTCAGAGATTAGACATTCTGTACTTATATCTTGCCATCTTAGTTCTGCCTCCTTGAGTCTGTGTCTCGATTTTTCATATCAGCATGGTAGATTTTTAGGGTCAGGTTCTTTTTTTCTGTCTGTTCATTTTTCTACCCTATTTCATTATGGGATACTTTATATTAATGTTGGGCTCTGTTCCCAGCATGGGGTGGAAAGAACACTGTCTCAAAGCTTCAGGATTTTTTCACACTGATGTTTTAAGAGTGTAAAAATATATGTATATATTGAAGAGGGTTTGATGTGGTTCCAAGAAACCTTACTAGTATAAAACAACAACAAGAAGAAAGGGGTTCAATAGAGATTTGTTGTAAAACAAGAAAAGCCTTGTTAATCACAATCGTTTCTAGAACTGCTAAGCAAAATCAGTTATGATGCCAGGTGCATAGGGTAACATCAAAAGGGAAAAAGGGAAAGAAAAATGGGGAAAATGAAAAATGAAAATGCATGAAAATAAAATTAGGGGGTCTAAAATGAAAAAACAAAACTAAAGAGCAGATAGAAGAAGAAATCCAATTATATAATGATGTAACGTAGATTAGAGAGAAAATTTTTGGAACAGTGGAGCAAGATACAAAGAAAGGGGAAGGAACAGATCTGACAACAGTCTGTAACACAAACCTTAAACTTATTAGGAAATAGTAGATGAATGGGAGGAAATCAATATTGGATTGCTAGTTCCAACAATGGAGAACATTACACCTCCAGAAGAAACTCGTATGCAAGTGGATATTGATCCATAACACCTAGCCAACTCATTGCAAGGTTTTAGACTTAGTGTAAATAAGAAACATAGAGACCATCATCTGCAAAAGTATAAATTCCACGCAACCCACAATCAAGAATAGCAGAGTTGGGGGGGGGGGCAGCTGGGTAGCTCAGTGGATTGAGAGTCAAGCTTAGAGACAGGAGGTCCTAGGTTCAAATCCAGCCTCAGACACTTCCCAGCTGTGTGACCCTGGGCAAATCACTTGACCTCCATTGCCCACCCTTACCACTCTTCCACCAACGAGCCAATACAGAGAAGTTAAGGGTTTAAAAAAAAAAAAGAATAGCCGAGTTGCATGGAATGGGTTTGATACAACAAACAGTACCCTTGAACTACAATTTGTACAACATCAAACCAGGAGATAAAGTATATATAGTAATTTCAATAGAAAATTGGCTACAGATGGAAAATGGACTGGACCATATGAAATATTGCTTACTTCCCCAACAGCTATAAAAATTGCCGGGACAGACTCATGGTTCCACTGTTCTCACATAAAACCAGAAAAATCCAACACCACACTAATAGACATAGAAGAAGAAGATAATGAGACAAAAGATAATGCTGAGAAATGAAAAAAACTTAAATAAATTTAAACATACTACAAAGAAGAACAGTGCCACATAATGTTCCAGACAACAAGATCCCAGCAGTTGACTCATAACAACAGTCAAGCATGCCACAGCAACAAGAAGAAGACAAGTTTCCAGCCCAGAGGAAAAGATTTTAAAGCATCCCAGAGGAAAAGCATCAAGAAAAGCTATCAGAAAGAAGAAACAAAGAGAAAAGGCTGAAATGCACAGCTAAGACTTTGAACTATGAACTTTGTATATACAAGAAGAGGAAAGATGGAAAACAGGACTTATATATAAGACTAAGTGTGGCAAAAGAATAAAAACAAAATTAATTTCACAAATTAGGGAAATAGCATGCAACACTACATAACTTGGAAGAAAGAAGGGATCCATCAGTGGACATGAAAAGGAAATCTGAAGAAAATTGGTAAGTATCCATTCAATACAACATTATTAGACACAAAACACAAAATCACAAACTGATATATATTTGGAGACCTTGTGTAAATAAACAAGTGTCTGAAATTACATTTATGCAAATTATAAATATGTATATAGTTAGTTCCATAAGGTCTTAGGCAAATAGAAAGATCAATAGATATTTCTATTTGACTAATATCAGAATTAGGGAACAATGTATATTATTGTATTACATGTAAATAATCTCTGTAAATAATGTATATATTGTATTTAGGCTAGTAACATAGTGATAGGGTCTGTGAATATGTAACATAGCATGTATATACATTGTATATACAATTAGGTTATAGATTAGACTAGGAATTTAGAGAATAGTTATAATAAGTAGGGAATAGATTAGGAATTGAGTTTAGACATAGGACAGACAGTTATACTTAGGAATAGAAGTAAGTTGCATTGGCAGATAGTTGTTAAAGTTTTAATTGTAAATGTAAGGGGGGAAAAGGGGTTTTATGGGTTCAGTATATTAAAAGATGGTTGTCAGAGGATTGAATTATTATCAATCCTCAGTTAAGAATAATCTCAAGTCAAAATTGACTTTTATGGAAGTTTATTTATAATTAAGAAGAGAAAGAGGATATAAGGAAATAAGAATCTAACCTAGTAGGTAATTTATTACAATCCTCTAATTAATCCAGGTAGATCTTAACCCTCAGCCGAGAGTTATAGGGCCAGAGGCCCAGAGGTGAATGGTGCAAAACTTCATTCACTGAGTCTACTAAAAGAATTTTCTTAAGAGAAGTTCAGGAAGATTCAGTCAGTCTTTAACTCACCACACGGAATTCAAAGAAGATATTTAAAGCAGTCTCACCAGGGCCTTAGCAGTCCATCACTCCTCCATGAACCAGAAGTCCATCACCAGATGCCTTCTTCAACTGAAGAAGACCTCAACTGAATGAGAACCTTCTCCTTTTAAAGGAGTGACTTATGCATCACTTCCTGTGCCTACCTCCTAATTTCCATGTCCAATCACAATAGACAATTCTCATAATTCTGCCTAGGGGGCAGTCAGTTGATTCTGATTCATCACACACTCTAGCACACGTGGGTTATGGACCTCCCAGAATTAGAGGTGTTCTCACCTTTGGTGATTAAATGTAAAGATGGGCAGTGTAGACTTAATCTAATTACCACAAAAGCGAATGCTGAAATTGTGTTTAATGGAAATATATATGTATAAATAGATAGATAGATAGATATTTTTTGGAAATAATTATATTTGCAAAATAAATACACATGCAAATAAAAATATACATAGAGTAGAAAAACTGTATTAGTTTAACTTAACAAGAGTAAGTAATATTAACAAAAGGATTCACTGTTCATTGAAATATTCTGTTTGAAAAAAGTTATTGTACTGAAATTTATTGAAAAACCCAACACTACCTTTACCCAAAACTTTCCTGCATAAAATTCCTTAGATTAGATAAGGTTAGCATAGAATAGAGATAGAGTAATTGGGGGAAGTTTATTATTTTGGATGAGTAGTTAGAAATTAGATTAATAGTTTGGTAAGTATAATACATATAAATGGCCTTGGGAAGGTCATAACATAAAAAGGGGATGATTGTGGAAAGGAAAACTGAATCAAGCTTTTGGCACTTTGGCCCACTGAGATGGATGCAGACAGCGGTTGGAATGTGACAGGAGGGGCAGTGACAGTTGGAGTGGAAGAAGAGGATTATGGGAAAAACTGTTAGCTGAAAGGGTCTTTGCCCTCCGAACTCTGTTGAGTGTGGAGCAAAGTCCTGGAGCTCTAGATCCCACCAGTGGAAAAGCCTTGCCTCCATTTTCCATTGCCCAGAAGAGAAAGAAGGTTCCTATTGTTTGAGAGCCTCCATTAGAGGAAGAATGAATAACTACAGCTGCCGAGAAGGGGCTGATCCCTTAGTTCAGGAGGTCACCCTGAAGATCCTTTCCATCCCTTGACCTTCCCAAGAAGGACACTTGCCATTGGTTAAGGTAGGATAGAGACTTTGATTAGATAAGAAGAGGATAGTTAAGTTGAAGCAGAGCCACTTTGATTCAGCTGAAGAAAACAAGAAATTCCAAATAGGGTCTCCTCTTCCCTCAAACCTATTCCCCTTTGATTCCTCTATCCTCTCCCTTCTCCAGCTACCTTGTTCATCTACAAATTAAACCAATTCATGGTCAGATCAAGGAGAAGTCATTACATGAGGCAAAGAGGGGAAAGGGGTTTGAGCAGCTGTTTTGCTCAGACTCCATTTTTGAGCAAGACCCTCTGTGGTGTTGACATTGGCTGTGGGGAGGTTTCTGTAGGGAGAGGGTCCCTGCTTGATCAACCAACGTTACCACCCACCTCTCCAAATAGGAAAGTCTTCCTTTTAGCATCTGGGGCTGGCTACTATTCTCTGGACATCCTCCATTCCAGAGAAACCTCCTCTGTTGTCTTTAGTAAAAGTAGAGTATTGAGAGGGGAGTTGACAGGCATTCACACCAGGTCTGTCACTCTTTCCAACATCAAACCCTCTTCAATATATACATATATTTTTACAAGACTTAGTTCTGGTGGTTTGAAAGTTTTTGGTGTTTCTAAGGTGGTGTGATCTGGGGAAGGTGTGATCACTGCTCTCTTGATCTACATTCTGATTCTTACCCAGGAAGGGCTCCTGATCCCTTGGGACCAGAAATGTAATTGAATTGATATTGCTTCTTAGCAGCCTTCTTTTCTTGGGTCTGGAAATGATAATACTTCTCATGGTCCCTGATTCATTGGGACCAGAAATGATATTGCATCTTGAGCCTCTACTCCCTTTTGATTGAAAGTGCTCCTCTCTTGCCCTTGAACTATGATCAAAAGGTGGATATAGAAGATGGTACTGTCAAACAGCACCTGGAACTGAGACCAGTATTAGTAAAGGGGTACCTTGTAATTTCTTCCTGACCAATTGCCAGGTTCTGTTGACATCTGTAGCTTGAAATTTCCTGAAGCTGCTTCTGCTTCTGCCACCACCCCCTAGATCCACCACTGGTGTTTCATCCATGTGGGCTCTTTCATGCCACAGTTCTCTCTTTCTGACTTCCTATGTTGTCTTGGTCTGGAAGAATGTCTCACTTTGACCTTTGTTGGCTATGTCACTCTAAAATTTGATGAGGTGTTATTTTAAAGTTGTTTGGAAGGAAATGTTAGAAGACCTTAGCTAGGCTCTTTCTCAACTCCACCATCTTGACCCTTCCCACCCCTCTAGAGTGGTCCTGTTTTTTGACTAGAGGGCCTTTCACATCTAGAGGATGCTAGATTTCCCATCTCCCTGTCAGTATCCCAGATGGCATCATCCTTGGATCAGTTGCTGGCAGATTTTGCATCATTGAGAGCTAAGGACAGACTTTATTTATGGCTCCACAAGGAGAACATAGTACATTATGACTCAGGGGAATTTCTTGAACATCTCTGGAATTGGAGAAAATAAATTTCTAGCAAGCAGTAACCATGAGTTACCCTCTAGCCATGTGTGTTCGCTAAGCTAAACGAGCCTATTTTTCCTTGGACTGCACATAGGTACATGTGAAAATGTTTCACAAACTTTTGGGGGCATGTTTATACCAACTTTATAATTTATTCCAGCTTAAAAGATGCTCCTCTCTAAAAGGCATGGAGGCAAGAAATGGAAGTCATTGTATGAGGAACAGGAAGAAGGAAGAAGTTTGGTTTGTAAAAGGAAGTATTTTGCTTCAAAGATGTCCAAGTAAGCCCTATGTCAATCTTGGATCAAGGTCACCTGCCTCCTGATCTTTGTATTTACTCCAGTGTCTTATCTGCATTAGCCCTGCATGTAGGCCATCAATTTGTGTATCCTTTTATATACCTCAGGTACAGTAGGGGTAGATGCAGGAATGAGACTGAAGGCAGACATGAAGCCAGAGTTTAGGACCACTTGCTACTTCTTACTTGCGAGCAGGCCATCTTTCCTCTGAGTTTTACATAGGGTAAATTGGTCAGTTATAATAGATGGGTTAATTCAACCTTGTTGGTAGCAGGTGGTGTTATCAGGTGGAAGCTATGAGAAATCAGGATGGAGACATTCTTCCAGAACTAGGGGTGCCTGCAAACCCATCAGGCCAGCAGGCTTAGTGACAGGATAGGGAGTTGCAAGCTTGAAAAGTGGTAAACAACATGACTGGTTTCAATTTCTTTTAGAAGTTTTAAGCAGCTCTGTCATTAACTCTGTAGGATCACTCCACACTGAAAGTGTTTTTGAGATAAACTAATTAGAAGAGAGGAGTAGTCATAGCATCAGGGGAGAGAATCAAGGGCAAGGAGGGCCAAATGCCTAAAACTCTTGTTCATAGCTCCTTGAGGACAGAGTATATGGAGGAATGGGGCTGAGGAAGGCAATAGCATGATTTCCTGTGCATTTGTGTGAACCCACTGCCTGATTATGAAGACAAAGCCTGTCTTGCAAATAGTTTGTACACTGATTTGTACGTGAAAATAGACTAAAAATCAAACTTTCAGTGGAGAATGGGGATATAGGGAGAGGGAAAAATTCTGTTCCAAATGTTTCCGTTATAAATGAACACTTGATGATAGGTACCACTTAGGTGGTTACTAAGTGCTTTTTAAATGTCCGTTGGTTAATGGATTGACATAAATATATGCTTAATATCAGAAACAGTGTGGCATGGTAGAACTGGTCTTGAAGCCAGGGAGAAATGGATACAAGTATAATCTCTGACACATATTGTCTTTGTGACTTTGGGAAAGCCACTTAACTTTTAGTGATCTAGGCAACTCTATTACATTACTGAGAAGGTGCCAATCTGTATTGGTAGAGGGATTTTCTATTCCTAGAAGTTCCCTATTATCAGTGAAATTATGGGTCTAATACCTTTTTTTTTGTAGGTAAGATTGGAGGTTATTTCTCAGAACCCATGACAGAGTCTTCTAATTTTAATTTTATACTCTACCACTTTAGGCATCTGTGATTTCATCAGTGTTAGTACTTCCCCAGCCAATGTAGACTGCATCTCTCTGCATATTAGATGTGGTTTGAGAGGTGCTATAGTGAAAAAAAAAAAGCATCATTTCCTAGCCAAACTTATATTAGTGAACTTCTCCAAACTTATCTGGCTTGCTTCTTAGATTCCAACATGTAGTCTTTTATTAGATCCACTCAAAGCCTAAAGAAGGTCAGATCTTGTGTGTTTCTGCATAATGTGTAATTAGAAATCTTGAACCCTTGGACTTCATCTCCCAGAATCCTTTTCCCTTCTTCCAAGTTCCATCCTCACGTTTGGTAAATAAGTGGTGTGTAACACTGCCCTCTTGCGATCTTCTCTTGTGAACGTGGCTGGGTTAGCTCCCTCTTTACTCTAGCTTTTTATTTTCTTTTACTTCAAGTTATCATGAATAAATATTATTAAATATAATACTTGGAGATATTGTATATTAATTTTTAAGCTTACAATACCTTTAAATGCCTAGGGCTATTTCTATCTCATGACAATGCATTGGAAAAAAGCAAAGGAGGAATTTAAGTTATAAATCAATATAAAATAAGCTGCAAATATGGAAATTATATCACAAGATATGAAAGAGGATGTTCTGACAGAATGTGCTCATGAAACAGGCTGAAAAAAAGAGATTTGAAGAATTAAAGCCTTTTGTCACTGGTATTAGCACTGAACGAGATAAACGAGTAATAATCTTGTTCTTTAGATAGAAATCTCCTTAATCTGATAAGTGGCATTTCTTCATTTTATGACATCTGGATAGACTCATCTATTCCAGATCTCTTACAATTCCTGGGTTCTAATTCTATGGTCACCAAGCAACCTTCAGAGAGAATCTTGGCCCCCTGAAGAGAACTGCTTAGCTGGAGGAGTTATCTTGTGCACATGTCTTCAGGCTTCTACTATAAATGAAATAAAGCAACATTCTCGGCAAATAACTTTACTTCCTTCTTTCCTGGGAAGGAGGCCACTCATTATGTTTCCTAATGTGAATACCATCCAGTTTTGATTATACATAACATAATATGTAATAATAAGACATGTTATAAATATGTAATAAATTATAAAAATATGCTCATCCAAGAGAAACAAATTCTCACATTAACTATGTCTCATTCTTTTTTCCTCCCCCCACCCACCAACTCTTTTAAATCTGTGTGTACTTACCCATTATTTTCCTTCAATCCCTTGCCTTCCATTTTATGTACATTTTGACATGGTTGATCTCTACTTGCTCTTTCTTGTTTTTTTTTTGTGACATTTTTTTCTGATTCTCTATCTCCATCTGTCATCCAATCTCACATATTAATATTTTCTTATCTACTATTCAACCCGCAAATATGTTTAAGTAAGTCTTCCAAATCAAACAAAACAAAACAAACAAAAAAAACCCAATGCTTGCTTTTCACTATTTCATTATTCAGTGCCAGATTTCTAAACAGAGTAACCCCGGTACTCACAGTTTTTATCTAGGCATACTCATTAGAATAAATATGTTTGTAAATAAATGTTTTTGAATTGCTTTGAATTCTGAAGGTCTGTATATTTGAAGATATTTTGCAACAGAAACGCTAGTTAAATTTTATTGCTGTTATTATTTTGTAGCATTTATTTGCCTTTTCAATCTTCTTCAAGAGAGCTTTGAAAAAAATTGAAGTGAAATAATTTTAAATACTTTTGAGGAGTTGCACAGCATTCCTTTATCCTTAATGTTGGGAATCACTGCTTGAGATAAGATTGAATCTGTCTTGTTCATTTGACTTTTTTAATGAAAGCTGTGTGTGTACATGTATTCATGTATTTGTGTGCTCAATTAATATGCATGTACAAAAGAGTAAACAATGACATTTTATAATGACATATTTTATAATTCTCTTTGCATTCTTATTGGTAATTCAAAAGAGAAAACATTAAATCTAATATTTAAGGCATTGTACAAATAGACTAGCATTTTTATAGGGCACATTTGATGGGCAAACCTCACTCACCTGAACTTCTGTTTTACTTATATTTCTCTCACAAGGCAAACTGCAATGAGGTTGGCCAATCACCTATAGATCTATGAGCAATGGAGAAAATGAATCCAAGAATGAGCACATGTACATATTTTGTTTAGGCTTTTTATGTGAACCTATTTCCCCTTATAGGATATAAGCTTCTTTTAGGCAGAGACTTCTTCATTTTTGTATTTCCAACATCTAACACAGTGCCTGGCACTTAATAGGTGATTCTAAGGCCTTGTGGGATTCCAAGCTGGTTCTTACATGAAGATGCATGAACTACTTTTCTTTAATGGACTCCATATCCCACATTAGCATCTTTGAGCATTAAGTTTGGTATGTGTGTCTACAATGTTGGGAAACGACTAGTTCTGACAAGAAGCTCTTGGGGGGGACATTCCTTCCATCACTATGAAATCTGGGCAGGGCTTTCTTAAAAGTAGTTTTTATTTTATCATCTTTTCTGACTCAGTCTGGCTTTATGAACATTTCTGTCATTATTCACCAAATAGTTTCAAAGAGACTTTTCATAGAACAGTTGGTTTTCTTTTTGTTAGTATGAGACGAACTTACTATGAGAACAGGAAAAGAGTTACAATTGTGGTGACATTAACTATGTTCTGCTAGGTATTACTGACTTTTCATAGGCACATTGGACCTTTTGATCCCCAAGACTCCATCTAATCATAAAGAGGTTATATTCAAATAGTATTATAGCTATATCTGTGGTTTACTAGCTTGTGGGGTAGGTACAGTCCCTTTCAAAGGGAGAGAAAACACTGTAAAAAAAAACAAGAACATCATGTCATCTCCTTTGTTGGACCATCATTTCCCTCAGTCTCATTCCTCTTTCTGGGACTGATTCAGATGTATCATTCAGAGCACTCCAGGAAGCAGCTTGCTAACTTTCTCCCTCTGCATGATGGGCTGCTAATTTGTCAGCATGAGTACAATATTACAACATTAAAAATAATTTCTAGCATAAGTCTGTCTTTTCATTTCAGGAGTTTGCTAATCCAGGATCAAAAGAAGATCATAAGCAAATAGTGAAAACCATTTATAGTACCTCCAATCCTACACAATTTACAATTATTACAAGATGCTTCATGCTATTTATATAAATCCTATTCAGCTGGTTATCTATTTTAATATTTGCCTCAATATTAACAGAAGTTGAATTCATATTCTATTTTAACATAGTATGTAATAGTCAGTAGACAGTCTATCCCTTGTACTCATTAAATTCTTGACAAGTTTTTTATTAAAAAGTAGCTTTTCTTTCCAAGGCCAGTCCCTCTACTTGTACCCTTGACCTCATCTTCCAATCTCTTTCAGAACATTTCCTCTATAATCATCCATTCTCCTTTTAATTTTTTCCTTTCTATTGATTCCTACCATATTGCCTACAAATAGCTCAGGATTGAAAATGAAGTAGAGAAATGAAGTTGGGACATTTAGGCTAGATCACAGAAAGAATAGCCTGTGTAATAACCACCTAGGCTCAAAAACCCAGGTATTAGGAATTTGGAAATCATTCCTTTCCATAACTGTCTTTCTCAATCCTAGAATTTGCAAAGGCCAGAAACCTTTTTGAAAAGAATGTGACTCTAATTTTATACTTATCTAGCATGGATGTGGTTGGGTTGTAGTCCAGATAATGAAGTCCAAGAAGATGCTAGAATTAATGGCAACTTTTTTTTTAAAGAATGCTCTACTTGTCCCTATTAATTTCCTCAATCTATTCTCTTATATTTCTTCTCCCTTTATTGGCCAAACTCCTTGAAAAAGCTGTAAGTATTCATTGTTTTCATTTCCTCTTCTACTCAGTTTTTAACCCCTTGTGATAGTTTCTGCCTTCTTTGCTTACCTGGACCTATACTCTCCAAAGTTATTCATTCTTGTGATTAACAAATTCAATTATTTCTTCTTAGTCCTCATCCTACTTTATCTCTCTGTAGCATCTGAAATTATAAATCACATTTTTCTCCTGAATACTCTCACCTCTAGAATTTGTGACAGAACTATCTTGGTTCTCCTCCTACCCATCTGATTGCTTCTTAGACTTTTTTGCTGTTATTATCATCTACATTCCCCAATTGTGGGTGTATGCCTCCAGATTCTGTCATAAGCCTTTTTTCTTTCCCTTTTCTCCCATCCCTTCTCTTTCTTAATGATTTCAGTAGTTCCCATAAGTTCAATTATTATCTCTATGTAGATGACTCAAAGATCTATAATGCAACCAATTGTGTCTCTCTTGCTTTAGGCTCATATCACCAACTGCCTATTGGATAGTTCTCTTTGGATGTCTCAAAGTCATCTCAAATCCACAATGTCTAATGGAATTTATATTATCTTTCTCCCCTGAACTACTTCTTTTCCATACTTTCCAGCATTTGTCAAAAGCCTCCCATTATCCTTCCATTCACCTAGGTTCACAGCTTTAAAATTGAGTGTTCACTCTCCCTGACTTTACATGTACAATTACCAAGTCCTTTCAATTCTGCCTCTTCATTATCTCTCACATTTCCCACTTCTTTCACCTTCTACAGCTGCAACTCTTAATTCAGACCTTCATCCCTTTTCCCTTCAACAATGTTCTCCTAATTGACATTCCTACTCTGAATCTCTTTACAGTCCAATCCATCATTTACATGGCTTCCAAATTGATATTCCTAAAGCATAGGACATATATATGTCACTAACTTGCTCAAAAAGGCTCCACTGACTACCTATTGCTTCCATGATAAAATATACATTTGTTTAGTTTTTAAAACCCTATGCAGTCTGACTTTTAGCCTTGATTTCCAGAACTCCCATGTTTCTTGATGTTTTTGCTATGATCAAAGCATGGCTTGTGGTTGTTCAGTTGTTTCAGTCATGTCCAAATATTCCTGAACCTATGTTTGTTTGTTTGTTTGTTTGTTTTCAACAAAGATACTGGAGAGGTTTGGCATTTTTTTCTCCAGGAGAAGAAAAGACTTAGGGAAAAATGGTAGCTGTGTCTAAGTGTTTGAAGAGCTGTGATGTGGTAAAAATATTAGATCTTTGGCCCTATAGGGTTAGGGTCAGAACCAGGAGCAATGGGTGGAAGTTGTAAAAAAAGAAAATTAAGTTTAATATGAGGAAAAAATTTCTTAAAAATTTGAGTTACCCAAGAATAGGATGAATGGGTTACCCCAGAAAGTTGTACGTTTGTTTGCCTTTGGTGGAGTGCTTCAGAGGCTGAGTAGGATATTCTTTTGGATGCATGTTGTTGTACCAGGTGTCCAGTAAGATCCCTTCCAATTAAAAAAATGCTGTGATTCTGTGTATCCAAATTCAGCCCATTCTTCACTAACTCAGGATTCCATTATTAACAATTAAGGAGTGAAGCTCCTCTTTATTGCCAACTTCTCAAACCTAAAACTATTATCTTAAAAGCTGAAATAACTGGGACTTAACAACATAGCTTCTGAGCTTGAGGATCTACTATTTTTTAGTTTGGGTATATTAAAAAGAAGAACTTTTGTACAATGCCAAAGTTCTAAATTTCCTTTGTACACTAATTGTTATAGGACTGTCTCCCAATTTTAGAACTTTCTTTAAATAAATTTTATTGGAATTACATTGACATAAGCTGATTTATTTCAGATTTGTATTTTAGTATTGCTTCACTTTTAAATTTAAAATTCAAATTCTTAGCACTGAAACCATCTCTCTGCTCACACATACAAATACAGCATTGGCATATCTAGCCAAGATATTGCCCATATTGTTCAGGGAAATACATGAACACATGCTTATTTTATACATTCTCATGAGCTCACAACCTTTGGTAATAGGGTTTGTTTTTTTGACAGCCTTGGAAAATCATATCCCCAATTGACATTTTCACAGATCTAACTTGAAGATAGGGGTGTACATTTATAGAATTAAAATGAAATATATATTTGTCACATTGGGGAATTTTTAACTCAAGGATGAACATAAAAGTTATTGTTCGGTAAAATGAGAATTTGCTCCTCAATCAGATAATTACTCAATGATGAGTTTAACTTTAACATCTAATAGTAAATCACATATATTATACAGTTAAGATAAGACAGAATTATAAAAAATACCTTCTTCATTTCAAGGCCTCAGAAAAAGAACAACTGTTATGAGGCTATCACTCCAGAGAAAGGGAAACACATTTAAATCCTGAGTACATTTTTATCATATAGGAGGAAAACAGAATTAGCATAGGCATAATGGGAGCAATATCTTAAGACTCAGATGCATGAAGTTTAGGCTAGTTCTTCCTTAAAAGGTAATGAAACTGTCCTCAAGATTTAATAGGCTCAGAGAACTAAAGATCAGGCTATTGATATGACTTCCTGGTTGCCTGAATACTAAAAGCCACAAAGGAACTCCAACTGGGCTAAGATGTTTGACTATAGGACCATTATGACCAACAAAGAAGCTTGGGAGCTATGCTCAACTGAATCAACATGTTATAATTGTTGAGTACTCTTCCCCTGCTATGCTGAAAGTCTCTTTTTGTTCATTGCCAGATCTTGTGTGCATGTTTTAATTTCTTTCCAAAATTGAACCTGAGATATGTCACCAGCTTGGCCAGCCTTGGTTTGCAACAACAAGGAATAAGGACTGAGACATCTGTATCCTATAATCCTTCTACCACTGAGCATTTTTTACCTGAAGAGGGTAGGAGAGAGATAGAAGGGAGAGAGAGTGTGTGTGTTCTGAGTACAAATATTCAAATTATTTAAAGTCATTTTTCCCCTCAGAATTTGCAACTCACCCATCAATCTCTGATTTCTTAAATCCTTGTGAGCATGTGAGGTTGTGGATTAATTCATGAATTTAGTCTTTGCTTCAATGTGACAGATTTTGGGAACAAGACACTGAATCTTTTTTCTCCATTTTCTTTATCCCTATTCCTTTGTTGATTAGTCAAACTAAGGAAAAAAAGACAAAATAAGTGAAATAAAATGATATACAGTAACACTACTCAAATTAGACTGATTATAGAGTTTCAGATTTTCATATTGAAAAACTAACATTTTTCCCCAAATCCAATTTTATTAAGCATTACTTCCCTTTCTCACTGACATGTAGGGCCTTATATTAACAAAGGATAAAAAATACTTTAAAAGGTCCATGAATATACTGTCTTGTGTCTGTTCCTTTCCCTCATCTTTTCATAGAGATAGGAAATGAAAAGAGGTTACAACTGCCTTATCAGCATCTCAGAGTTAAATGTAGGGTTTTATTTATTATATCTCCCAAATAGCTCTGGTTGTGGGGTTGTTCTTATTGGTTTGTTTTATAGACACAGTCAGTAGCTGGAGGCTTTTCTTTTTTCTCTAAGCTCCATTGCTGGTTTCCTTTTTTTCCCTCTCCCAATCTCTACCTTAACTTCCAGGAACTTAAGAGTAGAAGGGATATTACTAAGGTTCTGTACTTTATTAGTGGATAATACATACCTACCTGCATTGAACTATATTCCCTGAGGGACTAATGGCACCTCATGCAGATAGTAAGATTTCTTAAATGGACCCATCATTAGTGTTCCTCTGCTTTTTTCCCCCTACTTTGTCCCCATATTACTAGATTTTCTCGGGCATCATGTCCCATAACAGCCTGCCTTAACATCTCACTATACTTGCTTCAGCCAAATATGACCTCTTATCTTGTCATCTTTATTGGTCCTAGATTAATATTTCATTCCTAGGGAACTTCAAAATCTTTGGGATGGGAGGGCAGAACACATGACTCCGTACTATGCTATGAGTCCCAGTCCCAAGTAGCTCCTTAATTTATTGTTCAGTTACTTACAGATTAGATTTTTCCCACTGAGCATGGCTATTTTAAAAAAGATGGCAGTCCCTTGGAGTCAGACACATAGGCAATCTATACTGGAGGAAGAAGTCTACTTGTACTCATACCCTGCTTTATGGAAAATTATAAGCATTTATGGGAGTCACACACTTAAAAATACCAACCATGAATTGAAGCCTAAATTCTAGTTAGAGATACTAGATAAATCTTTTAGTGGGGTTCTGGAGTGAGGAGAAATGGAAATTGTCACAAGACATTCTGCTACTTTTCCCAGATGTGCTGGATCCAATTGGCTAATTTTCTGGGCTTTGGAGAGATGATCTGTCTCTCTTGATCAATAATTGTTCACCATTTAGTAATGTTCTCTAAATGTTTATAGTTATATGATCTCTGCCAATATATAAGAAATTAAGATTCCTTTCCCCCATAACAATTTAAATAGCCTCATGAAGTTTATCAAAGAATAGTTTATAGCTATTTCTTGGTTCTCTTCCTACCTCTTTGAATGGTCTTTCTAAGTCACCTTTGCTTGGGTCTTCAACTGTAGCATGCCTACTAACTTTGGATATACCCCCAAAGATCTGTCCTAGGACACTGACTCTTTTCTCTCTCTATTCTCTTACTTGATTATTTCATTGGCTTCAATGGATTTAATTAATTATCTCTATGAAAATGATGCAGCTCTATATATCCAACTTTAATCTGTCTTCTGAGTGGTACTATGGCATTAGTTATATATATTGGACATTCATAGGTTATTTCAAAATTGACATGTCTGGTACAGAACTGATTTCCCCTTCCCTACAACCCCATTCAAATCCACCCTTCTAGACTCTGTTAACTGTTTAAGGTAAGTATCATGTACTCTATAATCCAGACATGAGGCCAGGTTTATTCCTTGATTTTGAAGCCCCATCTGTAAAAGTGAAATTTGGGAGATGTCATCTTTAAGTATATATATATATATATATATATATATATATATATATATATATATATATATATATGTATGTATTTTCTATGGACACGGGGAAATTATCAAACTACATTTCCCGTGGTCCAACGGTTCCGGTTCTTTGGGCGTGGGGAGGCCTACGTCTCCACGCAGAGAAGAGTTTAAATCTCCTGGGTTAGGAGGGAGTGGCCTCTTGGCCAGCAGACTGAGGAAGAGGTAATAATGACTGGAGCGGCAGTTTTGAATTCTTATAAGCGCGTGGTCTAATGACTTTATCTATCAGCATGGCTTTAATTAAAATACTAATTTATATTATTATTTCAGTCATAATTATTTTTAATATTTATATATCTCCTGGCTCTGTGTTTCTGCAATGGCTGATCCCCATGCCTAGAATGTTCTCCCTCCTTATCCTCTCACTTATAGGATCACCAGCTTCCTTCAAGACTAAACTCAATTGCCCCTTTTCATAGGAGGAGTTCCTCAGCAGTCTTCCCCAGCTGCTAGTGCCTTCCCCTCTAAAAGTTACCTTGTGGACATAGACTCGAAATGACCACACCAATGCAACTATCAATAATATGGAAATAAGTCTTGATCGATGACACATGTTAAAACCAGCGGAAATGTGTTTTGGCTATGGGGAGGATGAAGGGGAAAATAAAAACATGAATCATTTAACCATGGAAATTTTTCTAAAAAATAAAATATTAAAAAAAAAGTTACCTTGGGGCAGCTGGGTAGCTCAGTGGAGTGAGAGTCAGGCCTAGAGACAGGAGGTCCTAGGTTCAAACCCAGCCTCAGCCACTTCCCAGCTGTGTGACCCTGGGCAAGTCACTTGACCCCCATTGCCCACCCTTACCACTCTTCCACCTATGAGAAAATACACCGAAGTATAAGGGTTTAAAAAAAAAGTTACATTGTATCTACTCTGCATATAACATTATAATATATAATGAAATTTATTACCAATATATTAACAATAATATATTGCTATACAGAATATAATATATTATATAAGTACTTTGGTGAAATAATACAAGTGTGAGATAATAGGAGATATGACTCTACAACTTCTCCCTGATGCCAAACTCCTACCAATTTATAGTTTTAAAGTTGATTTTTTTTGTTTCAGAGCATCCAAATTTACATATGTTCCTATTAAATTCTATTCCTTAAAACATCTCCCTTTCCTAGCCAATTTCATGGAAAAAGTCACCTAAACTTATAGCTTCCAATTCTTTTTCTCTTACTCACTCCTGGCTCCTTTTAATCTGGCAACTGATGTCTTCATTCAGCTGAATGTTCTCTCTAAGGTCCCCAATGATCTCTTAATGATTAAATCTGAGAGGCAGCTTGATATAGTGAATAGGGCACTGGGTATGGAGTCAAGATTGCTTGGGCTTTGATTCTACTTTAGAAACTTTATCTGTTTTATTTTGGACTCCCTTGTCTCCAAGATCCCTTCTACCTCTAAATCTATGATCCTGTGGTGAGAGTTCTTATATTTATTAACCATATAACCTGTCTGTCTGGATTTCTTCAACTATAAAATACAACTAATCATAGCACCCACCTCATGGGTTGTGAGGATGTGCCTGGCATATAGTAGGTGCTTAATAAATGCTTGTTCCCTTCCTTTCTGGACCTTTCTGTAGATTTTGACACTGTCAATCTTTAAGATATTTTTTTTTTTTTACTTTTATGACACTGCTTTCTCATGGTTCTCTTTCTAACTACCTGACTATCTTTTTTTAAAGTCCTCTTTTGCTGTATCCATGCCCTTAATGTTAGTGTAAATTTTTGTGTTGGGCCTACTTATTTATTATACCCTCTTGTTGGTTTCCTGTACTTCCAAGAGTCAGATGATCATCTCTATACAAATGGCTTTCAGATCTATATTACTTCTCCTTTCAGAAATTGAATAATCTCCAATAAAACAACTCATACACTATCAACTGCCTTTTAGACTTCTCCATTTTGTGCATTAGTTATCCCAACTGTAACATGTTCAAAATAGATGCCATCCTTTCACAGCCCATATCCAGCACTCCACAAAGCTTTTCTTTCTGTTGAGGGCATCAACAAATTTATCATCATCCATGTACACGATCTTAGTCATACTTGACTCTTCTCACTCCTTCTCTTCCTCCTTTGAAATACAATTTATAGCCAAGTCTTATAGAGCCTATCATCACAGCTTCTCTTGTATTTATCCCTTTCTCTCTATGCATATGAGTACCATCCTACTTTAGATCCTTATCCCCTCTCCTGTAGAATAATACAGCATCTTAGTTGCAGTGGCCAAAATAATCTCCAGAAAAAAACCTGATTTTGTCACTCCCATATGCAAGAACTGGCTCTTCAATGTCACTATGAAGAAAGGTAAAGTCCTGCATCTTAGCATTTAAAATCCTTCATGATCTGGCTTCAGTTTACCTTTTCAAACTCAATTTACATTTTCCCTCTTACACTATGTAGAAGCCAAACTTATGTATTCAGTATTCTCCATATACAGCATTTCATGTCTCTTCTTTTTTCAGGCTGGCTGCTTTCTGTGCAGCCACTTATTCTGTGGCTTTGGGAAATTCACTCTACTTTTATGGACCTCAGTTTCCTCCTCTCAGAATGAGGCAATGGTACTATATACGATCTCTGAAGTCCTTTCTAGCTCTGCAACTATGATCCTAGAGTCAAGATGCTACCATTTTCTACTGTTAGAAAAAGCTGGGAGCAGAACACTGTTAGCCTAATGCTTAGCCCACTGATATATGCTTTGTCTTCTATGAATAATTGGTAGCTCTTAAGGAAGACTCTAAGCAAAAGAAAACCATTATTGCCCACTGTGTGTAACTGAATTTAAGTCCCAAGGTGAACTGAGGCCATACAGGGGAGTATTTCTAATGTTCATTGACTCATGCACTATGCACAATGGGACTTAAATGGATAGGTTTCGATTTGCACATATTCTATTGCTGATTTTTATGGTGTCAGTTGGTTAGTGTTTTCACTTGTTCTCATAGACATCTTGTTTTTATAATTCTTTTAAAAATTCACAGTAGCATTTTTCCTAGGAAAGTAATGAAAAGAAATGTTTTCCTAGGGAATGAAATGTGTGAATGCAAAGGCTAATCTTTAAAGTGTGCTGTTTGTGAGACTTTCCTATGAACTCAATATGAGGAAATTGAAATGGAAACATCATTTTAAAACCTATTTGCTTGCCTTTATTGAATTTTAGATATAGTTCTATGCTGTAGAAATCATTGCTAAATACTACAAATTAGAACATGGAAAGAGAAAACAAATGTTTTTACTCTGACTTCAAGAGTGAAAAGAAGTGTTGTGCCCTTTTATCAGCAGGGAAAGTTGCAAGGAACTTGTTCCTGAAGATTCCCTAAGGAAATTTTCTTTCATATAATAATGTCAACTCGCTACAGCTCTAAACTCAATTTGATATTTTACCAACCATGACAAAGATTTGAGTGGCACCTTCACTTAACCTGAACAGATGCATGGAATTATAGAAGGGCTGGAGAATTACCAAGTTGGCAGAGAACTTAGGGATTATCATGTAACCTCCTTTGAAAATCTTCAGTGATTCTTTAGCTGACAATATTTTTCTCCTGACATTTAAGATACTACACTGTAGTCCCAATCTATTGTACCACTATTCTATGCACTTTATGCTTTAACTAAATTGGTTTACTTACTACCCCCTGAACATATCCCATAGTTTCCTACCCATATGCCTTTGCTTATACTGTTATCTATCTTCACCTAATTCCCCTCCTTCTCTTTCTTATACCCCCTTGTTTAATACCAAAGGTTCTCTTTAAAAGCCATTTTCCAATGAAATCTCCCCTGGTGGACCCAAATGGAAATAATCTTTCCCTCTTCTGAACTAAAATAATATTTGAATTTTGCCTTCTTATGTTCTACTTTAAGTTATAATAATTTGAATGCATGACTTATTCTTTATAATATAAGGTCCAGGGCAAAATCTGTGTCTTATTCTTCTCAGTATTCCCCATGATCCCCACCATATTTATTTCTTGAACATACTCTAAGCTTAATTAGTATTTTTTGTGCTGAATTTAATGAAAAAAATAGTCCAACTTTATAACTTTAGAGATCAATTTTTTAAAAACTCTGATGTGTTTTTAACTTTCCTGGAAAAATGAAAGGGAAAAGCAGTAAGAATTTATTTTCTCTCAGTCTGTGCTAAGGCAGCTTAGTTAGGACTGAGCTTATATGTATGTTAATAGACAGTCACTTATACAGTTCCCCCTAACTTTTCTCTTTGTTCAAAGACCCATATAGGCCAGGAACTTTGTTCCGATTTTCATTGCATCTTCTTTTCCTTCCTGTATACTTTGCCTAGATCTCTACTTTAGTTTACCCCTTCCCTTTCCTGGAGTGCGGTTATTATGTTCCTCTAAGAAGACAATTAATAGCCTTATATAGTCCAAAGTTTCTGCTTTAATTGCAGGATCCTTGAGATTCAGAGAGATGATAGAGTAAGGTGAGAGAAGGGGACAACATGAGCCCAGAGGTGGGCAGATGGATGAGTAGATAGAACATTGAGTCTGTAGTTAGGAAGATTGGAGTTAAAAATCTAGCCTCAAACACTTATTATTTTGGTGATCCTGGGCAATTCAATTAATTGCCGTCAGCCTCAGTTTCTGACCCTCCATGAGATTCTCTTCCATTTATCTTCTACATACTTTGTATAAATAGTTATTAAAGGTTGTTTCTCCAATTAGAATGTAAGCTCTTTGAGGGCAGAGACTACATTGTGTTTTTTTCTTTGTATTCCCAACATTCATTTTTTCTTTGTATTCCCAAACATAGTTCCTGGCACATGATAAATGCTTAATAAATGCTTTTTGACTGACTGATTATTGTTTCTCTTTCTTTGTTACATTAAAATTCCCAGATATCTCCCTCTCTCCCTCTCCTCCCTGCATTAAAAATGGTATCGTTTAATTATCTATCTATCTATCTATCTATCTATCTATCTATCTATCTATCTATCTATCTATCTATCTATCTATATATCTATCTATCTATCTACATAGTGATATCTTATATGTTTCTATTGGTTCTTTCTCTGGAGGTGCACATTCACAGTTATTCTTCAATCAATATTTCTGTTGCTGCATATAATGTTCTCTTGATTTTGCTAATTTCATTCTCCATAATTTATGTAGGATTTTCCATATTTTTAAAAAAGTTAACGTGCTCATTATTTCTTACAGCACAATAGTATTCTTTCACAGTCATATGCTACAGTTTGTTTAACCATTCTCTAGTTGATGGTTATTCTCTTAATTCACAGCTTACCACAAAGAGAGCTGCTATAAAAATTTTATAACATTTAAGTCCTTTTCCTTTTTCTCTGATCACCTTGGGAAAAGAGACTACTAGTGGTATTGCTGGGTCAAAGGACATATGGTTTTATAACACTTTGGGCATAATTCCAAATTGTTCTCCAAAATTGTTGAATCCATTCATAGTTCCACAGTATATTACTGTCCTCATTTTTCTATATTTCTTCCAACATTGGTTATTTTGCCCTTAAATAATTTTTAACCAATCTGATGGGTGTGAGATGATATCTCAAGTTTTTTTAAAGTTTATTTATTTAATTAATTCAGAATATTTTTCCATGGTTACATGATCTCAAGGTTGTTTTGATTTACATTTCTCTAATCAATAAAGATTTAGAGCATTTTTTCATATGGCCATATACAGTCTGTGCATATCTTTTGACCATTTATCAAATGGGTAATGGCTTGTATTCTTATACATTTGATAAAGTTCTCTATATATTTTAGATATGAGACCTCTATCCAAAAAACTGTTTGATGAAGTCCTCTCCCCCCCAATTTTCTACTTTCCTTCTAATCTTGGTTACATTAGTCTTATTTGTACAAACCCTTTTAAATTTAGTGAAATAAATATTATACATTTCACAATTTCTCTCTCTTCTTTACTCACAAATTCTTCTATCAGTAGAAGTGATTGATAATATGATCCACATTCTTCTAATTTGCTTATGAGATTTCCTTTTATGTCTAGGTCATATATATCCATTTTGATCTTATCTTGGTAAATGTTTAAGAAATTGATCTATTTTTGCCAGTTTGTTTTCTAGTTTTCCCAATAATTTTTACCAAATAGTGAATTCTTAACCCAAAAGCTTGAATCTTTACTTTTGTCAAACACAGAATTACTATAATCTTTTATTATTGTTTATTGTATGTCTGTTCTGTTCTATTGATTATTCTCTCTGTGCCTTGGCCAGTAACAGATAATTTTAACATGAACTAAACTCCAGAGCAAGTGTTCTTACCCTTTTTGTCTCATGGATACCTTTGGCAGTCTGGCGAAGCCTATGGACCTCCTATCAGAATGATATTTTTAAATGCATAAAATAAAATATATATACTTATTTTTTTAACCCTTAACTTCTGTGAATTGGCTCCTAGGTGGAAGAGTGATAAGGGTGAGTAATGGGTGTCAAGTGACTTGCCTAGGGTCATACAGCTGGGAAGTGGCTGAGGCCGGGTTTGAACCTAGGACCTTCTGTCTCTAGGCCTGACTCTCAGTCCACTGAGCTACCCAGCTGCCCCCAAATATATAGACTTATGAAGGAAACCAATTATGTTGTAGTATGGTTACTAAAACACTTTATAAGTTCATGAACCTCAGATTATAAACCTTTGTTCTAAAGGTTCACCCATGTTTATTTTCCCCTAGTTGATTTCTCATATAATATGCTTAAAAATGAAAAAAAAAAAAAGATGGAATGTGATTTAACTTAGAACACATTCTCCTAACATGGTTTCCAAGATCCTCCCATACTGAGACTCCAGTATTAGTTTTCCTTTTTTACTTTATTTTTGCTGTCAAGTAGTTACTGTGACAATACAAGTATTTCTTTACTTCTGGTTTGTGACATTGAAATGGCAGAGCGTAATTATAGCTGCAGAGATAGGAGGTCAAACCACAGCTCAGAATTCCAGGGGGGCCCCCCAAGAACTCTGGGAGAGGGGGCAGTTTAAGGCAGTTAATGGGCAGTTGCTTCCTGGGGTTGAATTAAGCAGGCTACTCTGTTTGCTGATCTCAGATCTTGCTTGTTTTTGAAGGGCTAGAGGCTTGAATCTGAACAAAGCCATTTTAGTTCTTAGCTGCCAACCTGCTTTACCTTGATTTGACCTTCAATCAACATCACAATTATCTCTATTTAGTTATTTAGATAATAGAGAAGATTTATAGGTTTAGAGAGCTAACTAGCAAATCAAGTTACCTTTTCCCCTTTGTGGGGAAGGGCTGCTTGGACATAACAGTTTAGGGCTTCCCAGACCTTATCTATCCTTGTTTGATCACCCTTCCTTCCCTTCCCCACATATTAAACCTTTAATTATCTGGGAACAGTGTCTGGTTATATTTAGGGAAATAATCACAACTCCTCAGGCTGAGTTTCTCCTGCCTTGTAGTCCAAAAGCAAGACCTTTCCTCTGTGCCTAAAAGCTTCAAGACATCAAGGTTCTCTTATTCTCTTCTACTCGAACTTGTGGGGAAATAGTTTAGAGAAAGTTAACATCTTTAGGAGTTTTGTCCTTCCTACTTTCCTGACTGAACCCAGAAGATTACAGATCAACCTCCATTTTGTAACTGATTTTCCAACTGCCTAGTGGGAGGGGGGAAAGTGAAGGAGCACTCAGCAAGATCCCACCCCTCCCTTCAGGCAAGCTTGTTGGTGGGTGTGAGTGAAACCTGATTACTACAGACCACTGGCATTTTACAGATTCCCACAAATATAACAATTTCCATGAGACATTCACCAATTTCCCCTTCTCTTTTTCCCATTTCTTATACCAAGATGTACCCATGCATTCTTCTCTTAGGAAAATAGAAAAAAAAATGTTAGGGGATATGTGTTGCCACATTTTCTACAAAATATATTAACATATGGAAGACATTTCTGCAGTATTTAAGAGGATATGTTTTTAAATGAATCTAAACCTGCTTCAGTTTGAGTTTTATAGAAGGTCCAGTTTTCAGGATCTTAGTTTAAAAAAAAAAATCAATAATACTTAGCAGATGACTCATTTGTCCTAAATCCTAGATCCAATTGTACCTGATACTGAGTAATTACTGCTTCTTATTTCTTCTATCTGGATCTATAAGTAGAAAGGTAAATTTTCCCAGTAGGGATAAAGTTGTTTATTTCTTCTAAAGGAAATGAGTCCACCAAACATCTTTGCCAATACATTTTGGGAGGCTTATTGTTACCCAAGTTCAGAAAATCTTTGGTACTAGGTTTAACTATAAAATTCAGTTGGTTATATGGAGTTCTTCCAATGAATCATACTGTCTTACATCTTCATTGAAGCAGACAGGCAGTGATTAGTTCCCCATAGAAATGGATTTAACTTATTAATGTTTGTTCTAGGTTCTCAGAGGAGAATTTTCTTCCAGGTAACTTTCCAGACAACTACCCCACCTCCTCCTTCGATATTCCTTTTCTGTGTTCTTTCCCAATAAAATACACACTCTCTGAGGGCAGACCCTTCCTTTTTCTTTCCTTTCTTTTCTCTAGAACAAAGGACAATGTTTACCACATAGTAATTCATAAATACTTTATGCCATTCATTATCATCATTAATTCATATTCTCAATCCCAGCTCTGCCACAGACTAGCCAGGGGATGCTAGGTATATGACAACTTTATTGACCTTGGTTTCCTCATCTGTAAAATTCAAGGTTTTGATTTAATGATCTCTAAGGTGTCTTCCAGTTCCAACATTCCATGAGTTTGTATTTAAGAACTGAGAAATTCAGGAGTAACTCAGTGTTAAATGATAACTGAGAGGTTTGTTTAGATGCATAAGGGGAGATCACACTCAAGCAACTTCAGAGAAGCTTAGAGATTTATAGGCTTGATCTCTTGGGATGTGTAAGGAGCCTTTCCCAGGAATGGAACTGTGATTCATTTTTCCAGTCATTTGGCCTTATTTATCGAAATGTTCCTCTTGACAAATATACATCTTGCTTACTTAAGAGGATTGCAACTTTAGTTTGCTAATGAAGTTACAATCTATTGCACAACCATCTCTTCCTGACTAGCTGTTTCATTGATGCTTGCATATGTCCTGGGACTCTTGCTAATCCCTGCCTAGAGATCTATGACTTATGTGGTTCTAATGGGTATGTCTTCCCTTCTCCTTCTGGGGAGCATTAGGTAAACATCCACTTAACATCAGTGCCTTACACATTGTATGTCTGATCCTGTGGAGGTAATTTTAAGCAAGACTTTGGAAAGTTATTGTAGTTGAATGCAATTGGGTAGGTTTCAACAATAAATATTTTAGACAAGTCAAATATTCAGTTCTACTCATTATATCAACTTTAAAGCTTAATCTAAAATTTGAGATCTCAGTGGAGGTTTCGTCAGCACAAATTGAATGTTTATTAAATTATTTTTTTTCTTCCATCTTTTGCCTAATTCTTTATCTTTTATCTTCACATAACATAGTAGAGCACTGGAACATAGTATAGTTCTGGAAGCCAAAAGACCTAATTAGGGATCTGACTCATTCATTTAAAGATTTATGACTGTGAAGAGTGAATCAAACCTTCTATGTCTATCAATCAGCAACTTTTAAATTAATCAATCAAAAATTTAAGCACCCCTACTTAACACTAAGTAAGAGAATTTATGGGTAACCTACTAGAGTTAGCTCACCCCTGCAAAGGCTACTGGCACCTCCCTTGGACAGTACTAGGCAAATTGAAAGACTGTGATTGGTTCCCATAAAGTGGGAAAGGGACAGGAAGTGATGTGGAACAAGAACTATAAAAAGTCCTCAACTTCCTGTCCAAGGGATTTCACCTTTTGGACTTCTCCTTTGGACCTCTTCTTTGGAGGACCACTCCTTGGGACTTTGCCTTTGGATTTCTTCTTTGGAGGACTGCTTCTTGGGACTTTGCCTTTGGACTTCTTCTTTGGAGGACTTCTTCGTACTTCTCCTTTGAACTTCTTCTTTGGAGTTTGTCTTTGGAAACTCTGTGTCAGTGAGCTAGACTGATGGAGAAGACTCTTTCCTTGGATCATGTGTCAGCTTGCTGGGTGAGTAGCTGGCCTTCCTTTCCTGGCTTCTGGAGAGACTGGTTCTGGAGAGGCCTTCCTTTCCTGGAGGAGGATGCATTGGTGGAACCCTTGCTGAAGACACCACTGGGTCCTCTGGCTGAAGATTATTGATCCCTGCTGGAGCTGAACCAGATACTGGAGTAGCACTTAAGGTGGTAGGCTAGATAGTTCTCTACCTTCTTCTTACATTTTTTTCACTTTTACTCTTTCCACCTCTTTGTAAATAAAGCTGCTAAAAGTCATTTTGACTTAAGCTATAATATTTTTAAATCGGTGACCAGAATATTACTTTAGAACTTTCATATTTAGCATAAAACCTACATTTTAAATTCTTACATGACCTTTGAAAAGTCACAACTTCTATGAACTGATTTCTTCATCTGTAAAATGGAGATGATAATATTCACACAATCTAGGTATATTTTTTCGGTGTGAAAATTCCCTCTACCAATATGGATTATGTCTCTTTAATGTGTTAGTACATGATCTCTGCAAGTTGCTCTGGCCAAAAAAATTCCTTGGGCTATGGATAATCACATGATGAACCTCTTTCAACTTAGATAACTTGGTCTTTAGACAACAGACATATTCATATGCCACTTGGCCTTCTTGACTTTGTTGGAACCAAATTAATCTTGAATCCCCTGGCATACCTTTCAAGAAGCCAAGTTTATATTCATAACAAGATGAACCAGTAGACTAGGATGGTAGTGGAATTGTACAATTTAAAAATAGATAAAAAAGAGTACCATTCTAAGGAAAGTCATCTTCATTAGCATCTTAAAGTAATTTAACTCTTCTTTGTTTCCTATTGAGCCATTTTGTTGAAACAAATAATAACACATACTTTTATAGTGATTTAAAGTTTACCAAGCACTTTCTTCATTAACACTTTTCCAGGAAAGGGATTATTTTCTCCATTTTACTGATGATGAAACTGAGACTCAGAGAGTTGAAAAGACTTGCTTGGCAACACACAGGTAATGTTTCAGATTTGGGATGTCATATTTGATATTTTTCATGAAGAGATTTCAGCTTTTACAAAGTTATTTGGTATTTTAAAGTAGTTTTTCTCTAATAAGAGACAGAACAGGCCTTGTGTGATGGTTGAGTTGATATGGTAATTGCATTACAATAAATAGCTGTAGTTCTTGGCCCTTAAGGCTAACCTGTGACCCCCTGTTCTTTTGAAAGGCTGAGATTTTTAATCTTATTGTTTTTTTTCAAGGGCCTATATTTCTCGAACATTTTGAAAGGCTTCCTCAGGGCCA
This sequence comes from Gracilinanus agilis, assembly GCF_016433145.1. Taxonomy (NCBI): domain Eukaryota; kingdom Metazoa; phylum Chordata; class Mammalia; order Didelphimorphia; family Didelphidae; genus Gracilinanus; species Gracilinanus agilis. The sequence goes on from NC_058131.1 coordinate 640,145,598, forward strand.
GATATAGAGAGACATTATTTTCCTCTTTTCAAAGGACAAAGAATGTTAATATCTGTGGAAAAATATGTTGATAACATTTCAGTAGAAATGATTGAGAATACGCTTGGAGCAATCAAACCTCTTGTTTAGCTAGACAAGAAACCAGAGTGTTTGTGTTGTGATGAAATGTATGAAAACTGAACAAAAAATCATGTTCCTCAGATTGGATCCACTTCCAGAACAAGGCAATATTTGATATCTTAAATCTTCAATAGATCAATGGATGTGTGTTGTCACAGGGATTACCCTCACAGATGCAGATGTAAATGAGAGAAAATCTCAATAAGTTTTAAGTTACTAATATTGGATAAACTTCCTGAGTCAGCTAAAAGTTGAATACATTTTTTTCCTCTGCACTAAGCTTAAAGATTGCCAAACACCATTGACTTGAACAACTGATAGTCTAGTCTTGTATAGCTAGTTTCAAATAAAAATTACTCCCATTTCACAAAATATGGTAGACTATAGTTTCATGGACTGTGCAGTGAATTGTGTAATGAGGCTTTCAGCACCTAAATTACTGGGCTGTTTTAAGACTCAAATGAGAAATGTGTAAAATGCCTTAGAACAGTACCTGACACATAATAGGCTCTTAAGTAATCCTCCCTCCCTCCCTCTCTCCCTTCCTTCATTCCTTCATTCCTTCATTCCTTCTTCTTTCCCTCTCTTTCTCCCTCCCTCCTTCTCTCTCTTTTTCCTCCCTTCCTTCCTTCCTTCCTTCCTTCCTTCCTTCCTTCCTTCCTTCCTTCCTTCCTTCCTTCCTT
>NC_058131.1:640146720-640169226 GCF_016433145.1 Gracilinanus agilis
CTTCCTTCCTTCCTTCCTTCCTTCCTTCCTTTCTTCCTTCCTTCCTTCCTTCCTTCCTTCCTTCCTTCCTTCCTTCCTTCTTTCCTCCCCAATACCTGCATCTACTAGAAGTTTGGAGTGGAGGAGCCTGGGAGGATAAGATTGGCATAGTGGCATTGAAGATGAGGTCCAAACTTTTGCTATCCTAGGTAGGGTTGGATTCCAAACATCTTCCCACCTTCTAATAGATTGATTACATAGCCCTCAGGGCACACTATATCCCCTACAGGTCAGACTATTGTTTCCCAGGGAATCCCATCTTGAAGAGGCCTGCTTTAGGTCCTCATGTGGGCACCCTTGCTCATTCTCTCCCTCCTCCAGTTCACTATAGGTCATTCCCCAGGGTTCTTCCTTCTTGCCTCCCCTGACCAAATTCTTTTCCTCTTTACTCAGATGTCCCATACCTTCACAACTGAAAGTTTCTTTGTATGAATCTTGAAATGTGGAACAAATTGAGTTGGGCCAAGAAAGGCCCATGCACTAAGATAAAAAACAAGGAATATAACAATCTTTATGAAAATAAATTTCTTTCAATAACAAATAGTCACAGGATATGAACAGAAATGAAAAGAAACAAATTATTAGAATCACTTGAAAAATGCTTCATCTTACTAATAATCAGAGATATAAATTAAAACAAATTTAAAGTACTTCTTCACATCTATCAAATCAGCAAAAATTATCAGATTGGCAAAATAATTAAAATCAACAAAGCTCATTACTCAGAATGCAATGGAGAATTAGACATATTTACTCATTTTTCATGTAATTGAAAACTTGTAGAAATTCCCCCTACTGATAGGGGACAAAGAGAGGTTGAAATTCAGATAGATGAGTTTTATGATGGGAAATATGTTAAGAACAGGCAATAGAAAAGCAGTCTATACTAATTATCTATGAGTTCCATGCTTGCATGAAGCTCAATCTTAAGGTCACATAAAAGAAATCTGATACATATTGAATGGAAAAGTAATGAACACTAATTGACTGAAAATGACATTTTCATTCCAAGAGAATTTTACAAAACCTCTGGATCTGGTGAGAAAAGGTTCTAGGGAAGATTTTATAGTGGGTTTTAGGTCCTTTTTCTTTGTCTCCAACTTAACCCCTCACCTATTCATTGCTCAGGGTGACAGGTAACTAATCATCTCTGCTTTCAAATTACAAGAATTAGGCTGGTTAATTTGATAGTTTATTTCCCAAGTAAGTTAAGGGTAGCAATTCTGAAAAGCTACTTTTAATGAGGTCCCTTCAAGGGTCATTTTACTTGGAAATCCTGTTTGAATGGTGGGTAGAACTAGAAGTCTCTTCTTTGGAAAAAAGTCATTGGAGAAGTTCAAGATTTGATGAATATGTTTGAAATATATTTTTAACTTAATTTCTAAACTTTGTCTTTCACATGTTAGTGATTTAATATATATTTATTCAGTGGAATTAGATTTCATTTTCTAGAGTATTGTACTTTACTATAGCTTTATTGACTTCTTCCTACTTTTTTGTGTGTGAAGAATTAGTTTCAGAAATATAACTGTGTTGAAAACTTCTAGTTTAAGCCAAAGAAATGTCTACTTGATTTGGTCTATAACTAACCATTCCTGAGGGAAAAAATAAAATATGGACTGAATAGAAAAGAATATCTCTGACTAAATATCAGGTCTAGACTTGCTTACCCAGGGCCCAGTATTCTAGAAAAAGTGAACTTTACTCATACCCTAATAGAAACCTACCTTAGAGGGATCTTCCACATTATTTCAAGGTAGGTTTAGTGAATCAACCTCCTGCCCCCTTCCTATGGGACCTGAAAATATGTCCTTGTAGATATTTTTTTTATGCAGGTTGTAGTTTTATTGACTGCTTCTACTATTGGGGCTTTGAACACAAACTGAATTTTTTTCTTTCTTTAGATATCCCAGTGAATTACCTTTCATTAGAAACTCACCCAGACAGTTTGAAATTGAGCCCAATGGTACTATCAGAACTGGTAGGATTTAAGCAATAACATTATCCACTGAACTCTATCTTCTAAAAACTCCTGGGGTACCCTACCTTATCAGTGTTGATTATCAGTTAACCAGACAGTCTTTTGGCAATAGGCCCATTAGCTAACTACAAGGTGAGAAGAGAATGAAGAACTAGGAGAGGAAGTGGTGTAGAGGGGAGAAATAATTAGTCTTCGTATCTTTGCTTTATTCATAAAGCTAAAATGAGAACTAGTATCTGTCAAAGCCCTTTTTGCAATCCCTATTGACACTGGTGAAGTAGGATCAGTAGGATTAGATCTTGTGGAAACCCTTGACTAAGAGGAGCACTTCAATATAGACACAGAATGGAGACCCACCCACTGCCCCAGTTGGGTACTACTTGCAGATTTCGAGTACGCTAGGTCTAGTAGCCCAAGAGACCTTTGTTCTGGGAGAAGTCACTGACTCTAATTATGAGGGTGAGGATCTGAAGTATATTCCATTTGAGTGTAAAACTATTTAGCTATTATGCCATAGGATAAGGAGCACGGAGAGCCCTTAGAAAGCAGAGATATTTTTTATTTGCCCATATGTAGGAGGCTGACCTAAAATTCTACATTGTTTTCCTGGCTAAGGCTTGAAGGAGGGGAAGATATTATAGCAAGAGACCTACCTTGGAGCAAATGGATGAAAAAAAGGGGGAAAACAAATATATAAATTTGTAACCATATGTCAACAGTTTGATCCCCTTGCCTTCTTCTTAGATATTTCTGGCTTCTTGTTGACTATTATGGAGGTCTCATGATATTGAATAACATACCATTGGTAGTCTGTAGAACATGCACTGAGTGGATGATTGTGGAAGGCCACAGAGAATATGGTCTTAGTCTTAGTCTTTTCCCCACCCTCCTTCATTGGGCAAATCTCTCTAGGTCTCCAGGTAGGTAGGGAAAAGGATCTCTAGATCCCATTAAAGCACTCAAGGTACCATTAATTATGTATCTATTGGGTAGATGCCTAAAACAATGTAAGTCTCACGATAGACAATAATTGATATAGTTCCTTTCCCATGAGTATCACTTACTGTAAGGATGCATGCCCCACAAACTCATAGGGCTACCAAATGGCTTTCTCTTGGAAGGGAGATGAATTCTAGGGAGGGAACCATTTTGAGTTCTATTCCCCCCCCCCAATGTTGAGTTCCATTCCTCCCCCAAAGACCCATCCAATAGAGGGCATGGACTTCCCCCAAGGGAAATAAACTTTGGGTTGCTAGAGAGGCAACCCCCTCCCCATCAGGACTGCATTGTTTGAATAACTCCTGGTGCTAGCAGAGGGCAAATGCTGACTCATACCCTGGCTTTAGCCCCTAGCCAAGGAATCAAGCCTGTGACCCATTTCTTCCTAATAGGCTAACACTGTCCAGAAAGTTATCTTTTCCTTTCTATCAGGCTAGATTGTGTTGCCTGGAATTCTCCTTGTCCTTCTCTCCATATACACAGGAGATCAGGCTTCAGGAATATCTACTGGTTACCCAGATGCTTTGCTACTTTATGTCTACTTGGTAGACATCCTCTCTAAGACAGCAGCCAGGGACTTCAGGGCTAAGAAATCTTCTCTCAGGTGACATGGGTAAGAACATATATAGTTCCCATAGGCTCTACTCCAAAGTGGACATAACTGCTGCTCCTTCCCTGCCACTCTCTTATGAGACTCTTCTTCATCTTTCTGGTTTGCTTCTATTTGTGGCATCCTCAGGATCTCAGAGACAAAGTGAAATGGATGGAAAAGAGCCAAAAGTTATGGTCAGTTCTTTTATATATTCTAGCAAAAATGGATCCCAGGATCACTGGAAGGGATATTAGAAGAGTGATAGTACATCTCAGACAATCCTCAGTTTTCCTTCCAGCTCAGCCTTTATCTTGGAAAGTAGTGCCAGTGGAGATGTGACCTGGCAACTCCTTCTGTGGTAGCTATCTCTACTGAAGACCCAGAAATGAAAGTTCTTGCCATCTAAGTCCCTGGCATTTTCATAGTTCAGCATCAGAAACTGCTGTGATTTTAGCAACATAAATAATGAAGATGCATTGCCATATAGTTTGCCAGTGACCAAAAACCACCTTTCTATCCAATGTGTAGCCCAAACCTCCTCTATGCATTGTCTCTCCACTAGTATGTGAGTTCCTTGGGAGCAGGAGTATTTGTACATGCTGTGCACATAGCTAAGTGTTTAATAAATATTTTTTCATTTTTCATTAATTATAAAACTTCAACATATTTCCAATTAGTTTTTATTTTTTTAAAAAGTAAATAAATACACAAAATAAGGGATAAAAATCATCTAACACTCATTATATACCCTCCCAAGGAATATATAAAAGTTCCAAGCAAAGATTCACCATACAGCAAACTGATGAGGGAATTCCTTTGATTAATCCTCTATGTCAAAGTTGCTTTACTTTGTATTTCCATGATAATTAAAATAATAGCCTTTAACAAGCAAAACTAAGCAATAACAAAGAAATTTTTTTTCTATGTTCTCCATTTAGGTCTGCTCAAAGTTCTACCATCTTTTCCTTCCCTTGTAGTGTTTAATTTTTAAAAATTTTTTTAAACCATTAACTTCTGTGTATTGGCTCCTAGGTGGAAGAGTGGTAAGGGTGGGCAATGGGGGTTAAGTGACTTGCCCAGGGTCACCCAGCTGGGAAGTGTCTGAAGCCGGATTTGAACCTAAGACCTCCTGTCTCTAGGCCTGGCTTTCTATCCACTGAGTTACCCAGCTGCCCCCTTGTAGTGTTTAAACCTAGATTCACCAATAATTACCTGAAGAGGTCTTGCCTGAGACAGAGCATTACAGAAGGTTTTATGAAACACAGTTAACTTCCCTTTATCCCGAATGATTGAATGCAAATAAAGTTGTTGAATCAAAAATAAATATATATTAATATATTTTGAGTATCAGTTTTTAAAGACAAAATACAATAAAATGGAGGATATGAGCTCTCTTGAATATATATTAATGTGTGGCATAGTGGAAAGAAATAGGACTTGACTGTCACTTATTTCCTATGGGGCTTGGAATCATACAATAGTCTGAGCTGTCCAACTTATCCTAAGTTAGGGAGACTCTTCCATTAGACATCAAGATTAATGTCCAAACATATGTTCAATCAAAAGATACATTTAAAAAAACAACCCACCAGCCCACAAACTGATCAGGGAATTACTTTGATCAACCTCCTACAACAAATTGTTTTGACTTGTATTTCTCCAATCGATTTTCCCCATGTGATTATTATTAGTCTTTCTTCTTTTGAGACCAGCCTATTTGTAACCTTCACCACTTATCAACTGGATAATGCTGACCTCTGGTTTTGATTGCTGCTGGATAAGGTTGGCTTGAGTGGAGCCACCACGATGTGGGCTTTTAGGCAGCAAAAATACATTAATGTAAATTTATTTCATTTCAAATGAATAAAGAGTTTTGTAAGTTTACTATTATATAGGAAAATGTAGAAAGATCCAATTCTTGCTTACAATTTTAGAAAGTTAATATTTGAGAATTCCCATTCAGAGACCTAGACCTTTAGAGCATTTCTCATCATGCCTTTCCTGATGACAGCTGAGACCTGAGATATATTCTGTTGTCATATCTCTTGCTGCAAATGATCTGGAAGAATGAACACATATCTTGGCAGAGTCTTCCACTAGATATTTTGTTCTGACAAGGGGAGTGATGTCACTTTGGTTAGGAGCATTCTTTTTTTTTATAAGCACATTAATATTTGTCCAACTCTCTTCATTGTTGACTTTTTAGGGATCCTGAGGCACAGAGGCAGAAGGCACAACTCTATGTGACATCACTTGAAAGCATGTGTGTGTTGGTATCTTGCTAGGCCTGCATTCATTAATTAATAGAGCTGCTTTAGGGTTATTATTTTTATTATATCATTTGATGACAGACAATAAAGATAAAATAGTGGATAGAACGTGGGGCTAGAAAGCAGGAAAACATGGGTTCAAATTCCACATCTAAAACTTAGCAGTTTTGTGACCTTGGACAAGTTACTAGGCACAGTTGTTTTTTTTTTTTTTTATCTGTAAATGAAGAGGTCCTCTATGATTCTCTCCTATATACTGATAAACTCATCATCCCAGACAGGTTATATTTACAAATTGCCTGGGTTATGGGGATTCTCACATTGAGCTTAAATGACTAAATCACAAATTACTCCGAGACTGATGTACTAAAGATGACTAAACTGGGAAGTAAAGACTGAGTTCTAGTCCCCACTCTTCCACAAACTAATAGGGAGATCTTGGCTGAGTCACTTTCTTTGGGTCTCATTTTCCTCCTCTGTAAAATAAGGAGCCTGGACTAGATAATATTCTTGCCTGGAATGTACTCCATCTTCACCTCTGCTTCTTAGAACCTCTTAGTCCCTTCAGAACTCAAATGCTGCCTTTTACTTTCCTAATTCCCTCAGCTGCTACTCTTCCTTCTCCCTCCTCTCTTTCCAAACTAAATTACTTGTATTTATTTAGCACCATGGAATAGATGATAGAAAGCAAGCTTGGCTCGGAATACAATAAGACTTCTGCTTGATAATAGCTATGTGGCCCTGGGCAAATCATAAAACTTGATAATCTAGACAACTTTCTAAGTTGTAGAGAAGGTGTGGACCTGTACTGGTAGAAGTTTCCTCCTCTAGGAGTTCCTGATGTCAATGAAATTATGAGTAGAGGTCCACAGCTATATTTTTGTTTAGAATTACCTAGATAAGATAATGAGGTATCCAAAAAAGCACTACACTGAAGCCACAGGGGCTGGCAATATCTAATAATCCTTTTTTTTTTCTTGTGGCTTCTTCCAGCCTTGCCTGCCTCCTCAACAGGGGAACTAAGCTTCCAGGACTTCATTTCTACTCAATCTCAGATTCCTGAGGAAAGATTCTATTTTTGGTTCTAAATTAAGGAGCCTGACCCAGGAAGGAGGTGAAGGGGAAGTAAAGACACTCAGATGACCACATCAATCAGGAATGGAACTTGGTTTTATTCTCACATTGTAAGGGAACAGCTGGGCAATATAGAATCATGGAGTATTGATAGCGGGAGATCTTCGTGCCTAATGAACGCTGGATGTTCATAATGGAGCTGCTCAGTAGCTGTGCCATGTTTTATTTTCATTGCACAGAGTCCCATCAGCATGATGTGGGTCTTTTCTCTCTAGGGGCTTCTCTCTTTGTATGTGACTTTCCCTTCTGGGCAGCCTCTGCCACTCTCACTGTTGCTGCTGTTCTCAAAGCAGCTCTGGTAGCGGATACCTTGTGGCTCTAGTGCCTGGGTGGGGGTGAGACATCATCTGAGTTTTGAGGTCTCACAAGGAAGTGTACCAAAGGAAAGAAGACACTAACGAGGGACAGCCCCATCCCAGACCTAGGTTTGCCTTACTTTCCCCCTGGAGGGCAGCTGAGGGGAAGGAATGACCATGCTGGTATTTCTGCAGAATTCTATCTTAAGAGCCAATTAAAAGTGCATGGAAGGTAGGTAGGAAGCCATAAGAAGATATTAGCACTTGTTCTAAAGGTGTCTGGAAAAGGGACCCTTCATTCATTCTCAATGGGATGTTCCTCATTTATGCTTATATTCTCTCCCAATAGAATATAAGCTGTTTGAGGGAAGGAACTATTTTTGGTTTTTGATTATATTCCCATAGTGATTGCCAATTATTTAGCACTAAATAAATTTTAATTCACAGACTCTCTGAGTATGAATTATTTTGAAACTGATTCTACCAAATGTGTAGGGAAGTGGCCTATCACACCTGTATTGTAAGTGTGTTTTTGTTTTTTTCCTTATACTTGTTAATTTTTTTCTTTTATATTTGGAAACCAGAAAGGTAAGACATCACGACACTATGTTTTAGATTGGCTGATGTCAGGTAGACATTATGTTTACTCATGAGTTCTATTAAAAATTAATAAGCATTCATTAATGACTTATCATGTGCTCTGTGTTTCTGCTGAGACAGATGCAAATTAAGCAAGCTTAAATGAAGTAAGTTTAGCTGGGACACAATCCCTGCTGTCATGGAACTCACATCAAATAGGGCAGAAGTGTAGAATTTCACTTCCCTGGCAGAAATCCAAGGAACATATTATTATGATCAATGCAGATAGTCCAATGTTATAATATAGATTTTTATACCCCCTTCTGTCCCCTTGTCTGTCAGTAATAAGATCATTCCTTTCCTGTCATGTAGACATCTTTTGTTTCTTAAATTAAGAGGGGAAAAAAAAGAATTTTTATCCTGCTGCTGGATCCAGAATTAAATACAAGAAAAGAATGGGCTAGATCACATTTAGGTAATGGCTTAGAACTTTCAATGACCCTCGTACTGCTGGAAGTACAAAAAGACCATATTTTTAATATTAATTATTCTCCTAGTGATATTATATGGTTGAAAATCAGGGAACGCCATGCTCTGAAAAGAATTAAAACCACAAATAACCCAAAGGGCAATGGAAAGATACATGGTAAGCACAAGCAGACTGGGAAGTTATGAATGATACAAAAAGTGTGGTGTAAAAACAACCGAGGACACAAAGTGGGAGAATTAAAGCTGAGGGATCATCCAGTGAGAAATAGAGAGGTACATTGAGGGCTTCTGCACACTCTAGCACACGATCACTGAGGAACTATACAATATAACAGCATTAAAAAAATGTCATCTGAGAGATGTGTGCCTGGAAAACATGGTGCATTGGGCTTGTAGTCAGATCACTGGTATATAATGTCAAGATTTTGAAAGGAAGGTTCTCAGCACGTTGAGTGGTCCCCTATTGAAGATTTATTGGAGGGGATGGACAAGAGACACACGGGATGGGACGTACAATGGAGCAGAATGGAGACACACAGATGGAGTACAACCTGCCTTGCATTGATGAGATCACAGAATGATTAGAGCATGGGGGCAGCATAGAATAAGGAAAAGAGCACAGACTCTGAACTCAAAGAGTTCAAAACCCATCACTAACACTTATTACTTGAGTGGCTTTGAGTAAGTAATGGAATATTCTCTTATCCTATACAATTCTTTCCTGTGTCTGTGATTCTTTCATAGAAGAATGCACGGGAGACACAGATTCTTTTTAATATTTTGAGGCTACCAGGGTAGCATGTGGATTGTCTATACATCTGACTATCTAATCATCTGACTGACCTCCTTTGTTTATTGTAACAGATGTCCTTGGCCATGGATTTTATGTGTCCAATGAATAAATTAATGAATCAATGGAAATACACTTCTTAAGCATTTACTAAAGGCAAAGTCCTGAGGATATAAGTAGAAAAGCGACCCTGGACTTGCCTTCAACAAGTTCATATTAAAAAGCAGAATAAAATAAATGTAGCTAATAGATGGAAACACCCAAGGGGGCAGGTAGGTAGCTCAGTGTATTGAGAGCCGGTCCTAAAGATGGGAGGTCCTGGGTTCAGATCTGTAACTCTGGGCAAGTGTAAAATTTAAATTAATATCCAATAACTCCAAGTATTATATTTTATAAGATTTATTAATAATCAGTGGGAGGCAGGGAGGGAAAGAACATGAATCATGCAACCATGGAAAAATATTCTAAATTAATTAAACCCAACTCCCTAACTAATTAATTGATTGATTGATAAGTTAATTAAATAAATTTAGAAAAATCTCTTGAAGTTAAAGAAACAAAAGGAAAAAAGTAAAAGCCTGAGGGAAGCCAGATTGAGGGTGGAGCTACACAAAACTTAAATCCTCCCTACATTAGCACATAACATGAGAAGGAACGTGGGAAGCTGAGAAAGAGTTCTGGAGTCCAAAATTCTAATTACACACAAGTCACTTGACCCCCATTGCCCATCTTTTACACTCTTCAGCCTTGGAAGCAATACACCGTACTGATTCTTAGAATGGTAAGGGTTTTAAAAAAAATATGGGAATGCCAGTGGCCCTTAGGGAGCAGTGACAAAGGTAGATGATAATGCATCTCCTTTGGTGTCATCTCCATAATTTTTGGATCAGTGAAGCATTTGACAGAGCCAAAGTCTTAGACAGTGAAAACTTTCTTTTCCAGGTCTTCAGGAATTATGGTTGCTGAGAAAGTGGGTGCTGCAACACTTGTACAGATGGTAACCAGGTCACTTGTCCACAAGTTGGTTTTTTTCTTGGATAACAGCTGCTGGGACAAGCTGGAAGCAGGATTGGTGGCCCCACACTAATCAGTGCTGCCACTCCTCAGGCTCTTGGGCTTACCTGCCCCTTCACAGCAGTTGGTCACTGGTTGTCTCTGGTGATAGTGGGCTCTTTTTCCACAGAAGCTGCTTTCTTCAAAATGATTGAAAGGCAGGTTGGAAGTAGGGCAAGTGGTTTGGATGGGGGTGGTAGGGAGGCTGCTGTTCTTGGGAGTCGTAAGTGGCACAACACGTATGATATGGCCACTTGCTTATGCCTGAAAAGGTTTTCAATTTCATTTTGGGTCTCTTGTGATTCTTCTATAAACAAAGTATTTCTTGATTCAGATCACTGGAAAAATATTGGAATGAAAACATTGGACTTAAGCAGCAAGGAGCAGTTTGGGGTCAACAGATCAATGCACAGTTTCCTAAATGTGACATGGTCCAGCCCAAATGTCTTCTCCTATTTCCATTTTGGGTCCAGTTCATTATCTATATGCAGTCTCTATCCAGGGTATCATGTACAGATATACTCAGCTCATCTAACTGTTTATCGTCATCTGTGAAATATTTATTTTATAAATCACTCCATTTTTTTCCTGTGTGGATAATCTCTTTTGAATGACCTTTTTTTTTTTTTTTTTTTTTTTGCTGAGAAATTTTTAATGACCCTCAGATTTTGCTGAGAAATTACTACAAAGTTTTAGTACTCTGTGCAACTAACATATGTGCATTTGTGAATCAGTATGGTTTTAAGAAAACAATCAACCAAATGATGGCCATGGATACGTGATTACATATTAGGTACATCAGGCTTTTATTTTCCAACCTTCCATTGTTTACTATGTGTTTTAAGGACCATTTTGTGGTGAGCTTTGACTGGCTTTCTCCATGTCACCCTTGGAAATTCTTCTCCTTCTGTCAGAGTTCACTGATGTGTGATAGGAGGAAGAGGTTCAGTAGATTTTTAGGGATAGTAAGGAATGTTCTGGCCCAGTTCTGACAGCTATAATGGAAACCATTTAAAGATGGAGTGTGGAGAAGAATAACCCTGGCCTGGTTAGCTAACCAAGGAAATTAAATGGGAGGATCAGGCTGCCCAGTTTCAACAACAAGGACTCCTCTGTAAAAGCAGTTGCTTTTTTCCTCCTGAAAGGGATTTGGTTTACATTTTATGACACATCGTACCAGATCTGAAAAAACAGACCTTGCTATTTTTAGAGGTCAGGGGAGACTTTGGCTTGTAGATTGGCTCAAATGTTAGTTTAATTAGAGAAAGAGGGAGCCCAAGCTGTACATTGTGCAGATGACATGTCCCTCATTTATGGCCATCTTAGACTCCAAGCTTATAGTCCATTTATTTTTAGATCCAGGCTTAATTGGAAGCAGCAGCCCAAAGATTTGAGAGAAGAATGAGGTTCCAGACAAGGGAAGTTCTGGCTCAATTCAACATACATAATTAATGGCATTCTCTTCAGTCCCGTTGTCTTCAGATATAGGGAAGATTGTTTGCACCCTCTACTGTACAATACAAAGCTGGTTGCACAGAATCCCTGCAGACCTAGCCACGACTCTCCCAGGGGTAGCCCATTTCTGCTTGAGATCGACATCACTGGTCTACAGGATGGAAAGTGAATTGTACCAGCCACGTAATTTGCTTTCTGTGACAGAGTCTGAAACAGCTGGTCAGGCTAGATCAGTTAGGGAAGGGAACTATTTGTTCATAGTTTGAACTAGGCTCCAACTTTATTTGTCAAATATATCTTATTGATGCCTTTTATCCTTACCGCAGTCATCTTTCTCTCCCACACACACTCCAAATTGACCCATATCACAATAAAGAAAAACAAGTAAAACAACCTAACCTGGTGGTCTCCAAAATGTATGCAGCAATGCCCACATTTTTTAAGGGTGTGGAGGAATCCCCCATTTTTCTCTCTGGCTTCCTTTTTTTCCTTTTTTTGACAAGAGTATTTATCCTAAATAGCATCTTTTGTTCATAATGAGCACATATATTAATTCTATACACTTTTATGAGCAATATGATAGCATTCAAAGTGACATAGCAGAGAACTAGCCTTAAAGCCAGGTTGACCTGGGTTCAAGTTCTGTCTTTAATAAAGGGGCTGTGTGATACTGGGCAAATATCTCATTTCTTAGCATTCTTAGGCAGCTCTCTTTGAGTGTAAGTTGTAAGAGGAGGTGCTGACTTCCCCTTTGTGTAAAGGGAACCTCTTCCTCCCAGGATCATGAACTTTCTGCTCATCTGAGCCAGCCCTAGGAACATGATCGAGAACAAAGGGTTACAAGACTGGGTCAGAGATATCTTGATTGGTTCCCGAGATGTGATAGACTTAACGGACAGGAAAAGGACGTGATGTGGAGAAGGAGGATTATAAAAAATGAGACTGTAGAGGAGGCTGAGTCTTTTTTTTTCCTGAAGGTTGTTGGATCAGGCAGAAGATACTCTCATGGGCTGGCAGGCTAGGAAATATTTTTTTTTAATTTCTTTCCCTCTTTATTTCTTTCTTAGACTATATTAATATTAAAATGTTATTGTTAAAAGCTACTATCATCCTCGTGACTTAAGGGGTTATGGTGACCACACCAATTTTTTACTAATATTATATTTCCAAACCAATTTTTAAATATTAAATTTAACATATTACATTTGGTAGAATATTAATTTTTCAATATTACACCTGATAGAGGAAGTTTCCTCACTTGGGAGTTCCCTATATCAATGAAATCATAGGTTCACTATTTAATTTTATCCCTAGGATGTGCCAGGCCCAGTAATAAAAGACAACAAATAAAATAGTTCTTGTCCTCAAGGAGATTACAATCTGGAATGGGGTGGGGTGTGGAAAAACCAGGATGTCTAACTTATAAATATACATGAACAAAAATACTGAATAAAAATGTTGTTGGAGCAGTGGAAGACACTAGCATCTGGAAACATATTAGGATAGACTTTATTTAGAAAGTGGAGTTTGAGTTGAGTCTTAAAGGAAATGAGATGATCATATAAGATGGAGATGAGGAGGATTTGCATTCTGGGAAGGTGGGGAGGGTGCTGTGAGAGAGGAGCATGAGCATTGTACCTAGCTTCCTTTTCCTCCCTCTTTAATCTCAATCCAATAGGTAGTCATTTAAATTTTAGACTTGAATCCCTTGTCCTATCACTGTTCACCTCTTGCCAAACTTCAGTTCTGAATTACCCCCACAATTTTCCTTCTCCATTACTACACATGAGCTACTGAATGCAGCTAGAAGAAATCTCAAAACAATGCTGACTGCATATATCATAAACTCATGTTATCCAACCTCAACTTGGCATGCATTGCTATAAGGTGGTACTTTTATGCTTCCCATTCCCTAAATTCCTCTTTTCTCAAGCCTTTCTCACCTCTTCTCCTTGATTCTTACTTTACTGAGAAAAGAGGCTTTCCATGAGCCACCTCTTCTTCCATTCTCATAATCTCAAAATTCTTTGACATTAACCCTCACTTTCTTTTTTATCATTAGTCTCTGACAAAGGGGTATCCCTTCTTGATGGCAAGGCCAATCCCTCTACACATGTGCTTAATTTCATCCTCTCTTACCTTTTACAGAAGATTGTATCTTCAATCATTCCCTTTCTCTCAAATCTTCAACTATTTTCAATTGGCTAGCCCCTTTCCTTCTGCTTTCAAACATGCTTAAGTCTTCCCCAATCTTGAAAAATCTTTACCAGACTCTACCATTTTTGAGGGCATCATCTATATCTCTTTCCTCTCTCAGATTCCTTGAAGAAGCTGTTTATATTCACTACTTTCATTTCCTCTCCATATTCACTCCTTAGTTGCAATCTGCCTCACTCTGTCTCATCCTACATATTCAACTAATTTCCACATCTTGCCATTTCTACTATCACAACATATCTTAAAGCTAGTCCCTTCTCTCCATTCATATAACTACCATGTTAGCTCAAATCTTCATCACTTCTTGCCTAGATTATTGTAATAACCTCTTAACTGGTCTTCCCAACTCTCTAACCCATATTGCAAAATTATTACTAAAGTAATTTTCCTTGAATATAAACACAACCATATGATGCCCCCAGTGACTTCCTATTGCTTTTAAGATAACATGCAATCTTATATTTAGGTTTTAAAACTTTTCACAGCCTAGCCACAATCTATCTTTCTAGTCTCATTGGTTTTCACTCCCCCTCTCACATTCTGTGATCCAGCCAAACTGACTTTCTCCTTGTTCTTTTTTTTTTTTTTTTTGCATTGAATGTGATGATTTTATTGATGATATATAATGTAGGACTCTGCTCTTCCTTCCACTACAGGGTGTTTTGGGGCAGGGATGTGAATGGAGCATAGGATCCCCAGCATAGAAACATAGGTTATGGATATGGGCTCCCCAGTGGTGAAACTACTCTTTTCTGGCTGGGGATGAAGATCTATGACTTTCCACTTTACTCCTTGGAGGCCATGTACATCATGAGTTCTACTATATGGTGGCTGAAACCGTATTCATTGTTATACCAAGAAATGAGCTTGACAAAATGGTTGTTGAGGGCAATGCCAGCACCAGCATCAAAGGTAGAAGAGTGGGGTGTCACTGTTAAAGTCAGAGGATACAATCTGGTCCTCTGTGCAGCACAAGATTCCCTTCAAGGATCCCTCTACAGCTTGCTTCACCATCTTCTTAATATCATCATATTTGGCAGATTTTTCTAGGTGGCAATCCAGATACACCATGGACACATTGGGAGTAGGAACATGGAAGGCCATATCTGTGAGCTTCCTGTTCAGCTCAGGTATGACCTTGTCCATAGCCTTGGCAGCACCAGTGGAAGCAGGGATGATATTCTGGGAAGCACCATGCCCATCATGCTTCAGCTTTCCAGAGGGGCCATCTACAGTCTTCTAGGTAGTGATAATGGCATAGACTGTGGCCATGAGTCCTTCCACAATGCCAAAGTTGTCATGAATGACTCTGACCAAGGGGGACAAGCAGTTGGTAGTGCCAGAGGCATTATTGATGCTCTTGAGGGAATTATCGTATTTCTCATGGCTCATCCCTGCCATGAACATTGGGGCATCAGCACAGAAGGGGCAGTGATAATGACCAACTTGATTCCACTCTTCAAGTGAACCCTGGCCTTTTCCATGGTGGTAAAGATGCCAGTGGATTCCACAATGTACTCAGCTTCAGCATCCCCTCATTTAATATTGACAGGATCCTGCTCCTGGAAGATGGTAATGGCTTTTCCATTGATCACCGGCTTTCCATCTGCCTTTACAGTACCCTTGAACTTGCCATGGGTAGAATCATATTAGAACATGTAAACCATATAGTTGAGGTCAATGAAGGGGATGATCACAACATCTACTCCACTGGAACTGAATGCTGCCTTGGTCACTAGGCAACCAATATGGCCAAATCTGTTGACTCCAACCTTCACCATCTTGTCTCAGGGATATGACTGCAGCAGAGGATCCTGGCAGTGAGCTTAGGAGAAGAGCTGACAGCTTCTCTTTGTTCTTCATACAGGATACTCTATCTCCTTCTAATGCTTTTGGACTGGCTACTTCCCATGGTCATTCTTACCATTGCTTCATAGAGCTCCTCTTTTTCTTTTAAGATGCAGTTTAAAACCAAATCAAACATGAAACTGGAGTTATATAGAAATATTAATAGGTTCTAGGTCCAGGGGTATTATTTGTGTAATTCCAGATTGCTTTCTGGAAAGGGTGGACCAGTTCAGTTCTGCTATGTACAATATGCATTTGTAGGGTAATCTTTCCATAACCCTTGTTTTGACTATTCTTACCTTTTTGTCTTTGTCAATCTCTTGGATGTGAGGTGAAACTTCAGAAGAGTTTTGTTGCTTGTTTCTCTTGTTAATAGTGATCTGGAACAGTCATCCATATGGCTATCAACTTGCAATTCTTCTTATGATAACTATTTGTTCATATTTTAAAAACATGCGCTTACATATTTGGGTTACCTCTGTATATTTGTTATTAATATACATATATATTGACATTAGATATCAGACTCTTATTAGAGATATTTGATTAACATTTTTCTCCTCAGCTAATAATTGTACTTCTTAACTTAGTTGCAATGATTTCATGTATCATTTGTTATTGTCCCTATACTTTATTTCATTAAGAATATCCAATCCAGTCCAATAAACATTTACTAAACACACACTGTGTGACAAGCACTGTGCTAAGTTCTAGGGATAAAATTAATAAAAATAAAGACAATTTCTGCTCTTAAAGAGCCTACAGTCTAAAGGGGGAGACCATCAAAAGGAGATAGGAAATTGGAGAGGGGGCAAATGCGATACCAGGGAGACCCTGGCACATGGTGGGTGGTGGTGGTGGTGGTGAGGATTTTGTTCCATGGAATTGAAACTAGACAAAGCAGCAGGTAAAAGGTGGAGTGAGTTGAGAATCCAGTTTGTGCCTTCTAAAAAGGAAGGAATAGGGAGGAGTTTGATACTCCACATTCTAATCCTGTCAGACAGAAGAGGAGGGTGAAGGAAGTGGTGCCCATTAAAGCTTGAATTAGCAGCATGGTGGTGAGATTAGGAGTGATAAATTTATTCTAGGAGGATTAATTTGTTCCCTGGAGTTGAAATTTGGCAGAGTAGGATATGTAAAACAAAGTGACATTGATGAAGATTTCCCTTAACATAGCTATGAATGGTACTTAATGGTATCTCTCTCTCTCTCTCTCTCTCTCTCTCTCTCTCTCTCTCTCTGTCTCTGTCTCTCTGTCTGTCTTCCCCTCTGGTAGCATATCTATTTCTATTTTTTATTAATTTTTTTGTGTAAACTTAATTTATACCTGCTGACTTTTCAGTTTTTCCAGCAGTTCTTGACAAAGAGAATTTTTCCTTAAGTAATCAGTCTTCTTAGATTTACTGAATAATGAGTTATTGGATTTAACTATTTTGATTCTTTATCTGGTCTTTTCCATTGGCCCACTTTCTGTTCTAAAACTGGTAACAAATAGTTTTGATAACTAGTAATTTATAGTTTAATTTGATGTCTAGAAATGGATTTTCCCTTAATTTCTACTTTTTTATGATTTTCCTTGAGACTATAGTTTTTGTTCCTTCAAATGAACTATGATATTATTTTGTCTAGTGCTGTAACATTTTCACTTGATAGTTTGATTAGTATAGTGATAAATCTGTAAATTAACTTATTTACTATTATTTTTATTAGTGTTTTCCACCCATAAGCATTAAATATCCCTCCAATTATTGAAAAGTGTTTTCTAAGTGTATGTATTTAAATTTGTCCAAATGAGTATTTAATGAACCTTTATAGATCAACAGAGATATCTTATGCATTTTGTAGTTATTTTGAATTGCTTACTTTCCATTTTTGCCATTTGGATTTTATTATTTCTATATAGAAAAATATTTCTTTTTTTTTCTTTCTTTCTCTCCTCCTCTTTCTTTCTCTCTCTCTCTCTCTCTCTCTCTCTCTTTCTCTCTCTCTCTCCTTCTTTCCTTCTTAATAGGCTTTACCTTTGGTCTTAGTATCAATTCTAAGACAGAAGAGTGGCAAGGGCTAGGAAACTGGGATTAAATGATTTGTCCAGGGTCACACAGCTAGGAAATCTCTGAGGCCAGGTTGAACCCAGGTCCTCCTGACTCTAGGCCTCATGTTCCTTTTATCCACTGTACTACCTAGCTGCCCATTCTTATTTATTTCAGTGTGGATTTAAAAAGAAATCTTGTTATTTTGATGAATCTGTTAGTTATTTCAATTAGTTTTTTTTTTCTGTTCTCTAGGATATTCTGAGTAAGCCATTATGTCATCAGAAAGGAGGGATAATATTATTTTCTCTTTGCTCATGATTATGCCTTTAATTTATTTTTCCTGTCATTGTACTATGTATATGGCTAGTTGTTAGAACTTCATCAAGCAACAGTGAAAAAGGAGGCATCCTTGCTGTGTTTCTATATTCCTAATGCTTCTCCATTAGGGATAATGCTAGTTTTTTATTTTATTTTATTACTTTTTAGTATTTTATTTTAATTAATTAATATTTTATTTTTATTTTTTAAACTCTTACCTTCTTACAGAAGGGTTTTAAAAATAAAATAAAATAAAAGAGCAGCAAGGGCTAGGCAGTATGGTAAGGGGTAAGTGACTTGCCCAAGGTCACATAGCTAGGAAGTTCATCTTTAATTTTAGCTACATTTTTTTTATATTAAAATGGTCTTTCTTTAATTATACTCTGTAGGGATTTTTTTAAAGCATAAATGAGCTTGTACTTTGCCAGAGACTTTTTCTGCATCAATTCATGTGGTTTTAAGCATCTGGGGTTTTACTATTATATAGTTTTCTTAATGCTGAAGTCTTTATATCTCTATTATGAATCTGCTTTAGCCATAGTGAATTTTTTTTTGATATTTGGATTTCTGTGATCTTTCTGCTAGGATGTTATTGTATATTTATTAATTAATATACATTAATGATATTTGTCTATAGTTCTCTTTATTCTATCCATCTCTGGTTTAGGTATTAAGATTATATTTGTGCCACAAAAGGAGTTTAGCAAAACTGTTTCTTTTTCAGTTTTAGTGAATAATTTTTCTAGTATAGTTATTCATTGTTTCTTATATATTTTTGTAAAATTTAAAAATGTTTGATATAGTTCATTTGTAAATCAGAATCAGATTTTCTTCTTTAGTGGTTAGCTATTTCTTTTTAAATATTTCCTTAACAGTTAATTTCTTTGTCTATAACTATATTAAGATCCTTATTTCATATTTTATTAGTTTGAATATTATATATTCATGCATATCTATTTCTCTATATTTATATCTATATCAATACATACAGACAAGATAATCCTCCATTCCTTTTAAGTTCTTGGTTTTGATGGCATATAATTGCTGTCCTGTATATTCTAATAATTCTTCTTTGAAAAATATTACCTCATTCATTTGGTTACTTTATTTCTCCTGTTTTTGAGCAAGTTAGTATTAAAAAAATAAACTGTTAGTCTTTAAGAAATTATTTTTAGCCTGATTAATTTAGTAGGACTAATAGAATGAAGCATTTTTCTTAATGACCCTGCACAATACTATGAGGAAAATTGACTGCAGACTACTTCACACTGCCTTCTCTTATTTTTTGCTCATTGATAAACCTTTCTCCATAATTTGTGAAGACAGATTTCATAGCAGAAGTCCACATTACATCAGCTTCCTGATATTGAGAGCTTTTCTATGCCACTGTTGTATTTCCCCTAAACATTTTTCCTTCTCCAAAATTCTGTTTTCTTGGAAAAATCCAGTAATAGCTTTGTAGGTGGACATAATCACTTACAATAATGAAAACCTAAAGAAATTTTAAAAATTTCCCCTTAAGCATTTTTAGCTATCTTTTTTTCCTGACAGATCATTCAGAATGTGTGAGTATGTGTATATATATTACACAGACAAGCAGCATGTTAATAAAATATTAAATTTGAAACAATCCCCCCCCACAATTATTTCCCAATTATCTATTTTCCCTCTAACTTTCAAGATTTTCCCATGTGGCATTAGTTAGTCTTGCTACTTCCTTCCCCTTTAAGGTTACCTTGTATCTGCTCTGAATAATTCTTCTACATGTCCACTTGTGTGTATGTTATATCCCTTATTAGATTGTGAAGTCCTTGAAAGTAGAGATTTTGTTCACTTTTTTTTGTATCCCAAGCACTTGGAACATTGAATAAGTGAAGCTAAGGATTCCAAGTGATAGAAGTAAGGAAGGAAAACATTCCAGCCATGGGGGATGACCTATGCCGAGGCAGAGAAGCACACAATAAGGAATAAGCAGGTATGGGGAACAAATAGGTACATTTGCCTAAAACAAGGTGTATATGAAAGTCACACAGAAGATCATATTACAAAGAGTTTAAAGGGCTAAATAAAAGTTGTCAAATGGACAAGTAAGGTGGCATATAGAAAGTACTCTGCAATCTTTAGCTCCTATGTAAGTGCCAACTATTATTATTATTAGTAGTAGCAGTAGTATTGGAACAGAGAAGTCATTGAAGTTTGTGGCCAGAATAGGAGCATAGCCAGACCTATATTTTGGAATTACCAATTTGGGATCTGTTGGGGGATGCATTGGAGAGAGGAGAAGCCAGATGCAGGCTGGATACCAGTTTGGAAATATTTCAATAATCAAGGTGAAATATAATAATAGTGGAGGCTGTGTGAATAAAGAGAAAAGGACAAATACTGCATTGGTGAAACTTGGCAATTGACTTGACATGGGGATGGAACCTGGGTGCTCAGAAGAATGATGTAGAAATACAGAAGCTCTAAGGAGTAGGAGAGAGAGAGAGAGAGAGAGAGAGAGAGAGAGAGAGAGAGAGAGAGAGAGAAAGAGAGAGAGAGAGAGAGAGAGAGAACATATTCAGTTTTAGACATGTTGAATCTGAGATATCTATAGGAAACCCTAGTGGAAATGGCTATTAGACAGTTGGAGTTCAAATGAGAGATGAGGACTGGATGTATAGAGTTCAGTGGCATCTGCATAGGGGTAGTTGAACTCAGGAAAGCTGGTAAGCTTTCAAAGAAATAGAGCATACAAAGAGAAAGTATCAGGAGAAAACCTGGGGAAAAGCTCACAGAGAAGCAAGAATAGATTAAGATCCTAGAGGAAATTGAGATTGATTAGTCAGACAAATAGGAAGAGAATCAAGAGAGAACCCTGTCATGACCATGCAAAGACAAGAGGGAATATCAGGGAAGTCTTAAGATTAAGAGAATGCATTAGTTTTAGTAATAACAAAGACACAGTTGGTGACCTTGGAGAGAGCAATTTCAGTTGTGGGGCAGGGAGAAAACCAGATTACAAAGGGAATAAAATGGGAGGTGATAAAGTGTAGACAGGGAAAGTTGGCTTTTTGAGATTGTGGGATCACTACTTTCCTTTCTTTTCCTCTATCTGTCTGTCTATCTATCTATCTATCTATCTATCTATCTATCTATCTATCTATCTATCTATCTGTCTATCTATCTATCTATGTGCTTGCTCATTTATTTATTTATCTATCCATTCATTCATTCATTCATTCATTCATTCATTCATTCATTTATTTTTAGAAAGATTTTCCATGGTTACATGATTCATGTTTTTACTTTCCCCTTCACCTCCTTTCACACTGCCCCCCCCCCTGAAATGCAACACAGATTTCCACTGGTTTTAACATGTGTCATTGATCAAGACTTATTTACATATTATTGATAGTTGCATTGGTTTGTTCATTTGGAGACTATATCCCCAATCACGTCAGCATCAACCCATGTGTTCAAGTGGTTGTTTTTCTTCTGTGTTTCCACTCCTACAGTTTTTCCTCTGAATGTGGGTAGCATTCTTTTCCATAAATCCCTCATGATTGTCCTGGGTCATTGTATTACTGCTAGTACAGAAATCCATTACATTCTATTTTACCACAGTGTATTGGTCTCTGTGTACTATGTTCTTCTGGCTCTTCTCCTTTTACTCTGCATCAACACCTGGAGGTCCTTCCAGTTCACATGGAATTCCTCCAGTTTATTATTCCTTTGAGTACAATAGTATTCCATCACTAGCATATACCACAATTTGTTCAGCCGTTCCCCAATTAAAGGGCATACCCTCATGTTCCAGTTTTTTGCCACCACAAAAAGTGCAGCTATAAATATTTTTGTACAAGTCTTTTTATCTATGATCTCTTTGGGGTACAAACCCAGCAATGCTATGGTTGGATCGAAGGGCAGGCAGACTTTTAGAGATCTTTGGGAATAGTTCCAAATTGCCATCCAGAATGGTTGGATCAGTCCAGAACTCAACCAGCAATGTATTAATGTCACAATTTTGCCACATCCCCTCCAACATTCATTACTCTCCCCTGCTATCATTTTAGCCAATCTGCTAGGTGTGAGATGGTACCTCAGAGTTGTTTTGATTTGCATTTCTCTAATTATTAGAGATTTAGAACACTTTCTCATGTGTTTATTGATAGTTTTGATTTCTTTATCTAAAAATTGCTTATTCATGTCCCTTGCCCATTTATCAATTGAGGAATGGCTTGATTTTTTTTATACAATTGATTTAGCTCCTTGTATATTTGAGTAATTAGACCTCAGCCAGAGTTTTTGTGATAAAGATTTTTTTCCCAGTTTGTTGTTTCCCTTCTGATTTTGGTTGCATTGTTTTTGTTTGTACAAAACCTTTTTAATTTAATATAATCAAAATTATTTATTTTACATTTTGTAATTTTT
>NC_058131.1:640171268-640210579 GCF_016433145.1 Gracilinanus agilis
TTTTTTATACAATTGATTTAGCTCCTTGTATATTTGAGTAATTAGACCTCAGCCAGAGTTTTTGTGATAAAGATTTTTTTCCCAGTTTGTTGTTTCCCTTCTGATTTTGGTTGCATTGTTTTTGTTTGTACAAAACCTTTTTAATTTAATATAATCAAAATTATTTATTTTACATTTTGTAATTTTTCTAACTCTTGCTTGGTTGTAAAATTTTCCCTTTCCCATAGATCTGACAAGTATATTGTTCTGTGTTCACTGAATTTACTTATAGTTTCCTCCTTTATATTCAAATCATTCACCCATTCTGAATTTATCTTGGTGTAGGGTGTGAGATGTTGAACTAAACCTAATCTCTCCCATATTGTTTTCCAATTTTCCCAACAGTTTTTGTCAAATAGTGGATTTTTGTCCCAACAGTTGGGCTCTTTGGGTTTATCATACACTGTCTTACTGATGTCACTTACCCCAAGTCTATTCCACTGATCCTCCCTTCTGTCTCTTAGCCAGTACCATATTATTTTGATGACTGCTGCTTTATAGTATAGTTTAATATCTGGTACTTCTAGGCCACCTTCCTTCACATTTTTTCATTATTTCCCTTGATATTCTTGATCTCTTATACATCCAAATGAACTTCATTATAGTTTTTCCAATTTAGTAAAAAAATTTTTTGGCAGTTTGATACATATGGCACTAAACAGGTAAGTTAATTTGGGTAGAATGGTCATTTTTATTATGTTAGCTCATCCTACCCATGAGCACTCAATGTTTTTCCAATTGTTTAGATCTAGATTTAATTGTTTGGAAAGTGTTTTGTAGTTGTATTCGTATAATTCCTGTGTTTGTTCTGGTAGATAGATTCCTAAGTATTTTATATTGTCTAGGCTGATTTTAAATGGTATTTCTCTTTCTACCTTTTGCTGCTATGATGTGTTGGAAATATATAGAAATGCTGATGATTTATTTTGTATCCTGCAACTTTGCTAAAGTTGTTGATTATTTCTACTAGTTTTTTAGTTGATTCTCTAGGATTTTTTAAGTAGACCATCATATCACCTGCAAAGAGTGATAGCTTAGTCTCCTCATTGCCTATTTTGATACCTTCAATTTCTTTTTCTTCTCAATTGCTACTGCTAGTGTTTCTATGTTAAATAGAGGAGATAATGGGCATCCTTGTTTCCCTCCTGATCTTATTGGGAAGGCTTCTAATTTATCCCCTTTGCACATGATGCTTGTTGATGGTTTTAGGTATATATTGTTTATTATTTTTAGGAAAGGTCCTTTTATTCCTATACTTTCTAGAGTTTTCAGTAGGAATGATTGTTGTATTTTGTCAAAGGCTTTTTCAGCATCTATTGAGATAATCATGTTTGCTTGTTGATATGATCAATTATGTGAATGGTTTTCCTTATGTTGAACCATCCTTGCATTCTTGGTATAAATCGAACGTGATCATAATAAATAAACTTTGTGATCACTTGCTGGAGTCTTTTTGCTAGTATTCTGTTTAAGACTTTGCATATATATTTGTTAAGGAGATTGGTCTGTAGTTTTCTTTCTCTGTTTTTGATCTACCTGGCTTTAGGATTAGTACCATATTTGTATCATAAAAGGAGTTTGGTAGAACTCCTTCTTTGCTTATTATGTCATATAGTTTGTATAGTATTGGAATTAGTTGCTCTTTGAAGGTTTGATAGAATTCACTTGTGAATCCATCTGGTTCTGGGGATGTTTTCTTAGGGAGTTCTTTGATGGCTTGTTCAATCTCTTTTTCTGATATGGGATTATTTAAGCATTCTATTTCTTCTACTGTTAATCTAGGTAATTTATATTTTTGTAAATATTCATTCATCTCACCTAAGTTGTTGTATTTATTTCCTTATAACTGGGCAAAATAGTTCTTAATAATTGCCTTGATTTCCTCTTTATTAGAGGTGAGATCTCCCTTTTCATCTTTGATTCTGATGATTTGGTTTTCTTCTTTCCTTTTTAAAATTAGATGGACCAGTACTTTGTAAATTTTGTTTTTTTTTCAAAGTACCAGCTTCTAGTCTTATTTATTAATTCAATAGTTCTTTTGCTTTAAAATTTATTGATTTCTCCATTAATTTGGTCTAATTTGGTCTTTAACTGGGGATTTTTAATTTGTTCCCTTTCTAGTTTTTTAATTAGCATGCTAAGTTCATTTAAAGGCAAATTTAAAAAGAAGAATTTTCTTTCTTTCCCCTCTCTTTCTTATTTACCTTTTCATGTTTCTCTTGATTTTCGTGGTTGGACATTGAACTTTCTATTTAGTCCTGGTCTTTTCTGTGCAAATACTTGGAAATTTTCTATCTTGTTGAATGCCCATACTTTCCCCTGGAAGTATATAGTATATTGTTTGGAATTCAGAGAGGTGCCATTTCAAAGTATCTTACAAACTTCCTGTGGACATGTGGGGAACTTTGAGACTACAATTCCCGTGATCCAATGGGTTTCTGGTTTCTGACATGATTATGTCAGAGAACAGGAACCAATGTTGTGCTTGACTGAAATTCGGAGGTCGGGCTTGAGATGCTTTCTCTGGAGTGCGAGACTAAGGAAAGATGGGTTGAGATACGGATGGGCAGCATTTTTAAAAATAGTCAGGCGAGGTCCTATTTATTGCTATCAACATGAGCCCAAATAAAATATTAATTTTCCTTATAATATCAGCCTTTATCATTTTTAATCGTTATAATAGTCAGTTTTGATGGGTAGGTGATCCATGGTTGTAGACCCAGTTCTCTTGCCTTTCTGAATATCATATTCCAAGCCGTGCAGTCTTTTAGTGTGGAGGCTTCCAGATCCTGTGTGATCCTGATTGGTGTTCCTTGATATCTGAATTGTCTCTTTCTGGCTTCTTATAAAATTTTTTTCTTTTACTTGGAAGCTCTTGAATTTGGCTATTATATTCCTGGGGGTTGTCTTTTGAGGGTTTAGTGTAGAGGGTGATCTATGGATCCTTTCAATGTCTATAATGTCCTCTTGTTGAAGAACTTCAGGGCAGTTTTGTTGAATAATTTCTTGTTGTATGGAGTCCAAATTTCCATTAATTTCTGCTTTTTCAGGAAGACCAATGATTCTCAAATTGTCTCTTCTAGACCTGTTTTCTTGATCTGTCAATTTCTCAGTGAGATATTTCATGTTTCCTTCTATTTTATCAGTCTTTTCACTTTGTTTTATTTGTTTTTGCTGTCTTGAGAGATCACTGACTTCCACTTGCCCAATTCTGGTTTTTAGAGACTGGTTTTCTGCTATAAATCTTTTGATTTTCCTTTTTGATTTGGTCTATTCTGTTTTTCATGGTTTCCTCCAATTTGCTAATCATTTTGTTTGATTTTGGGGCATCTTTCTCCAATTGGGAGTTTCTGTCTTTTAACCTGTTAATTTCATTTTGACCTATTTCCCACTTTTCTTGCCAAATCTCTTCCATCTTTCTCGTGATCTCAGATTTGAACTCTTCAAGAGCTTGTGACCAATTTTTATTTTTTTGGGAAGGTTTGGATATGATTAGTTGTTTGTTCACCTCTGCTGTTTGCTCTGTTGTCTGGATTTTTTCTTTGTAAAACTTGTCGAATGTTAAAGATTTCTTCTTAATCTTTCTCTTTTGAGATTCTTGTGCCTAGCTTGCCATTATTATTATTTCTTTCTCAGTCAGAAGTCTCGGTGAGGCAGATAAGCTCTCTGCCTCTTCTATTGAGCTGTGGAGCAGCTTTCCTCTGAGTCACAGAGCCTCATGCCCTCTCAGCTTTATCCTCACACCCGGGGTTGTTCTGAGTTCTTTAGGCTTCTGAGGTCTCAAGTCTAGTTGTTCTCAGGGTCAAGCCACCTGGTGGTCCCCTTGCTTGCTCCTCTGCCTGAAGCTCCTTTAACAGTCTCAAGGTGCTGCTTCCACAGTCATGCACCCCTCTGCGCTGGGTCCCCATTCATAGTCCATGCCTGTGCTCAATGTTCATGCCTGTGATCAAGGTCTGTGTTCAAAGTCCTATTCTTTAGCCTCATGGGGTCTTAAGTCTTTCTGCTCTCAGGAGCAGACCTTAGAGATCCCAGGTAGCTGCCAAGAACTTAATGAATGCCCCAAACTTGCTCTAACTCTTGTAGGCTGGCTTTGGCCCTGTAGGTGGTGAGTGTGTGGGGAGGGGGTTGCTCAGCTCACGTTTTAGTGAGAGCTATTTCACCCCCTTATAGCATGGAAATTCCCTGATCCCATGTACCTCCAATGCTGCTCCCTGTTGTGGGGTCCCTTCATTCGTCTGGATTTGTTTTTATGTCCTCTTGAGGAGTCCTATATGTGTAGGGGTAGGAGAGGTTAAGCATGTGCTTCTCCTCTGCTGCCATCTTAACCTGGAAGTTTAAAAGGATCTCATTACTTTCCTTTCTTGATGGCTACTAACCATTACTTTGATAATCTGTTATAGAATTTTGCCAGGAATCAGAGTTAAGATTATAGGCGTGTTCTTTGCAAGCTCCATTCTTTTCCTTTTTAAAAAAAATTAGTTTACCCTTTTTGAGTTCACAGGCTTTCAAAGACAATGAAAATATCTCAGTAATAAAGTCTATGAACCATTTCAATACCTTTGGATGTCGTTCGCCTTATTATCTCCTTTGTCTGGGGATATCAACTCCTAGAAAGCAATTTTTTACTGTCCTTTTTTATCCAAAGATCATTTTCCTTGGCAAAGAAAGTGGAAGGAAAATGAGTTGAGAAACTTTGTCTTTTTTCTCATATCAGTAATAATTTTCAGATCCATTCTAAGCAAAAGTCTTATTCATTCTTTGATTTTACTACTCATTTTTTCCAATAGAATAAAACAAAATCTAAACAACTTGCATTTTTTATCTTCAGTTTTTCTTGTCTATTTGGCCATGCTTTTATGTTTATCTCCCATTACTCACTCTTGCAAATCTTTTGTGAGTCTTTAGAAACATTTGTGAGTTGTTTGTGCGTCAGCATATTTCCCTTTATACAACTTCTTTCCTACTCATTAGAATAATTTCTTTTGTGTTATTCAGTGTCTTTTGGTGTTAGAAATGATTATTGATATAATGGGAATGCTTCTGAATCAGCATCTGACCAGCAAGGGGAGATTGTCAACTAACTGCTTACTAAAGTACTCATAAAAAGCATACTGAAGTCACAATAATGATTCTGAGTAAGAAATCTTATTATTGAATCTGTCTCAGGTAAATACATAAGCAATGGCATAAAAAGGTGATAGCAAGATTATTTTAATGATTGCTTCTATTTATTTCTTTTGAAAATATTAGCCCTTATGTACAGGTGTGTCTCCTAGATCCCTGAACAATGTGATGAGCTATTGCATTGATAATTTGAGAATCAACCCTTTTCTGAAATAAGAATAGGAGTCAAATAAACTAGGTTCTGAAAAGGGCAAGTTGGTGGCACAGTGGATAGAGTGCCCGACCTGGAGTTAGGAAGACTCATCATCCTGAGTTTGAATCTGGCCTCATAAAATTAATTTTTAGCTATGTAATCCTGGGTAAGTCTCATGCTTCAATTTCCTCATCTATAATATGACTTGGAGAAGGAAATAGCAAATCACTCCAGCATCTTTGATGAGAAAATCCCAAATGGGGTCATGAAGAATGAGACATGACTTAAGATGACTGAAAAAAACAGGTTCAGCAAATCTATAGTCAACTTGTAATTCCTATACTGATATTTGGCAAAGCACAAACTACTGGGTCATGAGTAAACTCCTTTTCAACTTCCTCATGAAGTTCTTCTGGCATATGAAAAATAAAACACCTAATTGGTCTGCCCTGATATTTGGAATAACTAACCTGCTTAGAATTTGCTCATTCAACTATCTGTCTATATCTATCTAATCTTTCTAAAATTTCTTATTTCACTGGTGAAGAGAGTTGTAAATATGTAAACTTCCTGCACTAACATAGACCATCAATTTCTCTGTAGTATGGTTTGGAGAATTCCCTGGGGCATTGGAAGGTTGGGTGACTTGTCTATCATCTTTGACCTAGTTTGTATCAGAATCAGGACTTGAACTAAAGTACTTGACCTTAAGGACAATCAATAAATCATATCATCTTTTATTGGCCTAGGAGGCCCTAAATATCTTCAAGTTCAAAAGTAAAATATAAAGAGATATTGTAGAAAGAAAAGGATATAAAAACATCCTTGTCATTGGAATGTACAGAGGCAGAAACTAAAGGAGTATAGGGCAAAAGGAGTTTAGCCCTCATAGTAGCTCCAAAATCTCACAGTTTTCTAATTCCTGCAGTTTTTTCTTATACTGCCATGTCTTCTCACCACACCAAAATTGTTTTTTCTAACCTATTGGGTAGTAACTTTCCCCCTAGGGATTCTATCTTAGCACAATCTGGATTTTTAAGTCTAAGACTTTCTTGTATATCATTGTATATACTGAAGTGGACCATTGATTGATGGAGCGAATGCTTACACACATTCCCTTGGATGCATAGAGTCGTTATTAACACTGCGAGGATTATTTTCTCAATGTATAATCATGGTGAC
Source organism: Gracilinanus agilis (assembly GCF_016433145.1). Classification (NCBI taxonomy): domain Eukaryota; kingdom Metazoa; phylum Chordata; class Mammalia; order Didelphimorphia; family Didelphidae; genus Gracilinanus; species Gracilinanus agilis. The sequence continues at coordinate 640,177,807 of NC_058131.1, forward strand.
AGACAGACAAATAGTGGTCAAATATTGGCCACCAATACTGGAGTCAAGTATTCATTATCATTGTCCACTTAAAGACTTTGATCAAAGCTGCTGACTCTATCCATTGTTTCTTTATCTTTATCTCTATCTCTAGATATCTATGTATTTCTAGCTATATTTATTTTTTAAAGACATTGGCAGCCATAGTTCTAGCAATAGCAAGAAGACTTACCTTACCCTATCTATGCCTTTCTCAGTAACTATTCAATCTCTAAGGTAAAAGTATTTACTAATAAGACATGGACTAATAATATACATAATTTAGAGTATTGCTCTATAAATCAAATAGAAAGACTATATACTTATACTAACTTCAACTCTCTGTATAATGTCTTATATTTATGCCTTGAGTTTTGTATTTCTGCTTAATTAATTAATTAGTTAATTAATGCTCTATTTCTTTAGAATGAGTTTCTCTCAACTTCTGCTTTTGTAGTAATCAGAGGGTAGATTTGGATCTCTTTCCTCTTTTTTTTCACCCTTTTTGGCTTATCCATCAGGCTAACACAGTCACATTAATGACTTACCTAGTTATGCTGAATACTCAGACTTGGGACTTCGCAGATCCTTCTTCCCCTTTGTCTTAACAGGCAACAGGAAGTGGAAATAGGAAATAGGTTTGACTGATGGCAGTAGAAAAATGAAACTTGGTAAGAGATTAGGTATTCCTGTGTCTGTACCTCATGTCTACTTTCTGCCTTCTGATCACATACATCATCACCTTGACTGCATAAAGAACCTTCCCTTAAAAGTCTTGTTCCAAAGTCTAATAACATCCATATGATATTCAGCCAGACTGCTTGAATATAAGAAATACATAAGCAATAAGTAAGATAAGGAGCTCAGGCATAACCTTAGAAGAAACAAAGTCATTATTTTTTTTTAGAAATTATGAACAATAAGTTCCATGTAATTAATGAATTTTCTTTGTATCCATGGAGCAGAAAGGGATACGGTTATCCTCTCCCTGTAACCAAAGATGCTTGTGTTTATAAAAACAAGATATGAGGAAAACAATTTTTTTGGCTGAATGATTAGGGGGGAAGGAATTATTCAAAAAAGGATTTCTTAGGATGGACTTCAAGTTCAGGCTGTGATACAGATTCTCTTACCTCTGAAAGAAAACTATGAGTCAGAAAGAGACAAAAACTCACAAATTCCTCCCACACTGACCAGGCTGCTAACGTCTTACTCAGACAATTCATCTATTGGACATTTCTTATGTATTTATTAAATTCAGGGCAATTTTGAAATTTGTGGCTAACTGGCAGGAAGGTTCAATTCTAGAGGATGTGGGCCCAGATAAATTAATGTTTAAACAGAATGTGATGATGATGATGATGATGATGATGATGTGTGTGTGTGTGTGTGTGTGTGTGTGTGTGTGTGTGTGTGTGTGTAGTCTGGGGAGAATGGAGGGCTCTCAGAGCAGTGTTGGGCTTGGAGTAAAGAAGATCGATTTTGAATCGTGACTCAGTCATTACCTGAGATGATAGATTTAAGTTATCTCCCCTGGTTTTCCCCATAAGACTAGTCAACCTCTCTCAAATCAAGTTTCCTTTTCTGTGAATGAGGATAATGAGAGCACCTACTTCCAGGGTAGCTGAGAGGATCAAATAAATTAATATATGTAAATTTCTTTGCAAACCTAAAAGCACCATATGAACACTCCAGTACAATAATGTGTTCCAAAAGTCTTAGCTCAGTCTTAAGTTTGAAATAGCTTCAGATTGCACTGAGACATTGGGGATATCCTGTACAAGTCCCAAAATGGAATCAAGAGGCAAAGATAGGTGACTTCCAGGATAGGGAAAGGATATTGATCATTTACCTGGAATATTTACAATTTTGGGGGATTAGAGATATTAAAGGAAATAAACATCTACTTTACTTGAGGCTGACGTCCAATCCAGAATATTATTACAAGATTTAATACTGAAAGGTCAGTGAAAAAAAGAGCATGCCCTTCCTGATCAGGCAAACAATCAACAAGAGAATTTGCTATTAAGAAGAAATTTATAATTGAGTAGAAATGGCTAACATAGTGCTTATGTCTCACAGCATTCAGTTGCTGGATGTACTTTTTGATGAGCATTAAAGATATAGACAATGATTAAAACTCTTCCCACAAATGAAGCATTTAAATAGTTTCTTCTGTGTGTTCATTCTTTAGCTACCTCAGATTTCCAAATTCAGAGTAAATCTTTTTTCCTGCTTTTGTTTCATATCTAGAGTTTCTCTGGTGTGAATTTTCAAATAAACATTGTGATCTAACCTCTATTGAAAAAATATGTCCCAGATATGTTTAAAATTTTCCCCTATATATGTTTTCTGAAGTTTATTAAGATATGAGAGCTTCCTGAAGTCTTTCCCACGGTGATCACAGTTAAAGGCTTCTCTATTGAATGTATTCTCTGATGAGCCTTGAGAATATTTTTTGAATGAATCCTTTGTTACGCTGATTGAGTTTATAAGGTGTCTCCCCATGAGGAGTCTATAATATTTATAAAAATTTGCTTGCTCTTTGAATTGTCTCCCACATTGATTACAGGTATAGAGATTTCTCTTTGTATGGATTCTCTGATGAACATTGAAGTTTCCCTTTGAACAATGCCTTTGCCACATTTATCACATTTATAGAGCTTCTCCCCAGTGTAGATTCTCTGATGTATATAAAAATATTAGAGCTGCTTGAATCTTGTTTCACATTGATCAGACAGAGAAAGTTTTTCTGGGTAGATTATTTAATGAAAACTGAGGGCAGCTCTCTGAATAGACCATTTATTACACTGATCATATTTATAGGGTTTCTACTCTATGTGGATTCTATGATGTCCACAAAAATTTACTTGATCTTTTAATTTTCTCTCACATTTATAAAATACATAGTTTTTCCCAAGTGGGTCTTCTAATGAATACTGAGATTCCCTAAATGAAGTTTTTGCCACATTCATCACATTTATTAAGTTTTACCCCAATGTGGATGCTTTGATGAATATGAAATATTATTTTTAATAAAAAAACATATCACAAATCTAGGATATTCATTGTGCTTTTTCACCATGTGATTGATTGGTTGTGATTTCCAAATCAAAGTTTTCATACAGTCAATATATTCATAAGACTTCTGGCTAACATGGTCTTTAATTTGGTTATTTTGGCAGAATACCTAACCTCTGCCTAAAGAAAGATCTAAGTCAGGTGGATATTGACCTAATTTTTCTGAGACTTTCTCCATGAGAGGATTATTCATGAATATTATTTTTGCCTTCAACCTTTTTATTGCTTTTCACTAATCTTTGCTTCTTTACAAGAGCTATTCTTCATTCAGAGAAACTTCTTTGCCAGCGTCCTGAGTCCTCAGTGGCCTTCTTTGCTAAGTCTTGCCAGTATATACTATCCTGATGGTCCAGGTTTCTGGAACTTGTCCATTGAAGATTTACCAGGTAGTTTCCCCATATGGAAATGCAAATAGTCTTATTTCCTCAGCTTTGTTGGTGGGAAAGTGATGGGAACCTTTCACTAGAACAGACCTGATGTGTTTCCATTTCCAGGTTTTTCTTATTCCCCAGAATTCTCAACAGTACAGTCTTTTCTATCTATCTATCTATCTATCTATCTATCTATCTATCTATCTATCTATCTATCTATCTATCTATCTATCTATCTATGATCCTTTGATCTTTCCTCTTGAAGATTTATTATAGTTTCTACCCCAGTCTCTCGAAACAAGGAAGATTTCACTGGGGCTGTGGTCAAAATTCTCTCTAGAAATTTCAAAATACTTCATTCACTGACTTATAGGACAAAAACCACCTACATCAGCACCAAGCAGGCAGCTAGGTGGCAAGGTAGACAGAAGGTTAAAAATAGGGAAAGAGGGGGAAGCTAAATGGCTCAGATAACTGTGAGCCAGACCTAGAGATGGGAGGTCCTAGGTTAAAATTTGGCCACAGACACTTTCTAGCTGTGTGACCCTAGAAAAGTCATTTAACCCCCATTGCCTAGCCCTTACCACTCTTCTGCCTTGGAGTTAATTCAAAGTATTGATTCTGAGACAGAAGGTAAGGGTTAAAAAAAAGGAAGAACCTAAGAAACAAGAAATACCCCAGTGCAAATCTATCCTCAGACACTTAAGAGCTGGGCAACTCTTTCTGTTCAGATCCCTCATCTGTAAAATAGAAGTAGTAATAGCACATATTTCCCAGGATTGTTAAGACAAATTAAAATAAAAATATTAAGATTATTAAGATAAATTATTAACATAAATATCTTAATTTCAAAACACTTTACAAACCTTAAAATTCTATATAAGTTTTGTTATTATTATTAATAATAAATATAGGGGTAACCCCAAATTCCAAAGTCCATTGGTGTCCGACTCTCTCCTGCCTTGGATTTCCAAGCTTTGAAACTAGTGTTCCTTTGTTTAAAAATCTACTTGCTTATTCTAAGTCCTAAATTGAGAATTTGCAGTTCTGCTCCCAAGAGAAAGATACCTCAGGCTCTGGGGAAGGTAAGACTCTGGATCCCTTCCTGGAGGTAAATCTCTTCCAGAGGGGTAGTGAGAAAGTACAAGAAAATCATCAGGTCCACAGTCCTCAGCAGCCAACTTGGCTACTGCACTCCCTGGTCCCAATGTGCTTTTCTATAACCCTATCCTTCACTAAAGTCACCCATAAATAAAGTGGACCTATTGTAGCACCTGGCTGGAAAAATTACTAGACTCCAAACCTAGAGAATAGGAAACTTTCTGCTGATACCCAGAAAAACAAGACAAAGTGCTAATTATCATTAAAAAATCTGTCACTTGAGAGGCAGGCTGGTTTAGTGTTTAGAAAGCAGAACCTAAACTTAGGAAGATCTAAGACCTGCCTTTGACACATGCGCCTTTGACCCAATGTGACTGTGGGCCAAATCCCTTAACTCCAGGCACTTTTCTAAGTCTGTGATTTAGAGAAAAATTATCAGAGTTGCATAGGAGATAGAAATTTACACACCAGGAATTTCTGAACCTATGATTTTACTGGCACAAAGAACTTCCAGGTGAGGAAACTCACTCCACTAATCCAGGTCCATAACCTAACTGTAAATCTTTCCATAAAAACAAGACAGAACATTAAAAAATTAGATGAAAGCATGGTTATTGAATGTGGAAATGTCACAAATCTGTGTGGGTAGATAATAAACTCCTGGAAAATAATGGACAAGATCCAAAATGATATGCTAGTATATTGTGCTGAATTTGTTAAGATAGAATTTAATAAAGAAAAAAGATTATATCTTTTAATTGAGGTAAAAAAATCTTTTAAGTTCAAGATGACATGGTAGTCTTAAAAAAGACCTGAGGGTTTTAGTGGCCAGCAAGTCCCTTATAAATCAACAGCAAGCATACCACTGCTGGGTATATATTCCAAAAAGATAATAGGGAAAAATACATGCACAAAAATATTTATAGTCATGCTTTTTGTAGTGGCAAAAAACTGGAAAATGAGGGAATGTCCATCAATTGGGGAATGTCTGAACAGATTGTGGTATCTGATGGTGATGGAATACTATTGTGCTGAAAGGAATGATGAACTGGAGGAATTCCATGTGAACTGGAATGACTTCCAGGAATTGATGGAGAGTGAAAGGAGTAGAACCAGGAGAATATTGTACACAGAGACTGATACACTGTGGCACAATCAAGCATAATGGACTTCTCTACTAGCAGCAATACAGTGATCCAGGATAATTCTGAGGGACTTATGAGAAAGAATGCTACCCACATCCAGAGAAAGAACTGTGGGAGTAGAAACAAAGAAGAAAAACACATGATTGATCACATGTTTCAATGGGTATATGATTGGGGATGTAGACTAAATGATCACTCTATTGCAAATATTAATAATATGGAAATAGGTTTTGAGCAATGATACATGTAAAACCCAGTGGGATTGCTTATTGGTTCTGTGGGGAGTGGAGGGGAGAGAGGAGGGAAGGGAAAGAACATGAATCATATAACCATGAGAAAATATCCTAAATAAACAAAATAAATAAATAAATAAATAGATAGATAGATAAATAAATAAATAAAGCAACAGCATGATTGGCAGCTAAAAAGTTAATGAGATTGAAAACAACATTTTATTAGTATATAGTATTAGATGTGAATACAAATAGGTCAAGCATTTTCATTTAAATTAATTAATTTCAACACATAAAGCATTATAATACTCTTTTAGTCATTCTCTCAGGTCCTCATCAAGATTATTTATTCTCACTGACATGCTCATTGTTTATACTCCATTCTTCTAATTCTGTATTTGTTTTCTTTGCATCATTTCATAAAGCTCTTTCCAGATTTCTTTGCATTCCTCACATTCATTGATCTTAATTGCATTGTAGCATTCAATTACATTACAATTTCACACTTGATTTAATGATTCCCTTATGCTTGGACATTCAGGTTGCCTCCAGATTTTTGCAATTACATGTCATGATACTATGAAAAGCTTTGAACAGATCATATATTTGGGTCACTTTTTAAAAATAATAGTTTCATGGTATATTTGCAACAATGCAATTATTGATCAAAGAGGTTGATTGTCTTTGTAATATATGTCTTAAACAGCAATTGTTCTGAAAACAATCTAGGAATTTTAGTGGACTACAAGGTGAATATGAATCAGTAGTGCAATGTTTCAAGCCAAATAATATGTAAATACATCTTGGGCTACATTAAAAGAGAATAGAGATTCTATTAGGAATAGAGGGCCAATAGCTTTACTGTTCTTTGCTTTTGTCAGAAAGGAATATTGTGTTCAGTTCTGGGCATTACTACTTTTGATAATTGGTGAAGTCTCCAGAGAAGGACAATCAAGATGGTGGAGGGATTTGATTTTATGTCATATGAGGATAGGTTGAAAGAAATTGGGAATGTTTAGCCAAGAGAAAAGAAAGCAGGGAGACATGATAGATAACTTCAAGTATTTTAAAGGCTATTTGGAAGAGGGATTAGATTTGTCCTGTTTAGCCTGAGTACTGAAACAAGAAAGAAGACAATTTGGGATTGATTCCATGAAAAACTCCTCACAAATAGAGCTATCCCCAAATAGAAGGGGCTGCCTTGAGAGATGGCAGCATCCCATTCCTTGGAGGAGGACAAGCAGAGGCAAGAGATTTCTTGTTGGGTATATTTTACTGGAGAAGCCTTTCATTTATGGGGTAGACTGGACGGTTGCTGAGGTCCCTTCTAATATTTAAGTTTTTTTTAAACCCTTACCTTCTGTCTTAGAATCAATATATTCTAAGGCAGAAGAGCAGTAAGGGCTAGGTAATTGGGGTTAACTGACCTCCTAGAAAGTGACTGAGGCTTTATTTGAACCCAGGTCCTCCCAACTGTAAGCCTGGAACTCTACAATTGCCCCTGCAATACTTAAATTCTGTGATTCTATGAGAATACCTGTTTCTCTACAACTATCCCAGCAATGAAATTTACCTTTTTGTCAAACTAATGGATATGATGTGGTATGTTAATTATTTTAATTTATATTCCTTTGATTATTAGTGAAGGTATGTATTTTTGTCAAATAATTACAAATTTGTGTTCCCTCTTTTGAAAACTGTTTGTTCATATTCTTTGATCATTTAACCCCTATTAACTAGGACTTTTCACAGAGATTTCAAAACATTTCCTTACACAGTTTTATATAAGCTTTTTTATTCTTCATATCTATTATATATATTTCCCCAATCTACTTATTTCTATTATTTTAGTTATATTTTTGTTAAACACATTTTTAATGTGGGTAAGTACATCTCTTTTGCCGCGTGTTCAAGTAGTTGTTTTTCTTCTGTTTCCACTCCTGTAGTTCTTCCTCTGAATGTGGGTAGCGTTCTTTTCTGTAAGTCCCTCAGAATTGTCATGGGTCATTGTATTGCTGCCTAGCAGAACTTTTTAAATAGCAAATAAATGGAAATAAAATGTGTCTATAAATTATAGAAGAACTGAACAAATTTTGTCATAGATTGTAATGGAATTTTATAGTATAATAAGAAATATGGAAAGATTTATATTAACTAATGCAGAGTGATATTAGCAGAACTTGGAGAAAAATTTATACAATGAGTACAATAACATGAGAAGAAATAGTTTTTAAAGATCTTGGAGTTATGGCCTAAGAAGGTACTAATCATGACTTTAAAACATCTTAGATAAATCTTATCTTCTACCTTTTGGAGAAGAGATAATGTATTAAAGGGAAAGAGTCTAACATATGAAAATATAAGTCATCCCCAATTGATAGTCAAAGGATATGACAGGCAGCTCTCAAACAAAGTAATTAAAGCTCTCTATAGTCATGCCAAAAAATGCTCACTATTAATTGGAGAAATGCAAATTAAAACAAACCTGAAGTCTTACCAGCTACCTATCAAATAGGTTATTATGACAGAAAAGGAAAACAACAAAACTTGAGGAGTTATGGGAAAATTGGGACATTGGAAGGGGAGTTGTGAAATGAACTAAACCATTCTGGAAAACAATGTGGCCCTTTGCCCCAAGGGCCATAAAACAGTACATACCCTTGGACCCAGCAATCACTTAGTAGGTTAGTATTCCTAAGAGATAAAAAAACAAAAAGAAGGACCAAATACATACAAAAATATTTAAAGTAGCTCTTTTTGTGGAGACAAATAATTGGAAAGTGAGGGGATACTCATCAATTGGGGGAATGACTGAGTAAGTTATAGTATAGGATTGTAATGGAATACTTTTGTGCTGTAAGAAATGACAAGAGAAGCTCAGAGAAGCCTGGAAATTCTTTCATGAACTGAACCAGAGTGAAATAAGTAGATCCAGGAGAATATTGTACACAGTGATAGGAATACTGTACAGTGAACAGATGTGAATAACAGCTTTTCTCAGAAATACAATGATCAAAAACTATTACAAAGGATTCATGATAAAAAAAATGCCATCTGCTTCTAGAGAAAAAGAACCCATAGTCTAAATCCAGACCAAAGAAAACTTTTTTCACTTTCTTAATTTTTTTAATCAAGTTTCCTTCCACAAAACGATTAATGTGAAAAAAAAAATGTTTTACATGATTGCACTTGTAATATTTCTATGAGATTGCTTACCATCTCAATGGGGGGATGAGGTTGTATGCGTGAGATGGGAGACAGGGAGAGAATGTGAGATTCAATGTTCTTTGAAAAATATTGGAAACTGTTTTTTTTTTTTTTAAAACCCTTGTACTTCGGTGTATTGTCTCATAGGTGGAAGATTGGTAAGGGTGGGCAATGGGGGTCAAGTGACTTGCCCGGGGTCACACAACTGGGAAGTGGCTGAGGCCGGGTTTGAACCTAGGACCTCCTGTCTCTAGGCCTGACTCTCACTCCACTGAACTAACCAGGTGCCCCTGGAAACTGTTTTTACAAGTATTTGGGGAAGAAAAAAAGAATGCTGAGAAGACCTATGCCTCAATCAAGTTATTTGTTAAGGCAGATATAATTTACTGCTTTTTTCAGAAATATATTTATACTTTAGACAAGTAAACTGACTCTCTTAAAGGGTTAACTCCTTATACATGCATTCTTAAACATACTGAATGAGCTGATTTGTTTTCTTTTTCCTGACAATAAATATATGTTATAAGAGAATTCTTCTACTTTGGATTTGTGGGGTGAGGGAGGAAAGTTAGGTGAGCAGGTAGTATTTATACTTAATAATAGACATAAAAAAGAAAAAAAAAGCATTTCATTCATTGAAATTAATTTAACCTTATATAGTCACTTAACAAGCTTAGATGGTTGTGTTGATATTTAATGTTGAGTTTTTAATAACATCTTAGAAAATAAGAACAAAAAAGAATAGGATGCTATATGGATGTATATTTCATTAATGGTAAGATGTTTATTTTGCAATTCAGCTAAACAAAGAATTGGGAGGAGTTACTAAGAGATCATAGACTTAGTCTTGGAAGGAAACTCAGGGCCCAAACCTCTAATTTTACAGATGAGAAAACTGGGGCCCAGGGAGGTTAAATGATTTGCTGAAGGTAGTATAAGGATGCTATTAGAAAATAAGTATTGTTTTATCAGTGTAAAGATAAGAAGTGAAGAAGCTGATTTGAGAAAAAATTAGAGTTTGAACCAGATCTGAGACAGTGTGTCAATTTCAAATGTTGGCAGTTGTAACCATTTTTTCTGTGAAAGTTATTCTTTTTGGGTGTGGCATTGGCAGTTGGTCTCTGGCAGTTGGCAGAGTCACATAGAGGAAATCTTTCTCTCAGGGCTGGAGGAGGTAATATCTTCACCTCTCTCTCTCACTGAAGAGAAGGAAAGACCTGAAGGAGCTTAGTATTTTCTTTTTTCAACTTGGGAAACACTATTGATTGTCTATTGCTGTTTTTATAGATTGTTTTAACTCTGAGAAGACCAAAGAAAACCCTGATTTTTGGTTTGGACTCTGAGTCTGTTAAGGCTCAGAGCTACAACTTGATTCTTGTTGAGACTCAGCCAGCTAGCCTTTGTTATTTTTATAACTTAGAGGTGAAGTTAAGAATTATAAGGATAATAGTGGTAGTTTTATTTAGAATCGTATAAATTTGGGTTAGTCAGATCAGGACTGTGAAACGCAGAAGAAGTGGTTCTTTGCAGAACCTGGGAATTTTATTTGGGTGGAGTTAGAATCCCTTAGAGTTAGAAATCCTTTTATCCTTATATATTTCAATAAATATTATATTTTTATAAGAGTCTCTTTAGCATCCTTGTGTATGGCCCTGAAGAGAAGTTCATTTATGAGCTTTGCTTTACTTTATCACTGAAGATACTTTTGATTACATTTATCAAAAGTATCTGAACAGTTTGAACCTGTATTGGCATACATAGTTTTCCCCCATTTATTTTTATAGCTCACCCATTATTTTTATAGAAGTCTAGGTAGTAAATAACAGAAATAGGGTTTGAATGCTAGGTATCTGACTATTTCTACTATACCATGATGAAGCACTAAGATCTTGGTTTGCCTTGACTCTAACTATTCAACTCATAGGACCTTGAGCAACTTTTTCCTCTTCTAACCTTACCTCAGATAGCATTTTTTTTTGAGTCTCACCTCTCATGCATTCACCATGCCTTATTTTGTGTTATCATTATTTCAGTTTCTATTATATCCCCTTGATTGCAAGTGCTGTGAAGACAGACTTCCTGTCTTATAAAAACTTGTGTTTTCCCCAATACTTAGCACAGTATTTTGTACACAGTAGACATTTAATAAATGTTTGTTAAGTTGAATAGAAATGAATTAAATTGAACTCTAGTAGCTCTGACTTTAGCCCCCAAAGAAATAAGTGAAAAGGAAGTTTAGACAAACAGAGAGTTTGTATGTATCACACAGACGGATTCTGTGGCAGTCTGGGTTTGAATAAGTGGCAGCAAGCTTTGATTTATTCTTGTGATTATGCTATTTGGATAAAAATACAACAGAACATTATGATTCCACATGCTCCTGATGTCACAAATAAATGTCAGAGGGTGATTGAGGGCTCAGAAGCAGCAGGTTTAATCAAACCTTCATTTTTGAGCTCATATGTGGTAAAGAATGTTTATCATAGGGAAAATCTAATTTATGGAGCAAGATTGTTACAAGTACCATAAAGTGGCTGAGATGTTCTCTACAGAGCTTGCACCATTTTCCTTCATACCCCAGGACATGCCCTGGTGGTGGAATGTCTTGAGTTTGGGTTTTGCCTCCATGTTTCTCAGAAGATGATCTTCTTAAAAATGACAATTGGAAATGATGCACATGGTAATATAGGTAACATTCCTGAAGTTAAAAAAGAATTGACTAAGTTGAAGCCAGTTTAGTGAACTAAAAAAATGCTAAAATTGTTGATCCAGTTTTTAGTCAATCAACATTTATTAAGTGCCTACTACCTGCCAGGCACTATGCTAACTTCTGGGGATATGAAAAGAGGCAAAAGATAGTCTTGGCTTCAAGGAACTTACTATCTAAGTGAGGAGACAATATCAAAACAAAAAGATACAAATAAAGCTATATATGAGAAAAATAAGACATAGTAACAGAGGGAAAGCACTATTGGTCTTAGTGTCTTTGGATTCTCCTTCCTTGTGGTTTGGCTTGCTGGTTTCCAAGTGTGCCTTCTACATAGGTTAACAAATATGATAATTTGTCATGTGCTTAGCAGAGTGCCTAACACATGATAAGCACTTAATAAATGCTTATTCTATTTTCTTCTCTCTTCATGAACTCTGTGCACATCAGTATCCTTTTCTTAAGGATTTGAACCCACAACTCCTTCATTGGTCCTTCACGTGGACCTTTCTGCTGCTCCACTCTTTGCTATCATGGCTATAATGTTTGTAGTCAGCCTTTGCAGAGACATTTCAACCTTTGTAATCCTGACAGGACAGAATAAGATACCAGATAGGACAGTTCTACTACTTCCAGCATGCCAAACTCTTTTTAGGGTTTTTAGGGTTTTTTGAGATTGGTTCTCCCTCCCTCCCTGACCTATACTTGAAATACAGTGCCACTCATTTTCCAATCCCACTGTTGATTGGCAAGCCCTATATGCCATGAATTCTGTCCTACTCTAAGTATAATGCAGAAAGTTGCCCTTTAATGCTCAGTCTCTGTCGAATGGCCTGGCACCAAGAGATTATCTTTGGCTTCAGGAGAAGCCATCTGATTCAGAAATATCTCCCTGTCCTAATAGCAGATCACAATTTTATCCTTTATTCTTCATCATTTACAAAGCTCTTCATTCACTATGAAGAAAGTGAGTTAGTGCAAGTGTCATTAGTCCCTCTGGCACAGACTTGGAAATTGAGGCCAGAGAGGAGAAGTCACTTGCTTAGGTCCACCTAGCTAGAAAGAGATGGAGTTAGACTTGAGCTTAAATTTTTGATTCCACTGCTCTCTACAGTATGCCATATTGCTGGAAAGAGTTTGTTTGTTTTCCCAAGATGCTTTTGTCATACATTGGATGTGATTCTCTGAAGAGATGGTTAAAAAAAAGTAGGATTCAATGTCTATTATTATCAAGTGAAGTAACATTAAAGTAATTTTTTAAGTGTGTACGCATGTATGCATTTAAGTGTGCAGGCATACCAGTGCTTGCAGGCATTTGTGCTAGTGAGGAAAGGAGTTAAACTAGTCACCAAAGTAAAATCATTGTACTAAGCACCACCAGATTAAGCCCATAAAAATGGTGAATGGGATAAGATATTTCACAAATGGGATGTTAGAGTTGGCTGTTGAATTTCTTTAACACGACAGAAGATGTCCATTAATTTTTATTGCAGTTTGAGTTAAGGTGGAGCTAACAGCTTGCTAATAGTTCAAGGATGATGGGAAAGGAGAGAGGGGGAATCAAATCAGTGGAGGAGAGATTGTATGTAATGTAAGCAGAGGATTTGTGTTTCCTAGTTTTCTAAAAGTTTTCTCAAAAACAATCTAATGAGCCAGGTGTCATGATGAATGTCTCTTATCCCTGCTCCTGGAAAGGCTGAGGCTGATGGATCACTTGAGCTCAGCAGTTCTGAGCTGTAACAGGGCTGAAACCTATGAAGTGTCTGTGCTAAATTTGACACCAAAATGGGGGGCCCCAGGCTGCCTAAGTAGGGGGAGCTAGATCAGGTTTTGGAATCAGAGCAGCTCAAAGTTTCTCTGCCAATTAAGAGTGGGTTTGGAAAATGAGTGGCCACTGTATTTCAAGTATGGGTCAGGGAGGGAGACCGAATCCTAAAAAAAAACCCCTAAAAATCCTAAAAAACCTAAAAAGAAAACAAAAACCAAAAAATCTAGTCTTGTGAGTAGACTCAGGAAGTCAAATCAATCAACAGGAAAGAGTGCAGGCTGAGCTCTAGCCTGAACCAGAGCATTAGGCGGAAATTAATACTTTAGCTCCTATTTCAATTGTCTGCAATGTCACCTACTTGGATCAGAGAGCTCCAAGCCCTCTTTTCCTACTGTGGTTTACCAGTTCATTCCCTATAGTCAGGCAGGTATTGATCTCCTAATTTACCTAATCTGCCCTAGAAGTCTGAGACATAAAGACCAACCCCCAAAACAAAATCTTTCCAGAGCTGACAGACAATGTGCTCCATGGATTCAACCTTTAAAAACCTCAGGATCACCTGGATGTCAAGATGGGGCATTAGAGGAAGATTTTGGTGGAGGTTAAAGTCATAAGGATTAAAAATTCTACTTAAAATATCAGTGTGATATTGAAGCCTAGTCTGCTTCTCAATGCAATTGACTGAGAAGCATCCTTATTACTGATGTCTGCTTGCCTGCATTGGTTTTGATCTCACTTAGAGGCCCTACAGATGCTTGATAGGTTATATGTTCAAGGATTTAAGCTGTTCCTTGAATGTGGCTCTCCAAAATATTTCTAGGCTTTCAGTTGTCCTCTGTTTCCTTCCTACCCAAGCAATTTCTCAATAAGAACAAAAACAATGGGAAACTGGGTTTGGAACTGACTTTCCCACCAAGGGCAATTTATATTCTGTTGAATTTATACTGGGACTTTTCAGTGTCTCTCTTGTAGTAATAGAGAATGCCGGGAAAAGGAAGATTGGATGATGACATTTCATTCTTGCCAAACTGGCAGTTGCTTCTCTTTTGAGTCTTCAGGCAGAGAGATCTTAGCTTACTCATCTCTGAAATACTATTAATACCTATAATTGTCCCTTGAACATAATAGGTTCTGTAACCACCTGGGGTGTGTGTGTGATTATAGACCTGAGATTTCATTGGCATAGGGAACTCCTCAATGTGGAAATTCTCTCCACCAAAGAGAGATCAGCCACTTGTTTTAATTTAGTCTTAGAAAGTTGACTTAGGCATTGGGAGGTTAAATTAATTGCTCATATTCTGGACAATACCTAATAAGGTATCAGAAGCAATATTTCAACCTAGTTCCTCTTGACTTCCATACCAGTCTTTTACCCATTATATCACTTTGCCTTAAGAATGTGAGTAAATAAATGAATGAATTTGCATTCAACATGAAATGCTATGAAGGTCCAAGAGATGGCAGGAAGACAAAGTGCAGTGTAATTGAAACCTTGGTGAGGACACTTAGGAAGGGTCTCTTGTCATGCCATGTCTCTATGGTTGTGTTTTTCTTTAGCCTTGTTTTGTAGAACAGATATCCCATGATAATAGCCAGGTGAAATCCTGACTTGAGGAACCACAACTACTAGGAAGTTCTGGGGTCCCAAGGAGACCTTCAGCTTCTATAATAGATCTGGGACTTTCCTTTGCCTTGGGTGGTCCTGAACTCTCTGATAATGGCAAGGACAGAACTTGGGGAAAGGTTCAGAGGTATCAAGGTTACTCTGCCTTGACCTTGTGTCATGAACAGTCTCCTGACCTTTGATGCCCAAAGCCTCAGAAAGCTTACATCACAGCCCAATGCATAAGACTGGGGATACAAGTGTGACCCCTGCCCCAGTATATATGTAAATATGTCAGCATAATATAGTGAAATGAGCCCTGGACTTGGAGTCTGAATTCCTGGATTCAGGTCCTGACACTAACACTTTATGATAATTTATAAATTATGATAAATTATAATAATTTAATTTATGACCCAGGCAATGTGATTCTATCTCTCTGAGACACAGTTTCCTAACTTGTAAAATGTAAATTAAAAAAATATTTATGCCATGGGATCATGTTGAAGTACTTTGTAAACCATTCTTGGTATGACCGCCATGAGGTGGCTCAGTGGATAGAGGGCTCGGCCATTTAACCTTTCCTTTGACTTGATCCACTGGAGAAGGAAATGGTAAACCACTCTAGTATCTTTGCCAAGAAAACTCCATGGATAGCATTGGGGTCACAAAGAGTTAGATATGACTGAATAACAACTTCGTAAGTAGGGTGTGCTACAGCCAGCTCACACTAACTCAAGGAGCTTCTGGTTAAATTTTTAGTGAGCGTTTATGCTTCAGAAATTGGCAAACACTGCAAATGAAGACAATTTATTGTGTTGTTGATTTTCTAGAATTAAGAAAGTGATGAAGAAAATGTTGATAATAATTTTAGTCACTTAAAAGTATGTCCTGTGTACATTTTTACCCTGGAGAGCCAGTTGTTAAAAATTTACCAACACATCCCTGATGAAGACCTTAAAGTGATCTATGTGTGAGCTATTATTATAATAACTAGATTTTCTAGCCTAGCATTTCCTTGTAGTGTTTCAAAGAATGTTCACTTGGGTCTTCTCCTCTCCTTTCTTCTGAAATACACAATGGAAGAACTTCGGTGTAATTGGCTGTCAGACTAGTAGCTTGGGCTCTCCCTACTCTCATTTTCTGCTTATCCACAGTTTCAGAATGGTTGAGAGGCTAGTGCCCTTGTTAGGGTTTTTAGCAGCATCTGCTACCTTCTAGAAATACAAATCAAGTATCTTATTTCACTGATTATGCACTTGGAATCCTGGGACAGAGGGATGTTGTTATTTGTTAGGGTTTCCTGCTTCAGACATGAGAGGAAAAATTTTTAGTCAGCTTACAGATCCTGATGCCCGGTAAAAGACCCCAACTAGAAGTCCAAGTTCACAAACCAACTTTCACTTTCCATCAGCAGCTCTGCTAGGTTTGGACTTCCATAGACCATGATGCCATCTTGCTTGGTTTTCCCTGCTTCTTCCCCCACCCTACTTCCTAGCTTTTTTTGGGGGTGTTGTTTTCCCTCACTCCTCAATTGGTTGCAAACTCCCTGAGAACAATTTTTTTTCTGTTTCTTATTTGTATCTCTAGGTCTTAGCAGAATGACTGACTCATAGTAGGTACTCAATAAATGTTCATTAAACTAAATTATGTAGGTCTCTAGCAGAATAATGAATATTTTAACATTTATTAAGTGCCTACTATGTGCTAGGCACTGTACTGTCTCATTTGATCCTCACAATAACCCCATGAGTTGAGCTATTATCCCCATTTTATAGTTGAGGAAACTGAGAGGAAGGTTAAATGACTTGCCCATGGTCACACAATTAGGTGTTTGAAGCCATCTTTGAATTTAGCTTCTTCTGACTCCAGGCCTGGCACTCTATCCACTGCACCACTTAGAATGAGGGAAACATCTTTAGCTTCATTTCAGGAAATTTAATTTCTATGCTCAACTTTTCCATTGACTTGTAGCATTGCTTCTCACCATTCTTATTTGTTTTTTAATTTTCTCTTAATATATTGGGTACTCAAAGGCTTCCCATTTCCCCTCTTTCTTCCAACCATGAAACAAACAAATGAAAACCTCAGAAGGATCCCCCATCATCTGGTAATTTTATAGCTGGGAAAGCAGGGCAGAGTCTTTCCTGAGTTTCTTGACCCTTCCCATTCTTGCTTTGGTATCCTTCCCCACAGTTCCCCTTGCAAGATAACATACTCCTTGTTAGTTCATCCTCGTCCTTCCATTGTTAAATATCTCTCTAATGTACCTATTGTGAGATATTAAATATTTTAAGTACCTCTGGGCATGTCATCCTCTTCTACTAGAATGTAAGTTTCTTGAGGGCAGTTGTTGTCTTATGGAAGCTTTGTATCCTGTAGGATCTTGCAGAGTTTCTAATTACATATTTTTTCTCTTAGTCCACTTGAGAAACTCCATCTAAGGTCCCATCCCTTGGATGAATCCAGGTGCAAATTATTCCTTGATTAACCATTGGAACCTACTTCAGAAGAATCCCTGGGCTCTACCCAACCAAATTTCCTAAACTGTTTCTGTGTTCTGGATATCAGTAAACTGATGAGTTTCCTTAATTTGCATTAATCGTCACAGTCTACAGTCATCATTCTTTGCCTCCCAATAATCTCCATTAATTCCAGACAGGTCAAGTCCAAGGTCCTCTGCTGACCTCTGAAAGTCTCTTTAGGAAAGGATTTAGAGAGCGAGGCTCTTGAGAAGGGTGATAGACCTTGGGAAGCCTGCTATTCATTCAACCATAATCCCCTGAACTCAAGAGGCTGGTAACACTTCCCTTGTAGATCTTAAAAATAAAAATAGTATAGTAATAGCTTATATTTATGTCCCACAATGGTGTTTCACAAATAATATCTCATTTGATCCTCAGAGTAAGTCAGCTAGGTAGGTTCTATTATTACCATCACTTCATGGAGGGGGAAAGTGATGTTTAGAAAATAAATGGCTTGCCCAGGGTCACATATCTAATAAGTTTATGAAGATGAATTTGAACTCAGATCTTCCTGACTACAGGTCCAACACTATCCACTGAACCACCTAGCTACATCCAAGACGAATAAAGGTTGTGACTTGTCCAGAGTCACACAGCTAGTAAATATCTGGGGCCAGGTTTGAACTCAGGTCTTCCTGACCGAAAGTCCAGCACTTTACCTCGTGAATCTAGTTGCTTCATATGTGCTTGGCACACAGTAGGTGCTTAATAAATGTTCATTTCTTTATTTCCCTTACATGTTCAGATTTTTGAGACAAATTGTCTCTGTCTCCACTAGATGGCATCAAGCAGTTTTTCTTTTCTTCAAACTTTCCTATCTGGTCAAATCAATAAAAAAATATGCAGGCACTGATGAGATTTTGTTTTATCTTCACTTTTAATTATACATACTGATGTAGAAATTGTGATTTAATAACTACTGCATAATTTTACCTAAGTTCTTAAAAATACCAAATTTGATTCAGCAATGTTTCTGAGGAGTCTACAGGTTATTGCTGTTTATCTTGAAGGAGTTAAAAAAAAAAGACCTAAAACAAAATGCTACTGATTTTTCTTATTGATGATGCTCTGTGGTAAATAGCCCTTTCGGTGCTTTGTAAATTAACTGAGTAGAAAGAAATGGCTGAGGCAGAGACAATGTGGGTGGGGATTCAGGAAGTACTAAGAGGGTACCATGAATTATAATATGAAATCATTCCTTCACTCAAGTCAGATGTGGAGGTGAGCCAGGGCTTTTGAAATCTGTGTCAGCCGTCTGCTAGCACTGTCAGGGGAAATACCGGAAAGGCTTCCAGTACGACAAGTTATTGACTATATGTCTGTTGGCCGAGGATGGTCCAAGCTAAATTCTGGGAAGCTTGAAGCCAGATTAGCCATTGAAGGATGAATACTTTGGGTCAGAGCGACTCACGGAGACAAGCCATTAAGGTGATGAGGAGTGATGACCTGCATCCGTGGAAGGAGTGTTCACTCTGACAAAATCATGGATTCTTGAAGCATCATATGTGAAATCCTTGATGTTACAGAAGTAGTCTACCTGCTTCATTAGACCTCAGGTCAGATATTAAGCTATCTCATAGTCATGGAGGGATATAGATTGTGTGGATACCATGTCAGAAACTGTAAGACAGTGAAAGCAAGATTGCCTTGGGGAAGAGAGTGTGGAAGGTATGCCAAAGGAACACTCATCTGCTTTTGGCTTGGGGAATATGCAAAAGTTGGGTCCACCTACTTTCTAAAGACCTGAAGACACTAAAACTTCAATTTATATTTATATTTGATATATTGATATATATAACCTTATATATCATTGACATATTTATTGATATATTTGATATACTTATATATAAATATAAATTTATATTCAAAATATACTTCTTAGTGGAGTAGCCATTGAAATCTCCACAATACCATATATAAAATGCATATTATATATGAATATATCTATATTTTTAA
Organism: Gracilinanus agilis; assembly: GCF_016433145.1. Taxonomy (NCBI): domain Eukaryota; kingdom Metazoa; phylum Chordata; class Mammalia; order Didelphimorphia; family Didelphidae; genus Gracilinanus; species Gracilinanus agilis. The sequence continues at coordinate 640,197,522 of NC_058131.1, forward strand.
ACCTTACCTCCTATTTTAGAATAATACTAAGTACAGATTTCAAAGCAAAAAAGTAGCAAAGGCTAGCAGTGCAGTAGGGGTTAAAGTGACTTGCCGAAGGTTAAACAGCTAGGAAGTGTCTGAGGCCAAATTTGAACCCAGGACCTTCTGTCTCCAGGCCTGGCTCTCTATCCACTGGGTCACCTAGCTACTCTTCCAGATATTTTTGATGTTCATAAAAATGCAATCTTTGATGAAGAGTACATACTCAAATTAGTTGAAAGAGGTGTTTACCTGTAAGACTTTGCTTGATGTTATTCATTGGTTCATGAAAATGAAATTAGATAAAACATTATAAGAGTCCATTTTTTTAACCATTTCACCAGCCTTTCCCCCCTATGGGAGAAAAAGAAAAAAAAAAACAAAATTCTTGTTACAAATAGACATGACCAAGGAAAACAAATTCTCATAATGGCCATAATCTAAATATGGAAAACTCATTCTTCATATTTGGGTCATCTCTATGTCAGGAGGTGGGTAGGGTCATCCGTCTTCTGGAATCATGGTTGATCATTGATTTGATTAGTTCTTGACTATTTCCAAGTGCTCATTTTCACAGTGTTGTTATTGTATAAATTAGTCTCCGGATTCTCCTCACTTCACTATGTAGTAGTTCATTTAAGTCTTTCTAGGCATCTCCAAAGTCATCTTATCATTTTTTACATCAAAAAAGTTCCATTATGTTCATAAACCATAATTTGGTCAGCCATTTCCTAAGTGATAGATACATCCTTAATTTTAGATATTTGACACTTTAAAAACTAGATGGTGCAGAAGAGAGTACTGTATGTAGAGTTAGGAGGATCTGAGTTCAAATCCAGTTATAGGGACTTATTAGCTTGTGACCCTGGGTAAGTAACTTAGCCTTTGACTGTTTCTGTTTTTTCATCTTTAAATTAGAGGGTCATAATAATAGCACTTAGTACTTCTCAGGGTTGTTGTGAGGATAACATATGGTAATATCTGTATGTTGCAAACCTTCTAAGTATTATATAAATTCTTGTTATTATTACTAATAATAGAATAAAATGTTTAATAATAATTAATAATAATAAAATAAATAATGATAATATAATAAAAACTAATAATATAAACAATGTTATAAATGAGTGATTGAAAGAATGATATCCTAGAGGGGTTATTATAACATTCATGACAAAATAATGATGGTCAGTGAAATGTTTTTGTCCATTTTCAAAGAGAACTATCACTACATCCGAAAGACAGATATATTAGCTGGCCAATAAGAAGTTATTGCTGACAAGGGGGTTTGGTAATGAAGTTTCATGTCTTCAAGAGAAGACATAGGGTCACACTATACCATTATTATTGCCTGTGTCACTGGACTGTGGAATAGCCATTTTGGTATTTGTGGTCCATCTAACCACTGAATTGGATTGTCAAATGATTGATCTGGTGAAATGACAACATCCTGTGGTGATGTCCATGAAGATATTGGATCAGCCAGACCACTGTTGGGCCACTTCACTTAATAAGACAGAGAAAGGGAATGAGGGCTTCTGTGTGTCAGAGATTTTAGGCTTATAGCAACATTGGTTGCTATCTATCTATCTATCTATCTATCTATCTATCTCTCTATCTCTCTATCTCTATATCTATCTTTGTCTATATCTATCTATATCTCTATCTCTATATCGATCTATATATCTCTCTATCTCTATCTATATCTCTATCTATCTCTATATCCATCTATCTATATATATATATCTATCTATCTCTATCGATCTATATCTATCTATCTATCTATCTATCTATCTATCTCTATATCTATCTATCTCTATCTCTATATCGATCTATCTATATCTATCTATCTATATTTATCTATGTCTCTATCTTTATATCTCTCTATCTACTTATCTATACATCTATCTATATCTATCTATCTATCTATCTATATCTATCTATGTCTCTATCTATCTTTATATCTATCTATCTACTTATCTATACATCCATCTATATCTGTATATCTATATCTATCTATCTCTATATCTCTATGTATCTATATCTATCTATCTCTATTTATATCTATACCTCTATATTGATCTATATCTATCTATCTATGTCTCTATCTACCTCTATATCTATCTATCTATCTATCTATCTATCTATCTATCTATCTATCTATCTATATCTATGCCTCTATCTATCTCTATATCTATCTATCTATCTACCTATCTATATATCTATCTCTATATCTATCTATCATCTTTCTATCTATCTATCTATCTATCTATCTATCTATCTATCTATCTATCTATCTATCTATCTATCTATCATCTATCTATCTATGACTAGGAATGAGGGATGGCAATAAAATCAAGGAAATAGACCAGAAGTTAGGCTGGGTCAGAGTCAAAGCCAGAAATTCACAGAGACAACCAGTACTAAGCAGAAAGTCATGAATTCAGCCTAAAAGTAGGGGGGGAAATACTAAGTTTGAGGGAACAACTTGGGTCCTTACCACAAAACAGAATAGAGAAGGAGGCAGGAAATGTCAGCTAATGACAATGTATCAAACACAAGGAAGCCATTTGAGATGGCAATGGTATATCCCAACAGCACCTACTCCTCACTGAACTGTGACTGCCAAGCTGTGGGTCTGGACAGTCATGGTGGATTGTTGTATTAGATAGACATGACTTCTGTCAGAATGAAGAGAAGGAAAGGAAATAGAAACAGAGGCACAGGTAAAAGTGGAATTCAAAACAGATGCTGGGCAGAGTAGCTACATAACAAATAGGGGTAAACGATATTTGATTAGAATTCTTAAATTTCTATACCAATGGCTATCTGGTATTATTCAACTGATCCAGCAAGAGAATGAGATTAATTAAAAATGCACTCCTGACTGTATTCATTCAGTCACATGTGTGATGGTTTAACTTGTTTGAAAAACTGACCCTATTTTCTATGAACCTGAAAACTAAGATTAAACCATAATCTTATTTGGAGTCATAAAGAATAATTAAAGAATGCTTTTCTTCTTTGGAATCTATGCCCTTATCTCCCTCTTTTCAGAGTTTGTTTTAAAATTATATATTATATCACCTAACAAACCAAAGATACTTACCATCTTTGGTCTGTGTGTCATCAAAGCTGAGAATGACCAGTTCAGTTAATTCAGGGGGAGGAAATGAACTATTTGATTCTCATCATATAGACTGAAGGTCTGATTGACTGAATTTTTTGCCTTGACTGAACAGGAATCGTGTCCACATAGGCATAGTTCAGCAGACTCTTTAGCTTTGTCTATATAATGACAAAATAACCAGATGGTCAGTGGGAAAAACTCCAGCAATCTATTAACAAGTTAGTTGATACTGTTTTAGACTGTGTGACATTTTTCAAAGATGCTGGACAGTTGTTTAATAATTTTTTAATTTTCAACCCACCATTTGTTAGTGCTTTGGAAAAACCAGCTAATTAAAGTTCTATATAAAAGTCTAAGTATCAAGGAGCTTGCAACTATTGACCACACATTTCTTCATCAGCAAATGAAAGGAAAATTTCTAGGACTCAAAAAAAATTATGAAAGACACTGGTGTATATTTTCATCTTTGGCGTGCTAACCTTGAAAATGAGCTCACTTAATTTGGTTCCAGGCTTGATCTGGATTAAAGAAAAGAGTGAAGGAAAGAAAAATGTTGATTTTCTTACTGTCAAATCTAAAATAGTTTTGCTTTCATACAAAGAAACACATGGTAACCCTGACTGAAAGAATGAAGGTTGAGGGAATTCTATTGCATTCTATATGATCATTCTATGAAGCTAAATTGGAAGAGTCTTAGAATTTGACTCAGGATGCTCAGCTTGAATCTGTCACTTAATATCTTTCTAATTCAGTTTCTTCATCTATAAAATGGAGATAATAACACTCTACTTGCACCACCTGCCCCTCAAGATTGGAAGGAAATAATCTTACAAACTCGAAGGTTTTACATAAATGTTACTATCAATATTCTCATCCTTTGGGCCATCTGGGTGGCACAGTGGATAGAGTGCCAAGTCTGGAGTCAGGAAGACTTGAGTTCAAATACAAGCTCAGATATTTCCTAGTTTTTTTTACCCTGTAAGTCACTTAACCCTATTTGCCTAGCCCTTGCCATTCTGTCTTAGAGTTGTTACTAAGACAGAAAGTAAGGGTTAAAAAAAATTCTCATCCTTTTCTTCTAGTCACATAGGAACAGTTCTACTGAGGTGGATCACTATCCCACTACTCTTCCTTTATATTTAATAATCAGAAGACTATTAAGCAGGTAAATTAAATGATTTCTTCTTGTAATTGAAAGATGGGGATGTAAATTCTTCTGTAGGTTCACTGAAAGCACCCTTAGGACAATTCCAATAGGGGACAGATTGACAAATAGAATGCTGTTCTAAGACTACAAGGTTGTGATTTCTTCTATTTGGTCTTGCTATTTTGAGACTTTTCATTCCATGTTCTTTAGAGATTATGTGTTTTCAGTATGAGGACCTCTATTAAGAGTGTTTTTAAAAATTTTTCTTTTGCCATCGCTATGACTGGCTAATCATGGGGAACAACAGTTTTGTCTGTGATGATCCTGTAACAGTATTATTTATAGAATTTGAAGGATATTTTGGAGGTCTGTGTTAAATAGTGCAGTGGATAGAGTACTGGACTTGGAGTTATGAAGACCTGAGTTTAAATATAGTCTTGGGAATTTACTCTCTGTGATCCTGGGCAAGTCATATAACTTTTGTTTCAGTTTCCTCAGTTATAAAATGAGGATAGTAAGAGCATTTATCTCTCAGGGTTGTTGTAAGGATCAAATGAGGTAAGACTTAGAAAGCATTTAGCACAGTGCCTGGTAGGTAACAGGTCCTTCATAAATTATTTTTATTTTTCTGATGAAAAAAAATTTTAAACCCTTATTTTCTGTCTTAGTAACAACTCTAAGAAATTAATATATAATATTAATTAAAATTATTATTTTTCCTTTTTCCCCCACCCTTAGCCTCAGTGTAGAGATTTCTTATCTGCCAAATTTTGAAGGATAGAAAGTTTATAGTATTTAATTCTGGCAACTTGATTTTGTCTTTCTAGATATTGGATAGGTGCTAAATTTTGCAACCTACAGTGATATATTACACAGATTCAACTGTTACTTTGCAAAATGTGGATTTATGAGCATGTTTCAGCTCTGTGTTTTATTAACATTATATGGGTTTTTGTTGGGATGCATTCCAGATGAGTATATGTTAAGACTAGTATTTTATGGATGTTGATTGCTCCAAATGTGTTCTTCTCTTTACACATTGACTTTAGCATACCAATCAGTTTCTTGGTCTAAATTGCTTCACCTTTCTTCTTAATATCCTTAGAGGATCATAGATCTAGAATTGAAAGGGACTACAGGAATCATTTAGTCTAATTTTCCTCATTTTACAGACTAATAACTGTCTTGTCAAGGATAATCCATGAAGTAAGTCGTAAAGCCATAAATCAAATTCAGGAAATTCAACTCTAAGTTCAGTTCCCTTTTAGAATTTTAGAATTATAATTTTACCCTTATGAAGTCTAGATCACACATTGATATTGTTAAAGGAAGTGTCCACAAGTTAAATAAGAGCTTTAATGTGCTTTTCAATGGAGTTATCCCATTTAAGACTTTCTGATTTGAAAGGCCTACTCAGTTCTGTTCAGAAGACATGAAAATTGACTTAAGGCTAAGCATGCTATAACCATCATAGCAAGTTAAAATGGTCTCTCTGGAAAATGTCTCTCTGCAACACTTGATATCAATTATTCTTGACATTACTGAGCTAGGCATATTTTTAAAATGAAGAAAAATGTACCTTATGGACATCAAATACTTTTATTCTGCTTGGATCTATTTTTACCTATTTGCATTTTATGACCAAACCAATTGAATAAAAGTGAATACAATAATCAATAAAGGCAATATAAAAACTGGAACTTTTAATAAATTGTTTTCTAATTAATATTTAAAATTTTTTGAATAATGGAAATTGCGAATGCTTTGCATAATGAACAGAAATATAGAATTGGCCCATATTTGGAGAGACCATTGATTTCATTCTTTTGACAATAAATTTATTATTTATTACCTCTAAATTAATTATTACTTCTTCTTTATGATAGATGGCATTAGGCTTACATCAGAGAGGCAGCTAATAAAGAACTCTGGTAGTAATTATGCTATTGAGGCAATAGTTATGAATCTCATCTGACTTTACCAATATCCAGTTTTCAGTAGGAGATAGAGCTTTAGTCCCCTCTTTTGGGTTTATCATTATATTGATGCTCTCAGAGCTTCTGTTACAGGCTTGATCCAGCTTGAACTTTCATTATATTGTCTTGTTCTGAGTTACAGAGGATCAGAAATTTTCCACATACCTCTTTGTCAGGGGCTTTCTCTTTCCTCTAATTTCCTTTCTTCTTTTACGCTGCCCTGACTTTTGGGGTTTTGCCTTTAATTGTGAAGGGGATCAGGACTTTCTGATATGCTCTTTTTTTCAGTCTTCAGTTATGTAGGATTTTTTTCATTGCCTATAATTCAGCAATATAGGGTAGAGAATATTCATTGGCTAGATATTTATGTAAGCTTCCAATGTTTCTAAAGGTCTTAAATATTTTTGCTTAATTAATATGATATTCAATTATCTTTTCTCTGTCAACTCCAGCTTTCCCCAGGACTTCCTGGGGGAGGTGGAGGGTGAGGAATCTCTAGGGTCATGAGACATAGAGACTAGGAGGAAGGAAAGGTATTGTGGGGAGTAGAAAAGATTCTTTCCTATGTGGAAGAAGGGAGGACCAACATCAAGTTAAAGAACCCCATGGCTTAGACAGAGCAAAGCCCAGGTTTGTATAGGAGAAGAGCTATTGCTTTAGGAAGGGTTTCCTACAATAACCAATGAGGAGACTTCCAAATATAGTCCAAATCCCAGTCCTATAGGCAACCATATTGAGCTTGGATGCTGTGTCAGTCAATGCTCCTTGAAATGGAACTCATTCGGAAGTCACATCTAGGAATGGATATGGTCAAAACCTTGATACTGCCAAGGTGGCTAGTTTTTCTTCTGTTTGAACTTCTGTGCAGTTCAGCACCACTGCAGATAATAGTAGGCTTAGCAGCTGAGAAGGGCAAGAGAACAAAAGAGCTGTCTGCAGAGTAGACAAACTCATAGTCTTTCTCAAGCTGCTTCTGCCATGATGATATCAGCTATCTTTCCTTAGGAGTGTTCCTGAACAATTCTGTCTTCTCCCCCAAGCTCTTGCTGTGGCAACTCCCTACCCCCAAATACTTTTGCAGTTCTGAAGCCTTTCTACTCTGTCAAGTATTGTGGGAAAATAAATAATTTATGATACTTCTAGAAGATAATAGTTTCTTTGAATTATTCCATTCTGCAGTTATTTGTTAATTATCATTATGGTTATCATTATTAATCTCTTCTTCCCATATTTTTCAATGGCATTAAAATAGAAATGGTTACTCATTATGTTAAACATCTGTGGAACTATTGTGCAAGTGGATAAAATAATTTGTGTAGTAGAATAAAAGAATTAGGATATAAGCTCATTTCTTAGAATAAACTTTTTTTTGCTTAATAGGTTCCTCTGGAAGTCTGGAGAACCCTTTCTGATAATTATTTTTTAAATATGTAAAACAAATGCTAAATAAAACAAAACACAGAACAACAAATGAAACCAAGTGCACTGAAATAGAATGATCAACATGTATTTTTTAAAAGTTCACAGACTGAAGATTAAGAACTTTTCCTCTAGAAGTTCACTGATAACATCTTGGTAGAATTCCACTAGCAGCCAGTAGGGCCAGGGCTAGTGGTGCCTCATCCTGTTGTCAAATGATTTTGAATTCTCCTTCTCCTTCTCATCTTTCCCTTTCTCCTCCTGCTTCTTTCCTCCCTCATTTTCTTTCTCGTCTTTGTCTTATTTTCTTTCTCCACCTATTCTTCTGACTCTTCCATCCACTTCTTCCTCTTCCTCATTATAATTTTTAGAAATTCATGGTACTGTTGTTGACCAGTAAGTTAAGGTCTGATCCTCAAGCCATTTAAATGCTAGAAAATGTAATGCTGTCTTTAAAAGAAAAGTCTTGGGAAATTTGGGCTAAAGAAAAAAATAATCAAAATAAGAGTCTTCAGGAGAGGCAGCACAGAGTAATGGATAGAGTGCTGGCATCTTAATAGAAATTACACGGATTCAAGTCCCATCTCTGACATAAGATGGCCATATGATTAATGTGACCTTAGGCAGATTGCATTCATGACTCCAGGCAACCATCTAAGACTGTGTTTCAAGGTAATTGATGATCCACTGGCAAAAGAGCATCTTCTTATCAGGGAGCTCCTCAAACCAATAAAATGACAAGTTTAGATTAAGAAAAAAGGCTTCCAGATATGTGCAAATACCAATTATGGGGATGGACAAGGTGTTACAGAAATCTGACTATGGCTTTTAAGCTTTAGTATCTTAAAAACTGTACTAATACTTTGGGGATGCCCTATATATATGTAAACTGAATTAACACAATAATAAAGACTTGAATTTATTTAGTTATTCATTATAACAGTAATCCATTTGACAAGCATTTATTCAAGCATCTACCACATTCCAGGCAATGGATTAGGCACTAGGCTACAAATACAAATCAGTCTTTGACCTTGAGGAACTTATCCCTTATTAGGGGATAAACTAAACATACAAGCTACTACAAGTGCATATGTAATGTATTTATTATTGCATTCTGATAGGAACAGAATTAAAGGCTCAGATTTGTAGTAGTTTTGCTCTTAGAAGTGTAGTAATGAAACAGAATAGCTCATGATTATGTTCTCAGTTAGAGGGAGAAAATGAATAGATCAGTCCTGAGTTAGAAAAGGCATCTCTCTCCTTTTCAGTTCCAAGAGCTATCCAAGATCCTCGTGTCTCAAACAAAAAGACATAAGGAAATGCAAAGGACAAGACCAATTGCTGATATTTATAAGAAATAAGGTTGGATGTTATCTTAAACAGAAAAAAAAGCATTTTTAGAAATGGGTGACAGTTACATCTGTAAAAAGGAAATTGGAAAAAACCATCTAAAAATGTATATATTTCTATGGACAAGGGAAATGTATCAAAACTACATTTCCCTTGATCCAACATGGTCCAACTGGTTTCCGTTTCCGACGTCTTGACGCAGGGGAGCGCTTAAATCTCGTGGGTTAGGAGGGAGTGGTCTCTCTTCTTTGGCGAGTAGGGCTTGGCTAGGAGACAGTATGGAGGCGGCAGTTTTGAATGCTTACAAGCGCGTGGTCTAATGATTTTATCTATCAACATGGCTTTAATTAAAATACTAATATATATTATTATCACAGCCTTTATCATTTTTCATATTTACACATCTATGTTGTCAGTCATTAGAAAGAAGATAAGGATTGTTACATGCTTTCCCCCCCAAAACCCTCAGTGCTCCAGCCAACTGAGGGAATGCCCATTATTAAAAATAAAAATAGACTACCTGGTTCAGATGGCAGCAGAGTAAAAAGCAGCTGCTTAACCTCTCCTAAGCAAAACATATAGGACTCCTCAAGAAGACAAAAAAACAAATCCAGAGGAGTGAAGGGACCCCACAACAGGGCGCAGCATTGAAGGTACTTGGAATCAGGGAATTTCCATGCTATAAAGGGATGAAACAGCTCTCACTAAAACGTGAGCTGAGCAACCCCCTGCCCCAGCCCATACCACCTACAGTGCCAAAGCCAGAGCACAAGAGTTAGAGCAAGTTTGGGGCATGCATTAAGTACTTGGCAGCTACCTGGGGTCACTAGGGCCTGCTCCTGAAAGCAGCAAGACTTAAGATCCCAAGAGGCTAAAGAATGCGTGGACTTTGAACACAGACCCTGAGTGCAGGCACAAATGCGGGCACGGACGCAAGCCCAAACACGAATCCTGAGTGCAGGCAAGGACTTGGATCTTGAGCACAGGCTCAGACCTTGAGTAGGGACCCAGTGCAGAGGGGTGCATGACTGTGGAAGCAGCTCCCTGAGACTCTTAAAGGAGCCTCAGGCAGAGGAACAAGCAAGGGGACCACTAGGAGGCTTGACCCTGAGAACAACTAGACCTGAGACCTCAGGAGCCTAAAGAGCGTAGACAGACCCTGAGTGTGAGGATAAACCTGAGAAGGCACAGGGCTAACAATGGCAAGCCAGAGACAAGAATTCCAAAAGAGAAAGATCATCAAGAAGAAATTTGTAACACTTGAGAACTTTTACACAGATAAAATCCAGACAAAAGAGCAAACAGCAGAGGAGAACAAACAGGTAATCATATCCAAACCTTCCCAAAATAATGAAAACTGGCCACAAGCTATTGAAGAGTTCAAATCTGAGATGATGAGAAAGATGGAAGAGATCTGGCAAGAAAATAACAGTTTAAAAGGCAGAATTAGGCAATTGGAAAATGAGGCTCAGAAATCAAATGAACTGATAAGCAAATTGAAAACCAGAAATGACCAGATTGAAAAGGAAAACCAGTCCCTAAAGGCTAGAATTGAGCAATTAGAAGCTAATGATCTCTCAAGATAGCAAGAACAAATAAAACAAAGTCAAAAGACTGATAAAATAGAAGGAAACATGAAATATCTCAATGAGAAAGTGACAGACCAAAAAAGCAGGTCTAGAAGAGACAATCTGAGAATCATTGGTTTTCCTGAAAAAGCAGAAATTAATAGAAATTTGGAATCCATACTAAAAGAAATTATTCAGCAAAATTACCCTGAAGTTCTACAACAAGAGGGCAATATAGACATTGAAAGGATCCATAGATAACCCTCTACACTAGACCCAGAAAAGACAACCCCCAGGAATATAATAGCCAAATTCAAGAGCTTCCAAGTAAAAGAAAAAAAATTTACAAGAAGTCAGAAAGAGACAATTCAGATATCAAGGAACACCAATCAGGATCACACAGGATCTGGAAGCCTCCACACTAAAAGACTGCACGGCTTGGAATATGATATTCAGAAAGGCAAGAGAACTGGGTCTACAACCAAGGATCACCTACCCATCAAAACTGACTACATACTTCCAGGGGAAAGTTTGGACATTCAACAAGATAGAACATTTCCAAGTATTTGCACATAAAAGACCAGGACTAAATAGAAAGTTTGATATCCAACCACAAAAATCAAGAGAAACATAAAAAGGTAAATAAGAAATAGAGGGGAAAGAAAGAAAACTCATATTTTTTAAATTTGCCTCTTTAAGGGCTTCAATAAGATCTAATTATTTGTATTCCTATGTGGAGAAATGTTATGTATAATTCTCTGTAAGGAACTCTATTCACTATTATAGTATTAACTATTATAGTAATTAGAAGAATTATTCATAGGGAGAGGTTGGAATACTAAATGGTCGAAGATGATATGGTGGTGGGAAATAGGGAGGTGAATAATAGAGGACACCAAGAAAAACTTGAATGAATAAGAAAAATAGGATATTCTATTACACACAAAGAGGGCATGGGAAGGGGAAGGGATGAATACTATTATAAGAAGGAGAGGAAGAGAGCATTAAGAGGTAATATTTAAACCTTTCTCTCAGTGTAATTAACCCTGAGAGGGAACAGTAGCTTTATCCATTGCGATATAAAACTCTATCTAACCCTAATAAGAAAGTCAGAAGGGATGAACCAAGGGGAGTAGGGGAGTGGGGAGGTCAAAAAAGGGAGGGGAGAAGAAGGGGGAGGGAATTCTTTAGGCCATAAAATAAAAAGAGGGGAATAATAAGGGAGGGGTAGAAAGGGAAGTTAATCAAGGGAGAGGACAAGGGTTACTGGCATAAAGCAAACCACTGGTTTAAAAGGAAATAGTGTAAGGAGAAGGGGTAGAACTAGGAGAGGATACCAAAATGTTGGCGAATATACAACTGATAATTATAACTCTGAATGTGAATGGGATGAACTCACCCATAAAAAGGACGCAAATAGCAGAGTGGATTAAAAACCAAAATCCTACCATATGTTGTCTACAAGAAACATATATGAGGCAGATGGACATACACAGGTTTAAGGTCAAGGGCTTGAGCAAAATCCTTTGGGCCTCAAATGAGAAAAAGAAGGCAGGAGTGGCAATTATGATTTCTGACAAAGCCAAAGTAAAAATAGATAAGATTTAAAAAGACAGGGAAGGTCATTACATCCTGATTAAAGACAGTATAGACAATGAGGAAATAACATTGCTCAATATGTATGCCCCAAATGGCATAGCAACCAGATTTGTAAAGGAGAAACTGGCAGATCTCAAGAAGGAAATAGATAGTAAAACCATACTAGTCGGAGATCTAAATATCCCTCTTTCAGATCTAGATAAATCAAACCAAAAAATGAATAAGAAAGAGGTAAGAGAGATGAATGAAGTTCTAGAAAAATTAAATTTAATAGGTATGTGGAGAAAAATAAATAGGAACAAAAAGGAATACACCTTTTCAGCTGCACATGGTACATTCACAAAGATTGACCATGTAATAGGGCATAGAAACATTGCAAACAAATATAAAAGAGCAGAAATAATAAATGTAACCTTCTCAGATCATAATGCAAAAAAAAAATAATTATTAGAAAGGGTACCTGGACAGGCAAATCAAAAACTAATTGGTAATTAAATATTATGATTCTCCAAAACCAGCCAGTCAAAGAAGAAATCATAGAAACATCAACAATTTCATTGAAGAGAATGACAATGATGAGACATCCTACCAAACTCTGTGGGATGCAGCCAAGGCAGTACTCAGGGGGAAATTTATATCCTTGAGTGCATATATTAACAAGTTAGGGAGGGCAGAGATTAGTGAATTGGGCATGCAACTTAAAAAATTAGAAAGCGAGCAAATAAAAATCCCCAGATGAAAACTAAATTAGAAATATTAAAAAATAAAGGTAGAAATTAATAAAATTGAAAGTAAAAGAACTATTGAATTAATAAATAAGACTAGAAGCTGGTATTTTGAAAAAA
>NC_058131.1:640215579-640250665 GCF_016433145.1 Gracilinanus agilis
TGGGAAATTTGGAAAACAATATGGGAGAGATTAGGTTTAGATCAACATCTCACACCCTACACCAAGATAAATTCAGAATGGGTAAATGACGAATATAAAGAGGGAAATTATAAATAAGTTAAGTGAACACAGAATAGTATACTTGTCAGATCTCTGGGAAAGGAAAGACTTTAAAACCAAGCAAGAGTTAGAGAAAATTACAAAATGTAAATTAAATGGTTTTGATTATATTAAACTAAAAAGCTTTTGTACAAACAAAAACAATGTAGTCAAAATCAGAAGGGAAACAACAAATTGGGGAAAAAATCTTTATAACAAAAGACTCTGGCAAAGGTCTAATTACTCAAGGAGTTAAACCAATTGTATAAAAAATCAAGCCATTCCCCAATTGATAAATGGGCAAGAGACATGAATAGGCAATTTTCAGATAAAGAAATCAAAAGTATCAAAAAGCACATGAGAAAATGTTGTAAATCTCTAATAATTAGAGAAATGCAAATCAAAACAACTCTGAGGTATCACCCCACACCTAGCAGATTGGCTAAAATGAAAGAAGGGGAGAGTAATGAATGCTGGAGGGGATGTGGCAAAACTGGGACATTAATGCATTGCTGGTGGAGTTGTATACTGATCCAACCATTCTGGCTGGCAATTTGGAACTATTCCCAAAGATCTCTAAAAGACTGCCTGCCCTTCGATCCAGCCATAGCATTGCTGGGTTTGTATCCCAAAGAGATCATAGATAAAAAGACTTGTACAAAAATATTTATAGCAGAGCTTTTCATGGTGGCAAAAAACTGGAAAGCAAGGGTATGCCCTTGAATTGGGGAATGGCTGAACAAATTGTGGTATATGCTGGTGATGGACTACTATTGTGCTAAAAGGAATAATAAACTGGAGGAATTCCATGTAAACTGGAAAGACCTCTAGGAATTGATGCAGAGTGAATGGAGCAGAGCCAGAAGAACATTATACACAGAGACTGATACACTGTGGTAAAATCGAATGTAATGGACTTCTGTACCAGCAGCAATGCAATGACCCAGGACAATTCTGAGGGATTTATGGAAAAGAATGCTACCCACCTTCAGAGGAAGAACTACAGGAGTGGAAACAGAAAAAAAACAACTGCTTGAACACATGGGTTGAGGCGGACATGATTGGGGATGTAGACTCGAAACTACCACACCAATGCAACTATCAACAATTAGGAAACAGGTCTTGATCAATGACACATGTTAAAACCAGTGGAAATATGCATCAGCCATGGCAGGGGGATCTTGGGGGGTGAAGGGGAAAGTAAAAGCATGAATTATGTAAGCATGTTAACTTTTCTAAAAAATAAATATTAATAAATGTTTAAAAAATAAAATAAAAACAGTCCTATACCTTGCTTCTTTAATTTTCACCTCTCCATTCTCCCAGGGGGCAGGAGTGTAACCACTAATGTCACCATCATGATTGTTGCCTGAGGAGGGGCTAGGAAAGTGTCCACATCCCTCCTCTTGGCATCGAGAAAGAGATACTTCAAACTTTCAGGATCCAGTTCTTATCTCCATTTCTGATCTTTCCTTAACTTCCACTAATTCTGAGCTGGGAAGAGACAACTTTCCTGGTCTTTAAAGACTTCAGCCTCTTGCAAGAAGGAGAGGACTATTGGCAGTTACCAAGAAGATAAAAGGTAATGTTGGTAGAGTGTTGTTGACAGCTGGGAGATCAGGAAAGACCAAGCTGGGGAAGAGGGAGACAGAGGCATGAAGAAAATATAACAGATGGGAAAAGAGGTAGCAACAGTCCATCAGGACAGGGAGCACAGTGAGCTGGAGGGAAGGGTCCTAGATGCAAAGTCATAAGACCCAAACTGAAGCTGACATGTCCTTGGCTCTAATAGCTGACTTTTGACTTATAACCACATTCCTCTGGGTACTCCATGGAACATAAACCCATCTGCTTGGCCTAGCCCTGACAGAAAGTATGATTTAGGACAGCCACTATGATTTCTGGGTTGGGTTCCAAATAGCTTGGAACATTGCTCCTTTTGGCCTGGCATATAAGAAACAATTCAGAGAGTCCCTCTCCAGATTTCCAAAGGCTCCTATGGTCAGTGGCCCTCGAGGGCACACCAGGGCAGGATCTAGAAGAATTATTTCCAGTAATCCTTCTGGCATCACTAATTCTCCAAACTGCCACAGAGTTCTCTTATATCATCTCCCATATTTTCCTGTCATTGTCCTCCCCACTTTATCTGTGTTATCTGGCCTCTCTGCACAAGTAGCAGTGGGTTTGAGGATAGAGTTGATTGATTTGAGGAGAACAAGGTCAGATTTACAAATAAGTAGAGTGGATCTTACGTTTTCAAGGCAAGTTTACCCTGCATCTCACAGTGGTTGATGCAACTTATTTAGTGAGAAGAATATGATTGTTCACCATCAATAAGGATTTTATAATTGGGAAAAACACTGAGTGTGATAGCTTACCTTGTAAAATGCTTCCCAATGATTCTATTTTCCTCTTGACTTACATAATCCAGCATTTGGAGAAGATTGTTTCAGTTCATCACATTTTTTAATTTAAAAATGCAAGAGTTTCGTATTAAAATTCTGCCTATTTTGTTTGTAAATGTTTTTGTAGTTTTGTGGGAGCTACAGATTTTCTCCCCCAGAAGTTGGTAAAGAAACACATTTGGCATCATAGTCACTGGGGGATATAATATAGTGGAATGCTAGCCTTGGAGTCAGGAAGACCTGGGTTTGCTACTTGCTAGGTATAAGGATCTAAGAAAATCATTGTCTCTTAAAACCTCAGTTTTTTTCATCTGTAAAATGGAGATAATAATAGCTTCTACCTAATAAGGTTGTTATGAAAATGGGAAATGGGAAAATGTATGTAAGGTATTTTGTCAACCTTGAAGTATTACATACAAGAGAGCTGTTATTAGAATTGTACAGAGATTAGAGCACTGGGCTTGGACTTAGGAAGACTGGAGTTCAAATCAGGTCTTAGTTACTAGCCATGTGACCACAGGAAAATAATTTATCCTCTTCCTAATCTCAGTTTCTTCATCTATAAAATGCTAGAATTATTGTAAGAATAAAATGAGATAATAATTGTAAAATGTTTTGAAAAACCTTAAAGTGCTATGTAAATGCTAGTTGTTATTTTCATTACTTATGTGATCTTGAATCTCAGTTTCCTCATCTATAAAATGAGGTATTATTGGACTAGATTTTCTGAAATACCTTCCAGCTCTAGATTAGTGATAGAAATGTAAACTTCTTGAGGGCAGGATCTGCTTTGTATTTTGTCTTTTTATCCCTAGCAGCCAGCATAGTGCTAGTAGGCACTTAATAAATGCTTAATGTTTAACAGATCAATATTATGATCCTTTGTTACAAGACTCAAATTAGAAACAAATATCATCCTCCTTTGTTTTTATCTATATTTAGGATTAGATACATAAAGTAAGTCTGCTGATGTCTGTCAGAGTCTTGGCTATTAACACTTTTGCTGTCTTGTCTTTTTGATTGTATTCAATTATCCATAATGGACATTGGTACCAAAAATATTGATAGTTAAAATAAAACACAACAGCTAAAGAGCCTTAACAACTTAAGAATTTAAATGGATGCTGATTACTGTATGTGTCCTCTGCCAAGATGGAAAGATAATCAACTGATTTCAGGTTTCTAATTATTGAGTCCTTTTGATGATTTCCAATCAAACCTATTCCTGATATTTCTCTCCATTAGCTGAATGGATGTACGTGGCACTGACATAGAGAACAAAGTAGGAAGAATTGCCATATGGGTTTAATAGGACAAGTTCCATAATTTGAGAAATACTGTTCTAGACTTTAATTCAACCCAATTATATTTAACATTTTTTATTAAGTCCCCATTTTATTCTAGGTCCAGGTGATAGAGAGGTAGTTAGAATTTGATAAGTACCTAAGAATGGTTAAAAGCAAGAGAAGTACAAGAGATAGGAGGAGAGAGGAATCACTTTTGTCTAGGGGATCAGGGAAGACTCCATGGTGAAAGTACTTTTTGCGCTAGCCTTGAAAGATGTATTTCAAGAAGAGGAAATGTGAAGGAAATCCAATCCTTTAACATAAAAGTCTGCCTTTGTAGAGAAAAGAGAGGGCAGCATGAGTCAAAGG
Source organism: Gracilinanus agilis (assembly GCF_016433145.1). Lineage (NCBI taxonomy): Eukaryota > Metazoa > Chordata > Mammalia > Didelphimorphia > Didelphidae > Gracilinanus > Gracilinanus agilis. Next base: position 640,219,739 of record NC_058131.1, read on the forward strand.
AATGACTAGCAGTCCTCTCCAGTTGGCACATATTGTTTGTGAAAGAAAGTAGTTAAAATGAAACTAGAGCAGTAGGAAGACCTTGGTCATGAAGACCTACCTGCTGAGTCATCTGATTTTTTTTCTCCTCTAGGTACAGGGGAAACCAATAAAATTTTTGGAGCAGTAGCATAATATGATGAGGGCCCCTTGCCTTAGGAAAATCTCTTTGGTAGCTGTGTGATGAACAGTTTAGATAGGAGATGGACTGGAGACAAGGAAAACCAGTAGAAGATTATTACAAAGATCCAGCCAAGAGGTAGTCAGATCCTGATCTAGGATAATGATGGTGGGAATAAAAAGAAAGGTGTGGAGATGGACTCAGGGAAAAAAAAAACAACCCTGGAAGCATGTTACTGCTTATTATCTGACCCTAATGTTCCTTATGTGTGTCCCCTACCTCACTTTTGGCATACAACTTGTGTAAAAGGGTGTCTTTAACTGTATAAGAGATCATCTCATCATTTCCTTTACTATATTGTTTAATTAGATGTCTTTCTCTATGCATGAACATATTCTGTTATTGGCTAGGAAAAGAAAAATATGAATGGGGACTCAAGGGCTCCAGTTTTGGGGGAGGGATGCTAACCCACACTCACAATGTATTCCAAAACTGGAATAATACTCAGGGATACAAAGTGTAAAGATTACCCAAAGGCTACTTCTAGAAAGGGGCAGGTGGATTCAATTAGAATAGTGCCAAAACTTTGCTTTACTTGGCTAGTGATTCATTTCTAGCGGTCCCAAGGATAGTCTTCATAGTTGCCTTCAGAAACAGAAGTTAACCTTTCCATCTTATTTACTGATCATTTTGAGCACCACAACACATATGGGGAAGAGGAAAAGCTACCAAGAATGATCTCAAAATTGGCAGGTAAGTAAAGGAAAGAAAGAATAAGATATGGCCATTATAATAGTAGCACTTAAATGTTTTCCCAGGGAACAAACTGTGCTTTGAAAGCAGAATATGTATTTATGTTAATTTCTATATTCAGAGCCGAATTGCAGCGTTGTCATATTTCTCTGATGGTTTATTGCTCTGGTTCCATAATGGACAAATGTTTAGATGCTGCCAGTGTGCTGCTGACTCATATTTTCATAAGTAAATTTGCCTTTTATCTAACAAACTCCTCCAAGCATAGCATTAGTCTTCTATTACAGAAACCAGAACTGCCATTTTCCCTTTCATTCCTTCCTCTTCTTCACTTCAGATATGAACGTTCCTTCACTTAATGCTTTATAACTCTTGCAGTCCAGGATCTGCTTTAATTGTTTATATCTTGGAGTCTTAGAGAGGAAGAATTATTATGGCCATTGAATAAGGAATGACAGAGAAATTCCCTTTAGACCTTTTACAGCCTTTTAGTGGGCAGAAGGAATAGCAAACTTATCTGTAATATTTGCAATGATGAGTTTTTACTTCTCATAAGTTTAAATAAATGTATGTTGATCAAATGGTTGAAAAGTTAGGGGAAATGCACATTTGGGGCAGCTGGGTGGCTCCATAATAGACAGAGCACTAGGTGTTGAATTCGGAAGATCCAAATTCAAATTCAAAATCTCAGATGCTAGGTGTGTGATCCTAGACAAGTCATCCTGCCTCTTTCTGCTTCAGTTTCCTCATCTGTAAAATAATGGATAATAATAGCACCTACCTTCCAGGGTTTTTGTAAAGGTCAAATGATAATATTTGTGAAATGTTTAGCATAGGGACTGGCACATTGTAAGTTCTTTGTAAATGATAGCTATTGTTGTTGTTGTTTTTTTTTTTGTTTGTTTGTTTCTATTTGGAACTTCAGAATATAAAAATTTATAAGATTCAGACTGTAAGATGGTTGAAAACACATCTTGCTTTTCCAATTCGGAATCTTGTATTTTCAGATTGTATGTTTTTAGGCATATTATTTCTACAATGCTTTATATTATAAAGTGTTTTAAATATATTATCTCATTTGATGCAACAATTCCAAGTGTCTATTTTTCCAGTTTTTCAGATCATGAAATGGAGGCTCACAGAAACTAAGTGATCTACCCTAGGCACATAACAGATTACTGATAGAGCGAGTAATTCTACAATTTTCTTTTCAATGCATAACAATGATTTCCTTTCCTTTTCTCTCCTCTCCTCCACTCCTTTCTCTTCTGCCATCTCTTCACCTCCCCCTCCTCTTCCCTTTCTTTTCCTTTCCTCTTCTTTTTTCCTGTTCCTTTCCTTCTCTTTTTTCTTTTTGATTCTTTTAGCAGTTTCTTGGAGTCCATGGACCCCTTCTCAGAATAATGTTTTTAATTACATAAATAAAACACACAGGGATCCAGTAATATTTAAATATCAATATTTATGTCTACAGTTGATCCTCAACTTTTGAGGGAAATGTTCCTAAAAATAGCATAAAAATAAAAAACATGAATGTTGATACATTTAACTTATGGGCAAATAGGGGGTTAGATTCCTGTGATCACCAAAAACTGTAATTTATTTTTTAGCGATTGCTGATAATATACTTTTCTGGATGCAATTCTTTATAACAAAACATTAATTCTGATAATATGTACTTTTCCTAACAGTTACCATGAAATCACCTACAAAATGCAGTACATAAAATAAAATTGATAACATGCAAAACATTTTTCTCACTAATAATTCCCCTGAATTCTGTGACCTTTTGTGTTGACATCTCAATTAAAAAAACTTCAATTTTAGACAATATTTACTTTTCATAGCACATGAAATTAAAAATATAATAGATACTCTGCAACAAATAAAATTCTTAAAGCTAAAACATTTTAACCTGAATCTTACCTTCCACTATCTCTGATGGTTATTTGAGAGCATTGTATTATATATGACATTGCTATAAACTTCTCCGCCTTGACTACCTTTTAAAAACCAAGATATTGCTGGGATATTGCTAGGATTTTAGTTGCTACTGTCAGAAGACACCAAGATTGGTGAGATATTGCCATCATCTCTAACAATCTCTCCTTCATGGCCAGTGTACCACATTAGAGATCATCTGGCATATATAAATTTGAAATAACACATCAGCGATGTCTGCTTCCTATGCAGTTTGAGATTCTTAAGGGTCTCAGAATATGAGAACATAGCAGAGGTTTATTGATATTTAACCCTGAGGCTACAATCAACGAAGGGATGGGAAGCCTTGATATCTCTAGCCAGGTGGTCAATTATGTGAAGTCACTTTCAAGCATGGAAACTCCGAGTGTCACAATCTTGGTGGTATCATCAATCATCATTGTCTTCATCTTGTAAATAACACTGAATTACCAAGTAATCATAAAACTCACTCTTTAATCAGGAATAGGGATAGGGTTCAAGTATTTGATCACTACACAGAGTCAAATTCTAAACACCATACAAAACCAAAGGCTCTGGGAACCATACCCCTGGGAAGAAGACACCATATTAGATGTCAACTCCACCCTGGGAGAAGACTTTCTCCCAAGAGGAAAGGGGATTGGGAGTCCTTATATCCTCTGGATAATTGGGTATCACAAACAGGTTTGTAAACCTCTTTGCAGCCAGCAACTAGGGTATTAAGAAGTGTCAGCTGTAACAAATCAAAGGAAAAAGTCAAATTAAGAATTCAGGCTTCATGAGAGGAAAACTTTCATCCAATAGAGAAACCTCCAAAACAAAAAGGTGCTTAACATTCAAACCAAAATAGGGGTATTTGACACTGGGATTTCTCAAATATAAGGGTAAACTGAGTCATCCCCAAATCCACATTGACATCATCATTATCATCATCTTTATAGTTCTGAAGACCTCTCTGAGCCTCTCATTTTTTTCTCTACTACACCCAGCCAGGAATGTGCCTGGCTGCCAATTTGAATGTGAAAATGTGGCTACTAATAAAATTAATGTTTCAAGTTGTGAAGCTCTAAATATTGAGGATTGATTGTGTCTGTCTGTCTATCTAATTAATCAAAACCAAGTTCATAGATCTCGTGTTAAGATGTTTTCCCTAACTTATGAGGTTGAATAAAAGTTGTTATTAGGCATCAGTCCTACTTAGGACAATGTATTTGTAAACCTAACAAAATTATCCTTTGGTAATGAGGTTTTACAATGCCTTTCACTGCCAGTATGAGCCCCATTCCATTTTATGGAAGCTGAGTCTAATGCCATCAACAACAGTAACAACAAATGAAGATGTATTTGTCAAGCACCTTAAACTTTTTCAAAATGTGTTTATAGTGATTTACAATACTTGTCTCATTTTGCCCCCTTATTAACCCTTTCTCTGTGCTTAGAGAAATACTTGACCACCACTAAAATGATCCACAGGGTTTGCTGTTGCCAGTTTTCCCCAATTGATTTTGACTGCTGCAGCCTTCTTAGTCATGCAATGGTTTGTATTGATTGGGAAAAGCTGTAGCAAATGTCTTCCCTTCTTCCCCCCACCCCCAAATCCCAAGTCATCTCCAGCCTTGGGTGTCTGAAAGAGCAGGACTGGAAGGCAGAGAAGAAAGCCCAGGAGGTAAGAGAGACAGAATCTACATTGCCATATCCAGCATGACTGTTAGGTCTTTATGCATATGTACATGGACACCTCTAACAAGTAGCATGATATATTGTGAAGAGAACCAAGTTCAGCATTAGAAGATTCAGTTGAGTTCTTGGTGCCAGCTCTTGATATTGAATGGCCACGTAATCCTAGACAAGTACCTTAACTTTTCTGAGACTTACTTTCCTTATCTGCAAAATGGGCATAATTACATTGGCAGTATTCTTATCACACAGTTGTTGTGAGGATCAAATGAAATGAGAGATATTAAGCCTTTTATAAGTATAAAAATAAACCAGCTATGTTTTATTCCACTGTAACTATAGAGTACAGCAATATTGGTGTCCAGTTATAGGTTTTACCAACGTCAGTTAATAAGCATTCATTAAGCACCTACTATGTGTCAGATAATGTGTGAGCCTTGCAAATACAAAGTAAGGAAAAAGATGATCCCTCCCAAGAAGCTAATAGTCTAATGGGGGAGACTATACCCCAACACCTATGTAGAAACACGTTATGTTGAGAATAAATTGCAAATAATCAAATAGAAGGTAAGTAGTGGTATACTTGGGAATCCTGCACCCCAATTTGGACCATTTGGACATAGGATTCTAAAGAGACTTCCTTTCTGAGTCCTTCATGTTAGAGAAGGTAGTAAGATTGGAATTTCCATTAAATATTGGAGAGAGTGAAGGATTTGAATTTCATTTTCTCTTTCTTTTCATTTCCAATGGAAGAACAAATGATCAATGAAATAAGGAGAGACTATCATAGAGAAGGCAAGCAATGGTAAAACGAGAGTCGTGTTAGTCTGTGCACAGACCACTCCATCCTGAGATCATCGAGCTGTTTTTGTTAGACGGTCTTTATTTCTTCTGCAGACATTTTGGCAGGATGGATCCCTGCTTACTTTTCATCTCGACAGCCATTATTTCTTTTCTGTCTTTTCTGTATGTCTCTCTTCATTGCACATCTTTGTTATTAACTCAAGCTTTCCTTTTAGACATCCTAGTCATGACTCTGAGCGGAGGCAGGCACAGCCTTGGGGCGCTGTCTCTGGTGTTTCCCATGATTGATTACACTTACCCTTCACATTCCACTCTCTCAAACAAACATCATCTCCTTCCATTTCTGTTCTTTCTCTTTGGGGTGGTTTTGTCAATGTCAAGGGGAAGAATTTTAAAGCTATGTCTATGCCACCACAGCATTAATGAGAATCATGTAAATATAAATCCATATATATTAGTCCCAACCATTTATTTTATATCCATCTAATGGCAACAAACGGATGGATCTGCAAGGAAACAGCTGGTGGCACAGAGGAGCTGCTAAACAGCCAACCCAATTTAAGGCATGGAAACATCACTATTCATAACTCTGCACCCACTTCCTGCTGCCACCATAGCTAAGTGATTCAGAGTACTTTGGGTTTTGACCAACTGAAGTATCTCATCAGCTACAGACCTACATTCCTTGCTGAAGTCCTAGTATCCCTATGGTTCCACAAAACTACAAGTTCTCTAAGTGGCCTGAATTCCTTTTCTTGTATTAAAGGATTGTTTGTTTGTTTTTTTCTTACCCAAATTTCTTTCCTAGCTCAGTTGGAGACTTAGACACTAACAGATTTCATGAATGAGCACGGTCAAGAACTCATTATTCTCTAAACTTAGCCTTTTCTTTCACAACTCCATGTTTTCTTATGCCATCTCCTTTGTCTAGAAGTTCATTCACCCACAGTTCCATTCCTAAATTCTTATTATCTTTCAAGATTCAGGTCAGATATAATTTTCTTCATGAAGCCTATCTTAGTGTTCCAGCAAGAAATGACTGTTCCTACCTCAGATTTCTTACTACTACCTCAAATGTATCTTTCATATACAGTTATCACATATTTCTTTTGGTGCCACAGTTATTACATATCTTTCTTATTAGACCAGGAGTTCTTATTTTTTTGGATCATGAACCCCTTTAGTAGTCTGGTAAAACCTATTGACCCCTTCTCAGAAAAGTATTTTTTAAGTGTGCAAAATAAAACACATAGGATTACAAAGAAAACCAATTATATTGAAATGTAGTTATAAAAAATTAAAAATAAAATAATTTCACAAATGCCAAGTTAAGAATCCTTGTATTAGACTGTAAGTTCCATGAGGGCAGGTTGTGTTTCTTCCATAGCATCAAGCACAGTGTAAACACAAAAAAGCCTAACTACTTGTCTGTTATTATAGTTGAAGGCACTCAGGGTGGGAGGAGGATGCAGGTGGGTTTTGAGCAAAAAAATGAATGAAGGAGAAAATGATAAAATGGAGCATGAGGAAAAAGGTAGAATCCCTTAGCAGTCAAGATTTAACCAAACATAAAATACACAAGGGAACCTGGCTATGAATGGTTGCAAGGGATTGTCTTCACTGGTCCAGTCGTTCTATTTTATAGCCAAAACAGACTTAACAAAACAAAACAAAAACAAAGCTCTCTGAAACTACATGTTGAACCCTCCCACAATATCACTCCTGGGAAAGGATGGTTTTTAAAATTTTTTTGTATATCCAAATATTAACACAGTGTTTGATATGTTGTAGGTGCTTAAGGGTCTAATGACTGATCTCCATTCATAGAAGACTTTTCTGAATGATCACTTACTGGGTCCACTGGAAAAAAGATCCCCTTATAGGGAGGACATTAAACTAGATAGCTTTTCAGGTCCGTTCCAATTAAGATGCTGTGGCTCTAATCATAGTCATAAAGGCTAACATCTGGCAGGAAGCCTGGCTTAGACTTTGTTTTTAATAGACTGCTAAGAAGGTCAGAGGCAGAATCCAAATTCATTTTAGAGATGAGGAAGCAGAGGCCCAGGAATAGGAAGTGATATGTAACTGGTATATGGCTGAGAAACAGCAAAAGTAGGACGAGAATGGAAGCCAGGTTTTTTTACTCAGTTTAGTGCCCTTTCCATTAACCAGCATTATTCTTATAGCCAGATTGTTTTGACTTCTGACCATTCATTTAATGTCTCACAGAAAATGCCTAATTGTTTTAGTTCCAACATTTGTTACAAGTTCCATTCTCTCTGTTTTAATGGCTTAGGTGTCCAATCTCTTATCCTATATTGTCCAGTAATTATAAGCCTTGGAAATACCTTGTAATTGTCAAGAATCTAAAACGAGTTGGATCTTTCTTGCCTGAGGGAAAAAAGTGCTAATTGTGTTCGTTGATAAGTGTTTTTTGAACACCTGCTGTGTACTGAATCCTTTATAAAGCTCTGTAGAGAAGAAAGGATACCAAAAAAAGAAAAACTATAAAGTCTCCTCAATCTTATTTTTATATTAAAAGTAATCACCTAATTTCCCTTTGCTTCTTGGTTATTAGTGGAGTTAGTAGAGAAGAATGGATCACTCTTCATGAATTATATTAAAGGATTCATAGCTTAAACCTGAGAGAGAGAGAGAGAGGGAGAGAGAGAGAGGGAGAGAGAGAGAGAGAGAGAGAGAGAGAGAGAGAGAGAGAGAGAGAGAGAGAGAGAGAGAGACAGAGAGAGAGACAGAGAGACAGAGAGACAGAGAGACAGAGACAGAGAGACAGAGACAGAGAGACAGAGAGACAGAGAGACAGAGAGAGACAGAGAGAGAGAGAGAGTTATCAAAGAGTCTGATCAATTCAGTTAATCAAATGTGCCTGAAGTGCTTACTGTGTGCTGAGCATCATCCTTATAGATACTTCCTTGGCCCAAATAATTCTGGAGCAATTCTGTCATTTCAATGGCCATGCCTGTAGATTGTGACAATGATCAGGTCTCTAGACCAAAGACTGTAGTGTTTTCTCTGGTGGCTATTATGTCATAGCTCTTTTAGAAGAAATAACATGAAAATGCCTAAATTAGGACAACCAACTCTAGTTTCTATGAATTCTACCTTCTCAAAATACCAGATTGGGAGGGAGGGAGTGCAAAAAAAGAGGGATATCCATGGGAAGCAGTGCTAGAGTATTTATTTCATAGCTTTCATCTTCTGAGACCTCTACAGAGACCATGAAAACAGTTCTTGAATCTCCTATTTTTCTTCCATTCTTTTCCCCTCTTCTCTTTTTTTTTTCTAATACTCTTTCCTCTTTTTCTGCTAATCCCTTGCCTCAAATTTCCACGAGAACTGAAACCAGGTAAAGCAGGATTAAAGCTGATGATATGAAGTTGAAAGAGACTCTGGTCCTTTTTTTTTTTTTTTTGCCCTATTTCACATTCTAGAAAACATCACCATGGAGACTTCAGTATGTTGCCCATTAGTGTCTCAATCACTGTCAATTCCTTTTTTGTTTTTTTTTTCCCATTAAAACTGTTTTAAGAGGTGAGAAAGGAGCAGAAGATGAAAATTTCTTAGACAGGATAGAAGAAATAATCTAAAAAGGAAGCCAGAAATAAAGAAATTGAAGAGAAATTAGTATTAAGGGATCAGCAATATGACAGAGGAGAGAAATAATAGAAAAGGAAGCTACCATTGAAATTATATAGCTGAGGTTCTTTCTGTGAGGGGTGATTTTGGACATTTGTAAGATACACCAAACTAGGTTTCATGGAATATTAAGAAGGAGTTGTAGAATCTAACATGTAGAAGAAATCTTCCTACTTGAAGTAGGAAAAGAATGCATGTTCTGTGTCTTGGTTATTCACTTCCCACTGAAGGTCATAGATATGGCCAAGTGTTGATCTGATCTAGAAAATGGAAAATTGTCTTTTTTCCCAAGATATAAAGATATGTCTTACATATATAATTACATACCTTTATAACTTCTAGATATATGTTACATATATAATTACATATCTATATGCCCATTAGATCCTATGTACATCACTCATTTCTCTGTATTCTTAGGGAATGAATTATATAGTCAGTAGAAATCTAATAGGTATAGGTATCTTTAAAAAATTGAATTTCTTTGTGAAAAAACCAACATCTCATTCTTTGAATGCAATTTTAAGTATAGGATCCATGGATTATGGCTGCTAGATGATAATCCTATTGTATTTTTCTTTGTCAGTTCACATTTAGAATGTCCTAATTCTGATTATCTCATGTTAAGGACATTGATAGGTCTACATGAATCCCAGAAGAATAGTAAATCAATGGTGAGAAGAATAGTAAATCAATGGTGAGATGCCCTAAAACTATGTCACAAAATGAAAGGCAAAGAAAATTAGGAATATTCAAGTAAGGAGAAAATAAGGATTATGAGGACCATGATATCTGTCTTCAAGTGCTTTATGGACTATCACATAGAGGGGATATTGAACTTTCCTGTTTGCCTTTCCCCCTAAAAAAACACACACGCAACAGAACTAGAAATAATATGTGGCAGCTTCAGAGTCAGATTTTAGCTTGATATAAGAAAAGAAAAATCATCTCAATCATTAGTACTGTCAAAAAGTGGAATGAATTGCCTCAGGAAATAGTTTGCTTTTCATTATTAAGATGTTTTCATGGCAATGGTGGTTGACCAGTAGCAGGAATGTTGAAAAAGGGATTCTTATGTTGATAAAAAACCTATGCCCTGCCTTGATTGCCCTGATTATCTCTATATCCTTTAGGTTTTGGCCCTCATTCCTAGTATCATGACATTAGACTGGTAGCTAAGTAATCTTTGCTGATCTTTTAAGGAAGCTAGAGATTCCAAAATGAAAAGGTGAAGAAGGACATTCCATACATGATTAGGCAATAGTAACTGTCTGCTTTGCCTAGAACATATAACAAGTAAAGAGAAGTTATGCAAAATAAGTCTGGACAGGTAAAATGGAGCCAGAAGTTTTAAGAACTAAGGCGTTTCTGTTTTATCCTTGTGGGAATAGAGAATCACTAAAGAACAGGAGAGTGGTATGAACAGATCTCTACATTAGGCAGATTATTTTGACATCCATATGAAGGATACATTGGAAAGAGGAGATACTGGAAAACAGGAATCCAAATAGAAGATTTTAGTGGTAGTCCAGATGTTAAAGAAGGAATTCCTCTGCAAACATGGGTTGCAGTAGATGGAGTAGAGTTTACTTCTGATACTAAAATTCTGTAGTTCTCCTCTTTCTATTCAGTTATGAACTCAAATCATTGGCCTGAAGGACACATGAAAGGGTGCTGACTCATTAACATTTTCTCCAAACTCCACTAAGTCTCAGAAACCAAACAGATGAATTATACATTAGTAGCAGAACAAATGAAGCTGAATCCACAGGATAAGAAAATAAGAAACTCAACAAAGTTATAATCATATGTATTAAAGGTGGGGAACAGTAATCCTGAATTCATTGACTCAGCACCCCTCACCTATCAGCTAACCTACTCAAGCAGAGTGCACAAATGGACCCAATGCTTGTACTTTGGGACTCACTCATAGATTTTTCTTCATTATTCAGAGATCTTACCAGCTTGTTCTACTCCCTGCCCACACCTTACCCCACTGCAACAAGTAGTAGATGCTGATCCTTTCTATATATGTGAGAAGGAGGGAGTGGTCATTAGGAAGATTTCTTTGTGCCTAAAGCAGCTGATAGGGTAGGGAACCACAAGAATTCAGAGATTCTGTCTGGAACATTTGTTCCACCCTCACCCAATCCTATAAAAAATGGCATAAGGTGACTCACTCTAGCCATAAAAGTAAAGAACAGATGAAAATGGGGCAGGAGAGCAGTGTGCATGTACTACTCCAGGCCTAAAGGAAGGAGACCAAAATTCATCTGGAACAAGTTCTTTCCCTCTAAAAATTTAAAAATTACTTTTTGAAGCTTAGATGATGTGGTCTATTAAGATATGCCCATCACAAAAGGTGGATGATTCAAAAAGTAAATAATGAGAATGCAAGGAAAAAGACTACAACTAACTAAAATTTCAGGAGGAAGATGATTCAATAAAAAAAAAAACCTAGAGCATAAGATGGTAAATCAGCAATTAAAATACTAAAATTGGAAGGAAAAGGTGAATATTAAAATATCTAAAAGATTACAAACATCTTTAAGTAAATATTACAAGATAAAGGAAATTGAGTCAATGCTTGATGAAACAAAGAACCTTGTAGAATCCCAAGAGAGTATGTAGCAATAGAACTATGTTCCAGAATTCTTCAAAAAGAAATGAAACTAGAGAGTAGTTAGAAGGGAACAAATGAAGTAATTCATAGCCTACTTAGTGGAAATAATTAGCAAAATAGAAAAACTTGAATTCATAGTGGTGAATCTCACCAAAAAGGGGAAAAAAGAGCAGCATATTTATAATTGAAAATATATTGAGGCACAGGAAAATCTGGAAGAATTTAATCAAAAGGTAATACATAATCTTTATATAAGGAAAAACCAAAGGTCTTGAAGACAAGCCGAGCAGAAACAACTTAAGGATCACAGGTCTCCCAGGGGAACATGACAAATTGAAAAAGCCAAACACCAAAATACAGAAAATAATTATAGAAAACTGCCCAGAACTTCTAAACATAGAAAATAAGGCACCAGCCAAAGAAATCCACATATTACTTCTAGAAAAAAATGAATAAACCCTTACTTCAAAAATTCAAGGAATATAGTTGTTAAAATTAGTAATTGCAAAGATAAATAACAAATTCTGCAAGAGGCTACAGAAAAAAACCTTCAAATACAAAGGAAAGGAAATTTGAATTACACTAGACAATTCTGCCTTCACTAGAAATTGCAGAAGGGAATTAAATGATATATTACAAAAAGCAATGCATTTCAAGATGTAACCGAAATGACATACACTCCATATCAGAGCTTTATCATCAATGAAAAAGATTGATGTTCAATAAAAGAGACATTTGAGTATTCCTGCAAAAAAAAAAATCCTAGACAGAAGCAGATTATTTGATTTGCAGCACCCCAAACAACAGAATATGAGAGATGAATAAATAAAACTACCAAGAAAAGAATAAGTAATGAAATAAATTACCCCATCTCTAGAAGTTATTTAAAAATAAAAAAGAGAAAGATAGGGACAGATATATTGGTTTTAAAAAAAAAAAAACTACCAACAATTGAGAGACCATTGGAAGATTTCTTTTTGAAAGAACACAAAAGAATAAAGATAAAATCAGAATTGAAGCAAATAACAGTGATGGTGGAGGAGCAGACTGAAATATTAAGACCAAACCCCACAGCAGAATTTAAAGGTACATATGTGGGGAGAGAGGATAGAAGAGGCTATGGAATGTAACCAAATCTAAAAATAACGAAGGGTAGGAAACTTTTAGTGTCAGCAAAAAGAGTGACTACAGGAGAAAGGAAGTGATGTTAAAAAAAAAAAAAAAGGAGAGATTGAAATATATTGAAAGACTAGGAGGAGTCTACCTAATGAGGGAACAGTCCTATTAAAGATCACTCCTGAGGGAGAAGAGATATATATCTATAATGGGAGAAGAGATCTTTACAATGCATCTAATCTAGAGGGTATTGAGGCACAAGGAGACCAATTCTCCTGAGTCCTGTAGCTCCATGGACAATACCCTGCTTCAGGAGAAGGAAAATAAAGTTACTACAGATACTAGGGACCCAGAAGGATAGGAGGATGTGTATCTAGGAAAGAATGATCATGGTGAGGGCAGGAGGTAGCCTAACCGGTATTCACAATGAATTCTGTGATCTAGCCCCCAAGCAGTATAGGACTTGACCATGAACCAATAATATCCATAGAGAAACAGAGAGACAACACTGTTTACTGTCAGACAACCCTACTGGAGCTCTAGCAGCCAAGGCCACTTACCCCTCTACCAAGGAGAAGGGAATCACTCTAGGTTGTCACAATTGAGCCACCTGAAGGTTCTTGTAGCCTCTTCTGCCATCTAATACTCTACCACTCTAGAGTTTCCATAAGGTTGGGCTGGTCTGACCAAGATACACAAACACTGAAGATACTATGAAATTGGCTTAATATACCTCTTTGATCTGGGAGGAGTCCCCAAATTTCATCTCAGGTGCACAGCCTCAACTGAAGTTCTCAATTACAACTTGTTTTACAAATGAGAAAACTGCCACAGTAGCAAGACAATTTGCTTGAGTAGCACAAATCTTGAATAGCAGAATGAAGATCTGGTCTTCTATTTTAAAATCCTCTTGAGTAGAGGTCAATCAATAATTTTAATTGTGAGTTAAAATCAGGTTTTATTGGATTAAACCAATCAGGAATGATAATCCTCATTTTAAATAATATAGCTGTTTTGAATGTTGTATAAGACTATACAAAAATGTTGGAAAATGGCTTGTTATCAAGAGGCAGGTAAAAGAACTGCAGGATATTTCCTGAGTCTAGGAATATCTGGACTAATATAATTTGAGTCATTGGCTTGATTTGGGGCAAAGAAGAACTAAAGAAGCTACCTAGAACTAAACTGAGGCTAGATGGACCCAGGCATATGACACCAACCTGTTAAGGAAGACCCTAGTACAACATAGAATGTACATAACCTGGAGAATCTAATGAAAGTCCCTTTTGACTCTCTAGAAATACCTAATGAAATAAACCTTTCCAGAGGCATTCCTTCAAAATGGGAACTGGGCATGCTTAACCTGGAGAAGAGTCTCAGGAGAGGCATGATAGCTATTTTCAAATATCTGAGGGACTATCATGCAGAAGAGAGATGAGACCTCTCTGTTTGGCCTCAAAGGGTACAACTAGAAGAAATGGTAGGTTTTCAAAAAAAAAGGATAATTTAGTCTAGATGCCTGGAAGAACTTCCTACCAGTTAGAGTTGTCTAAAACCAAGATGGACTATCTCAAGAGATGGTGGTTTCCTTCTCTTTGGAAAAGTCAAAGAAAGGATGAGCAACTACTTGCAGAGTATGTTATAATGAGGGTTCTTTTTTATATATGGGCCAGACTAGGTAGCTACTGAGGTCCCTTTCAGCTTTCAAATTCTGTGATTCTGAGAGTGTCCACCAGGTTGTGATGCTGCTTGAAGCAATTCCCCTCATCAAACGTGTTTATGTGAGAGAAGGAGAAGATGGAGGATTTATGAAACTTTCCAAATACAAGATCTTTGAAAATAAAAATTCTGAAAATTAATGGTTTCTCTAAACATTTCTCTCATATGCTGTCACATATTTAGCAGCATCAAAGTATTTTGATACTTCTACTTTGACAAGTCTTTAGTGGCAAGAGCTACCTAAGAACCAGGGGTATATGACATAGGATCATGGATATCAGTGGCCATCAAGTCCAATACCTTCACTTTATGAGAAGGAATACAAGGTCCAAGAGGTGAAAGGATTTACAACTAAGAAAAAATGAAATTGCATTTGTTTATTTATCAATCATAAAAGAAATGATTATATATAATCCTTTAGGTCAGTGATGGGCAAACTATGGCCCACGGGCCAGATGCTGGGGGTGGAGGGCCAAAATGTTCTTTCCACTGGCACGACATTATTCCTAATCTGACGAATACAATGAGTAGGATACAATAAAATTAAACTTCAAAAGAATTGCCTTAGAAACAGACTGACAGATGAACATTTCCTTTCCTTTCGCTCCCTTTTTAAAAAGTTTGACCATCACTGCTTTAGGTTGTAAATATAACTATGAATTTAGAGAAGTTAGTTCTAGTTATTAACCATGTATAAACATAATAACAGTTTAGGAGAATATTAGTCACATTAATATGTTTAATAGCAACTAATTTAGAGCATCTGATGGAGGAATAAAATTTCAGGTCTTTGTAGTAATCTAGGGGAGTTGTAACTTATGCAGCAGGAGATGAGTTGTGCTCATTTGGAATGTTAAGTACACTACTTGAGTTGTTCATCCTAATGAAATAACAAGGAAGACAATTTTGACATGTTCAGGGTGATGCTTGCTTTGAGTATTTATACTCTATAGGCTCCTCAGAGTTTTATGATGAAAATAGGTGCCTCTGGCTTGTCTTTAAGTCTCCTCCCAAAGAGTCAGTGGGATGGTTTGAGTCTGAGGGTGCTACGTTATTAGTTATAGAATCAATTAACATACTTTGCAATGAATTTTATCTTAACCTTGTACTAGAATTTATTACCTCTTAGCAAATATTGTCAAAATGTTATAACCTGTTTCTAACATACTCTAAATATGTGGTCCTGTTAGTCACTTATGTTAATTAACTGTCAAAGACCTATAGAACAAATTATTGAACATCTTAACATCTTTACCAAAGGTTGCTTGTTGTGAGTCCTCTGACTGTACTTACCCACAAATAAAGTCAGATCTTCAGCTCAGGATTGTGGCCCAGATATTTTTATTTCTTACACCTGGTCACAGGTTGTTCCAGAGAAGGTAATTTGAACCCTTTCCTCTAATTTCAGAACCACCACTTTTTCAACTCCACTGGGACAGGCTTATTGTCTTTATATAGTAAGGAAGTAGGATAAAAAAAAAAAAAAACATTTCTATAGCAGAACATGCTAACCCCTTTAAATCAGTGGAAAAGATCCAAAGTCAGAGGATTATAGCTGACTCATCCCTGTTTGAGAATTTAGTGTCAGAATAATGGGGAGTACCTTTTCTTAATGGGGTACTTATCCTTCAGCTTGTCTGATGGAAATTTTTCTGAGGAAATCCCTTCTTGTAAACCACTGAGTTGCCCCATTAACTTTGGCAAAAAATGGTTTGTGACCTGTAACTGACTTTGGGCATAAAAACAAACGCAGAATACATTGAGACAAAAGGTGACTAGATGGCCCAGATTCCTAAAATCTTTTATGATATTTGGAAATTATGGAAATTCAATTCTGTTCTGTGGTGATTACAACCCAATCTTTGGAGATAATCGTCTGTAATTGTGATTCTGTTCTAAAGAACTCTTCAGCTCTGAAAGGCAGAGAGACAATAAAACTGATTACCTGAGATTTACATCAGAGCTCACAGAAATGACAAAAAATAGGGCAGAGTCCTCTGCTGAATATGGATTAGGGAAGGGCAGTCTTCTTTGTAAAATGGGGAATTTTCACAAAGGATCAATGGGAGGATCCCTCATTTCAGCACTGGACAGTGCAAAGTATAGCAGTTGCAGGGAAGAAGGTACTGATAAGGTGTGAGTGCCAAGACTGATGATCAAGGTGATCTTGAAGAAGGATGAGGTCCCTTGGGGGTATGATAGGGAAATTCAGAGGAGTGGAGCCAGTTGGGAATGAACAATAATAACAGATATAGGGATAGGGACTTGACCTATAGTTTCTTTGGAACAGGTTACTTCTAAGTGTAGATTTGCTTTGAACCATTTCCTCTGAGGCTTTATTTTTGGATCTGAGATAATACAGTGGAAAGAGAACTATGGTTGAAGCCAAGAGTAGGCCAGAATTCCAGTTCCACTTCTGATACCCACTGCTGTATGACTGTGGGCAAGTTTCCTAACCTTCCTGACTCTCAGTTTTCTTATCAACAAAGTAGGTAAGATGATAACAACTTCCCAGGGCTGTTTGAGGAATAGATGAGAAAATGTTTGTAAAAAACCCTCATAAAGTTTAAAGCCTACACAAATCACTACCATCTTCCAAGAATAAACTGTGTAATGTAAATTTATGAGATGTCCCAAATTAAATAATATTGCTAAACATTCAAAGTCAGAGGAGGGAAAGATTAGGACAATCAGTCAATCAATCAATCAGTAAGCACCCCAGTGCCTACTATGTTCTAGCAGGGCAGCTAGATGGCACAATTAATAGAGCATCAGTCCTGGAATCAGAAAGACATGAGTTCAAATCAGACCTTAGAAACATCCTAGCTATGTGATACCGGGAAGTCACTTAACCCTTTTTCCCTCAGTTTCTTCATCTGTAAAATATGCTGGAGAAGAAAATGGCAAACCACTCCAGTATCTTTGGTAAGAAAACCCTAAATGGGTTCACAAATATACAGGACTGAAGTGACTCAACAACAACAACATCATAGGTGCCGGGGATACAAATATAAGAATGAAACAAGTCTATTCAAGGCACTTTTGTTCTAATAACAAATTGCTTAAACAATACTGCTTTTTGATTTTCAAATTTTCATTAGCTTATAGAAGCTTCATAGGCTCATAGCTTTAGAGCTAAAAAAGATCTTAAAATCTATCTGTCCAATCCCTTCCCTTGATGAGTGGGGAAACTGAGGTCCAGGAAAGTGAGTGCTGGCTTACCCAGGGTTATGTAGGTAAAAAATGGCAGAATTTGGAATTATGAACCTTAAAGAAATATTTTAATCATATAGGTCCTATCTGCAAGTGCTTTACAATTAGTTATGCATCACTTTTGGTGATCCTTAAAACAATGTCGAGGTTTTATTATCTCCCATTTTGCAGGTGAGAAAAGTAAGTAGTCAGAATTAAATGACTTGTCCATGGCCACAGTATAGTTGACTTTTAAGTGGTAAAACCAGGATTGAGGGTTTTTTCAATAACTTGCTATGAATTTGGTTACCTATCCTAGTAGCCTCCCTGTGATTGAGAGTCTATAGTCATAATGAGCCATTGGTATCCCTCTTACTGGGCTCCAGCTAATTAGAGGTAAATAACCCTTGCAAGAAGCAGAAAATGTGTTTTTACAACATAATCAAAGGCTTGGAAATGGTTTTCATGTATGATTCTTCCCAAGTGCTGTCATTAAATTCTCTGTACAGCAGTTTGAAAGTTGCCCCTGCTTAACTCTACTTTGTAGATCTCTTTGAAATGAAAGAACAAACATGAATGTTATGGCTTTTTAGAGTATTATGACTCAAAGTAAACAACCCCCCAGCCTTCTGGGCTAAGGGTATATTTTTCAGCAGCAGAGGGGGTTTTGACAGGTGGTAACAGATATTGGGACCGGAGACAGCATAGCTGGTGCTGCCCAGATGCTGCTGGGAAATATTTTACCTCCTACTTGGGTCTTCAGGAAAAAAAATGCATAAAAATTCTCTTTTGCATATGACAAATAGTTTCTCACAAAATGAAGAGTTTCAAAGTTTTCCAAAGTGCTTCTCAATTCCAGGCACTATGTTTTAACTGGAAAATTACATTTTACTTGCAACAGTTTTTTAAAATCCTTATCTTCTGTTTTAGAATTGCAACTAAGCATCAGTTCCAAGGCAGAAGAACAGTAAGGCCTAGACAATTGGAGTTAAGTGACTTGCCCAGCTAGGAAGTGTCTCTGAGACTAGATTTGAATTCAAGATCTGTATTCCTGATTCCAGGCCTGGCACCACTGTACCACCTAGCTGCCCTAAGTGTAGGTATCATTAACTTTATGGCACAGATGAATTCTAGCTAAATTGGCTGTGAGTTTCATTAGAAACTTAGAATTTTGTTCTAATAGGGAAAATAAATTGAGTCTGAAGGATTGGAATCTTTTGTCAGTCAAGAAACATTTATTAAACACCTGCTGCTATGCCAAGAATTGTGCTTAAATGCTGGAGATATAAATAAAAAAAGGGAAAATACATGCCCTCAAGGAGCTTACCATCCAGGGATAGAAGATAACACACAAAAGGAACTGCAGAAGATAGGGGAAAGAGAAGGTACAGGTTGAGGTAGGGGGAGTATGATGGAGAAATCCAAAGGAAGGCAGCTAGAAGGGAAAAAGAGATGGCTTGTCTTGGCTTTTTCCTATATTGGATGAAGGCTCTGTGCTACCCTCCAGTCAGAGGGGCCCCAGGGCATTGGAGACTGATAAGGTGTTTCAAATTAACATTTGGCTATATCTGCTAATCCTATCTAGGATGATCAATGGGTGCTTGATGGTTTATGATTCAGGCTGGAACAGGGATCAGTAAGGGGGTTCCTTGAAGGCAAGTTATCCGAGACCTAGCTAATGATCAAGATGATCTTGAAGACTGATGAGATCCCTAGAAGGATGATGGAGAAATTCATTGGAGTGTAGTCAGTTGGTATTTGAATAGTAGAAACAGTAAAGATAGGGAAAGGGATTTCATTGGAAAAGAGAATTCCCAAGTAAGGAAATTCTATCAATGCAGCCTGCACCTTTTTTCCATTGTCTTAGAGAGTTTCCCATATCACTGATAGTCTAGTTGGCTTGACTCACAGTCTTCCAACTTAGAGGATGCCAATAGCACTTGAAGTTAGGTGAATTAGTGGATAGAGTGCTGGGTTTGGAGTTAGGAATGCCTGAGTTCAAATCTGGCCTCAGACATTTACTGTGATTCTGGGCAAGTCAGGAAGTTGTTGTTCAGTCATTTCAATGGTGTCCCAACTCTTTGTGACTCCACTTGCAGTTTTCTTGGCAAAGATGCTAGAGTGGTTTTCCATTTCCTTCTCCAGCTCATTTTACAGATGAGACTAACAGGGTTAAGTGATTTGCCTAGGGTCACATAGAGCTATTAAGTGTCTGAGACCAGATTTGAACTCAGGTAGATGAGTCTTCCTGACTCCAAGTCCAACACTGTCTCCATTGTGTCACCTACCTGCTGAAATCCCTATTTTATGAAACTCCATATTGACTTTTTTTTCTGATAACTTGTCTTCAAGAAACACCCTTACTGATCCTTATTCCAGACTGAATCATAAACTATCAAGCACCCATTGATCATCCTAGATAGGATTAGCAGATATAGCCAAATGTTAAGTACCCTTTTTGACTTAGTTTCTCCTTTTGCATCTAGGCTGCTTCCAGGTATATCCTCTTTTCCAACCCTCTGCGTAATGAGCCAGTTCTTCCTTGGGTATACCATCTTAAGGCATACATATAACACCAAATTCCGTAGTTTGGTAGAAATTCTCCTTATTGGTGTCTTTCCCAGAGACAGTGTTCTCAGAGCCCCCAGAGCAGTGGCTCTGTGTGGTGAATGGTGGCTCTGTGAAGTGGCCATATGAGTATTGTCTCCCTTGCCCTGGTTAAAGATATGTTCTATTATAACTAATTTGGAAGTTCTACGTTTTTTTTCAGGTTGCAAAGTGTCCTCTGTAGGGCTGACTACATCTTGCTAAATATTTATATCGCCCTTTTCTACACTCCCCTCTCCAGATAAATGTATCTATACATATGTATGTACTCTTAATATAAATTTTTTATCCCGATATCCTTTGAGCTGCAGCTCTTTTATGGGTAAATCATGTGATAACCAGAAAACCTAACCTATAGCTAAAGCTAGAAGCATTCTCTATATAGATAAGCACCAATTATTATCTAATGATCTATGCACATATATGTGTGTATGCAAAGTAGAAAAATGTTTTTCCCTCTCATTCAAGTTCTCTGAACTCTTGGAACCTATTCACAGATTTCTGCAATAATACAATAATAACCCTTAGTTTTCTATGTGATCCTGGGCAAGTCACCTAACCCCTGCTACCTAGCTTTTATAGTTCTTCTGCCTTGGAACTAATACACAGTATTGAATCTAAGATGGAAGGTAAGGATTTTTGGGGAAAAAAAAGATAGCCCTTGATTCTGAGCTAAGAGAGAGTTTAAAGTTACTTTTGTCCCACCCCTTCATTTCAGATTTGATAGTTCTGAGACCCAGGGGAGAAAAGTGGTACAATACAACAGTGTTCAACTTCATAATCCTCTCTTTGTATCTAAAACTCCTATTTAATTACTCTGTGTCTAGCATGTAGTAGGTGCTTAAGAGATATTTGTTGAATTGAATTGAATTAATTACATGGTGTCAATAATGACTCAGTAGTCTCTTAACAAATATCTATTGAATTAATGAGTCAGTGAATGAAATGGCATACTGATTTTTTGCTTTTTTGTTTTCCACTGTGTAATATTCTAGCTTGGATACAATAGAATGTTGCTAGTCTGCTCTACCTCCAAGAATTCCTTCAGAAAAGAATTTTTAAAAATCCAGTCGAACACCCATCCTTCAGTGCTCAATGGTAGCTTTAACACCAGGTCTACAGCTAAATTGATGTTAGTAAATGTTATGACATGGGAGGTCATTCTTATCCTTTCTCTTGCTGTCTTTCTGATTCACCGAACAGCTTTGTAGAGGAATAATGACATATTTTCTGCCTTTTAAACAATAAATGTTTGGATTTTACATTATAATTCAAGTTGAGTACTCTGAGTCGTCTCTGCCTGCCTTTGTGGCTCATATTATTTTTTATAAAGAAACCCATATGAGGTCCAACAGTAACACCTTCCTTCAAAATTGTATTTCTTCTTTCACCAATTGAAAGGTTACATTGAAATTAGCTAGATGTTATCTGGAAAACTGAGAGACTAATTTGAACACATACAACATAGTTCTACTTTTCTATTATTTATAGTGAAGACATGAATCAACCAATCAGCAGGCTTTTATTTCCCACCTTCTGTGGTCTCACTGCTATTCAAAGATATATTATCTGGCACTTCAGTCTGATGTACTCTGTGACTATTGTCTCTCTGTGTGAATAATAAATAAATAAACTGACCCCTGAATACTATTCTATTTTTGTTTCTGTCTTATTCTGCAGCAGAAAGATGAAGCAATTATATAGTTTAGAGGGGGGAAAAACCAGCTAGTATTGTGTAATTTGGTTCTGAAACCCTTCCTGATATTTTAAAAGTAGTTTGATTGAAAAGCAAAGCAGGATGCATTCCTTCCTGAGCAGTAATCTCTTAATAGCTAAATTCAATGGCCTTTTTTCAGTCCTTATCCTTTGTGAGCTCTCTGTAGTTATTTGATCCTTTCCTCCTGGATACTTTATCTTCCTCTTTTTTTTTTTTTTTTTTTTTTTTTTGGCAACACAACTCTCTCCAGGTTCTCCTTCTACCTGCTTCTTTAACCATTCCTTTGCTGAAGTATCATCCACATCCATGTTCTACCTTTAATACTGGATGGCCCACTAGGCTTCTCTAACTACATCCTCTCTCTTGGGGGATATCATTAGTATCTATTTCTTTGCAGATGACTCCCACATTTTGATATCGAACCGTGGTCTCTCTCCTAAGCTCCAATCTGACTGCATCTTCCTATCTGAGGTCCTTGTTTCAGTATCTCTGAATTTTTTTAAGAGATATTTTTCTATATTGAAGTGGGGTACTTCATA
Organism: Gracilinanus agilis; assembly: GCF_016433145.1. NCBI lineage: Eukaryota > Metazoa > Chordata > Mammalia > Didelphimorphia > Didelphidae > Gracilinanus > Gracilinanus agilis. The sequence continues at coordinate 640,242,262 of NC_058131.1, forward strand.
ACATGAGTCCAGACACCCAGAAATTCAATAATTGGAACCATTATTTATTGATTAAAAAAAAAGAAAAAAGAAATCTACCAGCTGGGACATTAGCTGAGACAACCTTCCCTAGTGGAAGCTGTGCAGACTAACATTACAATACAGCTTATGTAGGTTTACAAGATACAAGGCTATCCAGGTTCTTGTTTGTCAAGAAAACACTCATCACAAACAAGTAAATAACACTCAGATCATTCAGAAGATATTTACTTTTCACCTAAATGCTCATCCAAAGTTAGTTATTTTTACTTTGCATTCCATCCTGACCTATTTATTTGTACTTAAACACTCATCCTTAGTTAGCTATGTCTCCTTGTTGTCTATAGGGGAATTTGGACTCTGACCCACTACTTGCCTAGGTTGCTTGGCCTCCTAGAGGGATTAGGTCAATTTCCTAAATAATTCAGGAATGGATTAATCTACTTCAATTCTACTTTATTCTCTAACCTATTTCATTTATTCAGTCTACTTCAGTATCCTCTGAGATAAAATACAAAATTCATATGTTCAACTGACTGACTGCTGCTGTCTTTCCAGACTTATTTTATGTTAACTCCTCTTCAGGTAAACTAACCTACTTGTTTCCTACTTTTGGCATTTAATCTTTGCCTCCCTGCCTTTACATGAGCTGGCCCTTATGCCTAAAATATACTTCCTCTAATCCTCCACCACTTATCAACCCTAAATTCTTTCAAGATTCAGCTCATATACCACCCCCTCCATTTAAAATAAATTTAAAAATTTTAAGCAGGAAAAGACCTTAGAGATCATCTAGTCCAAGCTCCCCGTTTTTAGAGAACTGTGTTTTCAGTATTCTTATTTGTTAGTACTCCTTCTTGCCTTAAATGAGCATGCATATGCTTAACTGTTTATCTGCTGTTTTCAACCTGCCCATCTCATTACAGTCTCACAGCAGAATTTAAGCAATTGGGTAGTTGAGAGATTTTTTTTTAATTAAGTCTTTGTTTCCTCAATGCCTAGCATTAGGCATTTAATACAGGTAAGTGTTTATTGCATTGGACTGAATGTATGAAAACTTAAAAACACAAACCCATCAACATCCAGAGACCCATCTTTGAATGGTTGGATAAGCTCTTAACTTTGGAATATTGTTTCCTATGTCATTCAAAGACAATTAAAGGGTCAACACACTTCTAAAAGCCAACATCATAATGAAAATATCAAGGTCGTTCTGACAAATTATTGCTGACATTTGTTATAGTGCTTCATTGCTTGGAAAATCACAGAAATCATGATCTTATTTGATCCTTACAACTCCGTGAGGTAGGCACCTTAGGTTTTGCTATTCCAGTTTTCCCTAATAGGAAACAGGGTCAAGTACCTCGAGGAACTTGGCACAATCACACTAAGTAACTGTTAGAGAATTTAAAAAATTTTAAAAGCCTTTCTTGGCTTTTCCCATTATTCTATACTGTATAGTAATAGATGCATGAGAATTTGGGGAAAGTAAGAGAACTATGGGTTGGGGCATGCTCTGCCCCACTCACTATACTGTTACTGTGCTGTGTGTTATTAAATGATATTTGAACTAATTTTTGATGATGATATCATAAAAGTTGATACTACACATTCTGACCTATCATAGAATCATAGACTTAGAGTTGGAAGAGACTTTGGAAGCCAAGTCCAAATACTCATTTCATACATGAGAAAATGTAGGCATGGAGAGACGACTGACTCAAGTCCACAGCTAGTTAAGTGTCTGATGCACTGCTGTTAGAAACTAAATATAGGAGGCAGCTGGGTAGCTCTGTGGATTGAGAGCCAGGCCTAGAGACGGGAGGTCCTAGGTTCAAATCTGGCCTCAGACACTTCCCAGCTGTGTGGCCCTGGGCAAGTCACTTGACCCCCATTGCCTACCCTTACCACTCTTCTGCCTTGGAGCTAATACACAGTATTAACTCCAAGACGGAAGGTAAGGGTTTAAAAAAAAAAGAAACTAAATATAGAAGAACTCATTTTGGTGGTTCTACTGTAGAGAAATGTTCTCTCTGGTCAAGAGAATGATTAATATGGAGACGGCCAGTTTAGAAGACCCTGCAGAGTGTATATCAAACATCCTAGGACCTGAATTTCTAGACAGAATTCATATATTTACTTATAGGGGTTTTTTAGAGTGGCTTTTTCTCACATTAGCTACATCTGTTTTGTTCTGGCACTTCAGATGCTACTTGGGAAATTGAAGGATAGGCAAAGAACACAATAAGTGAATTTTGGATGCTGTCTTTCCCTGGCAGATCAGCCTGAGAGAGTAAAACAGCAGGAGACTCTTGCCTAAGGTAGATAGATTCCAGGGAAAGAGGACTATTGGAAGGGTTGGTCAGAGGATAAAAGATAAAGAAGAAAATAAGATCCATTTCCTAGTATAGATAAACTTATCCATTTTCCCTTTTGCTGTTTTTAATTCATTTTAGCTTCCTATGTGAGACAGTTTGGGTTGGTAAATAGAGAGCTGGTCTAGGAGTCAGGGATACCTAGACCCAATTTCTTCCTCTGACATATCCTAGTGGTACCTGGGCATGACATATGTGTGGTTTATATGTACTTATATATGTGCCTGTTATCTCCCTCATTAGGATACAAACCCTGAAGAGCAGAGAGTGTTGCGCTTTTTGTCATTGTATTATTAGCATGCAGCACAGTGCCTGGCACAAACATTTATCGATTGCTTTTTTAACCTCTGAGTGCCCCAGGCATCTATGATTATAAATTGCAGAACAGTTGCAGATCTCTTTTGCCATAGAGTTTCATTAGAGGGACTCCCTTGCACTCATGAAATTACAAGTCTGGATGAAAAAAAATATTTCTCTGTAATGCAGAGTAATAAAAGCAGGCATTTATTTGAGCCTCAGGGTCCTTATTTATTAAATGTCGGGCTTGAATTAGATGAAGTCTAAAGTAGTTTCCAACTTTAAAAAAAAAATCAAACCTCCAGTTAAAATTCTCTGAATCTGGGTCCCACCCCCATCCCCATCCCAATACTTTAAAGAGGGTTTTCTGCAATTTCCTGGGACCAAGGCATTGGAGAAATGGTGAAGTGCAAGGCTTGCATCCTTTCCTGTAGAAGATGCTAAGAGCCCAAAGCAGAGGAAAGATGGAGGTGGTTGACAGTAAATCAAGAGGAGGCAAGTCCTAGGGCTTTGGGGATGGGGAAAAAGAAAAAGCAGAGGTCATTGATTCTAGCATCCTTATTATGAGAGAGATACCAAGAGACAAAGAGAATTTATTCTAGCTTTATAACTGCAGAAATGATGGGTAAGGGGGGCTGGGGGCGGAACAGAGAGGCTGCTGCTAAAACTGGGACAGGTAGAAGAAGGAGCCACTCTCTAAGTTTCTGAAAGCTCTGTAACTGTGGCTGATTTAGGTTAAAGTGGCAGTTATGTGGGCTAAGAGGAGGGGATGGGGGGTGCCGTGATGTGCATTGGGAGAAATGCAGCCTAGAAATTTGTGTTCATTAATGAGGCAGGTGGGGTGACGAGGTTGGGTTCATTAACTGGCTGTAGAGAGACTGGAGCAAGGTATTAAATAGGCTGAGGTCTGCCATTTATCGTCCCCTTCGCTAGAATAAAGTCGTGGCGTTATGGACTGTCATAAGGTCTTTCAAATGATGTAGTAGCTGTGTGGGTATGTGTGTGCCTCGGAGCAGGCAGGATTGAGAGGTGCATGTGTGGTAGCTCTGACAAATACTGACTGGGAGGCTCATTTCCTCTTGTGTGCCTTCCTTCACCCCCAATTTAGGATACAGGCTTCATAGCAGAGGCAATCATGGGCATCATCCAGGGGCTCCATTATCTCAGAGCAATACCTACACTTTGGGGGCCTTGCTATTGAATTTCTTCTGTAATGCTTCCCCAAAAAAATCGTTCAAATGTTCACTATTCCCTGGAGAGTCATTTTTCTAAAAGTAGGTGGCAAGAAATAAAAAAAAAAGTACTTTGAATAGAAAAATGGTATTTCAAGAGACAAATATTTAACTTCAGGGATAGCTATGAGGGAGAAGAGAACTTGTTCTAAGAATAATAATGGCCCATTCACTCTTCTCTCTTTATCTTTTACTTGAATTGATTTCTGCTAGCAAAACCTAATCTCTGAGAACAATTTCTATTCCAAGCAGGTGATTCTTTGCCTCTTCTCCCTCCTCCCCTTACAACCTTCTGTCCCCTGTACTTTAAGATATAGAGATGATATGACTGTAAAGGCTTTTAACCTTTTTTGGGTCATCAATCCACTTTGGCAAGCTGATAAAGCTTGGGGACCCCTTTTTAGAATACTATGTTCCAATGCATAGAATAAAATACATGAAAATACAAAGGCATCCAATTATGTTGAAATGCAGTTATTATAAATATACATGAATGATAGAAACAAACAACACAGCAGATCCCAGGTTATGAATACCTGAATGATAGATATAAAGTGTTAAGTTTGGAATCAGAATGATTTAGGTTCAAATTCCTGCTTCTAATGTTAGCTTCGTGACCCCTTTAAATTCACTTAATCAGCATGTACCTCTAGAAATCATTTATGTCAATGATGGGTCCACAAATTGTCCCATGGAAAAAATTTCCCCACAAGGAAGTCTCTATGCTGACAAAATCAAATGATTGTTTACTTGAGAGAGTCACTGACTTACAAAGTTGAAGAATGGGTGATTAAAAATCCTTGTAGATATCTACAAACTTCCCAAGCTTAACATAATTGAATCATTCCTCAGAGGATGATCATAGCAGTTTTTATTTTTTAAACTTTTAAAATTTAAAAGTTTATTTAATTTTTTATTTTTCATAGCTTGAATTTTTCCTCTTCATATCACGGGAGGTATGACCATGATGTACTCAGGACAGAGGAGGGGAGAAAGCCCACCTCCGCACCCTTCTAGTTTTCTGCAAATTATGGCAAAATCAAAAGAGAGGCAGGCAAGGAGTACAGCTGCAATGGGCTCAGTCCTGAAAAGTCTCAAAAGTCTTCCTAGTTTGGTCAGTTTCTTCCTCTAATATAATCCCATCACCTGGGCCTGTGTTCCTGTGATCATAGGATTACTGCTGAAGTCACCAGGAAGTCTTCTCTTGTCTTCTGTTTCCAGCTCTATTCAGTTTGGCATCATCTGTGAATGCAAAGGTTGTATTTCAAATAAATAATTCAGCACACATTTATTAAGCACTTACTATTGTTGTCAATCAATTGTGTTTGATTCTTCATGACCCCATTTGGGCTTTTCTTGGCAAAAATAATTGGAGTGGTTTGCCATTTTATTCTCTAGCTCATTTTACAAATAAGGAAACTGAGGCAAACAAAGTTAAGTGACTTACCCAGGAAGAAAGATCTTCCTGACTCCAGACACATCACTCTGTCCACTCTATGCCACTTAGCTGTTGTTTTCCTGAATTTAAATTTGGACTCAGATACTTACTAGTGGTGGGATCTTGGGCAAGCCATTTTACCTCTTTTAGCCTTAGTTTCCACAACTGTAAAATGAGGGAAAATACTAGTACTTTCCTTCTAAGGTTGTTGTGAGGATCAAAGGAGATAATATTTATGAAAAGTGCTCAGTATAGTGCCTAGTACATAGTAGGCATTTAATAAGTGAGTAATCCCTTCCCTCCTTTCCTTCCATCCCTCCTTTTTTTTAAATCCAATTTGCAGAATTGGTTCTTGTTGGATATCAATCCTTATCTGTTCCACCAATATCACATGAGACCATTGATGACAATCATTTTGGTGCCAAAAGGCTGAAACTGAGAGTTGTTACCTCCCCCCAATATTCCTTGCCCCCTGATGCCATTTCTCCCTTTTTTCACAGACAATTTGAAGCCTGGCACACCACCACCATTAAGAAGACTCTCAAGGTCTTCCCTTTACTTTCTAACATCTCTGTTTTCAGCGGGCCAGCCCTAGGAAGGTAAAGACATTTCTTTCTTTGTCTTCCCTCTCTTTTTCCCTGCTCCCTGAGAACAATATACCATCCTGTTAAAATATTTTCCTAGGTAATTTACTACAAAACACTATAGGGGAGGGAAAATGCACAGTGAATAAACCAGGAAAAGGGTAAAAGTTGAATCCATTCTTAATACTCCAAATTCAGGTCATCATATCCACTCTTAGCTTCCTTTATTCCTTTCTCCTGATCTATTATTAGGACTTTGTTTTGATGCCAGCTTGATTCCAGCTTTTATTAAGTATTTATTTGAATGACCAGGCTTCTGAATTGCAGCCATCCAAAATCAATTTCTCTAGACATCAAGTAGAGTGTTGGGAGGGTACATTCCCCTGCTGCTGATCACTAAATTGTCATTTAGTCATGCTCTGGGGACACCTCTTTTGTCCCTGTCCAATATCTTGGTGAGGAATCCTCTTCCCAGTCCTTCCAAGCCTTAGAGTTCGTTCTCTCTCTCTCTCTCTCTCTCTCTCTCTCTCTCTCTCTCTCTCTCTTTAGGATTTTGGGACTTCTCTGCTTCCCACCAACATTCACAAACAGAATGACAAGAAAGCAAGATGAGGGACCCACTTTACTGAGGCCCTGACAACTGATGTGACTTGTCCAGTTCACAAAATAAAGTAGTGTGAGAATTAGGACTGGACCTCCAAACTCCAAAGTCATAGCTCAGAATCCTTAATGATATCACAAAATTGGACCAGCTCAAAAAAGCTTAAGGGCATATAAAACACATTTGGAATTCCATCTCTGAAGTCTGTTTCTGCTGAGACATCACCATATCTGCTATGAAAAGAAATCCAAACTTGCAGGCGTCATTATATTTTTTAGTACTATTGTTAAATCGATTTATTGGCTTGTTCGCCACTTTCCATACTGCTAATGTAAGAATAAACTAATTTAAAAAATTAAGCGTCTGGTTGGCAACAGCTGGCTTTACCAGGCAGATGAGTAATTACATACTTGATATTCAAATATGGCCATTTATTCAGGGTTGGAAATATTTGTTGCCATTTGAATTTTGTTCTTGAGGGACTCATGAGGTCTCTCAGCGAGGTTCATCTGCCTGCAAATTCTTATGGACTTACAACTTCTTTTTTATGACACTTGCTTCATCATTCTTCATTTCTAATTTCCTGCATATATCATGACTACATATAGAAACCTGCCTATTTGCAGATACTCTTGCCTTTGTGCCACTAGGCAGTCCAACATTGGTCACATTTGAAAAATTGTTGAGAGCTTGTTAAAATTCAGTATTTTAGCTAAAAATTAAGGCAAATTTTTTAAATTACCCTTCCATATAGGATGAATTCTCTTTCAGAGTCATTAGAACACAACTTTGAAGTTGAAATACTTTATAAGTTTCTTCTATTGATTTTATTCCTTTGTTTATTCAGCTCGGCCAAATAAAGGGCAATTAGGTATTTGTATTAATGATTTGTATCAAAGTGTATTGATACTTCAGTTGTCTTTCATCTTCTCCAATCCTTTCTATTTCTGCTTTCAAGAACTTAGTGCTGTTCCTCTTTGTCACTCATAACTATTACTATAGCCTGTGAATATTCCCACCTCCATCCTTTCTCCATGGAATCTCTCTTTCACACTGAACTTTCTGTAGAGGTAGATCTAGCTTTGCCACTCCTCTGCTAAAGACTCTTCTATTACCAGGGGAATAATTCTAACTCTTCATTCTTTCCTTTCATTTCGTGGTTCATACCCAATTCTTCCTGACCCTATTTTGGGGTTTTCTTGGTAAAGATCTCAAAGTGATTTTCCATTTCCTTCTCCAGCTCATTTGATAGATGAGTAGACTGAGGCAAACAGAGTTAAGTGGTTTGCCCAGTCTGCGGTCAGATTTAAACTTAGGAAGAAGAGTCTTTCTGACACTTCACAGCCTTCCCTAATTTTGTCCACATTTTTTTCTAGCCTTATTTCATATTGCTTATGGTTACAAGTCATAGGATTATAAATCTAAGAGGGACCTCAGAGACGATCCAGTCACCTTGTGTATTTATAGTTGAGTTTTCCAGAAACCAGGAAAGTTAAATAACTTGACTAATATCATACAGATATTAAACATCAGACAATAGATTGGAAATTAGATCCTTTAACTTGAAGCAAAAAAATGATGAATTGGCTATACCATCTGACTCCCTGTGTTGGTCATTCAATCATAATTTATTAAGTGCCCTTCTATATGCTAAGCACTATATACTCAATGGAAACCAGTCAGGATGCTAGGTGATGGGAAGGCAGCCACCATCCAACTTAAGGTGGGGGAAGAAGGGACACTCTCCCATTACTTATTCTTTCTTCTTCTTCTTCTTCTTCTTCTTCTTCTTCTTCTTCTTCTTCTTCTTCTTCTTCTTCTTCTTCTTCTTCTTCTTCTTCTTCTTCCTTCTTCTTCTT
>NC_058131.1:640250909-640287028 GCF_016433145.1 Gracilinanus agilis
TTCTTCTTCTTCTTCTTCTTCTTCTTCTTCTTCTTCTTCTTCTTCTTCTTCTTCTTCTTCTTTCTTCTTCTTTAGATTATTTTTTAATTTTTATTTAGAATATTTTCCATAGTTACATGATTCATAATTCACTCCCCCTCCCCCCTGGTCTCTTCTTCCCCTCTCCCAAAGCTGACAAGCAGTTCCACTGGGTTATACATGTATCATTGTTCAAAACATATTTCTATGTTATTCATATTTGTAGTAGAGCAATCCTTTAACATTAAAACCTCAATCATATCCCTATCACACTACATGATTGAGCATATATTTTTCTAATGCATTTCTGCTCCTACAGTTCTTTCTTTGGATGTAGATAGCATTCTTTCTCATAAGTCCCTCAGAATTGTCCTGGATCATTGCATTGCTGCTGGTAGAGAAGTCCATTATATTCAACTGTGCCACTATGTATCAGCCTTGGTACAACATTCTCCTGGTTCTGCTCCTTTCACTCTGCATCAATTCCTGGAGGTCATTCTAGTTCACGTGGAATTCCTCCAGATCTTTATTTCTTTCAGCAAAATAGTATTCCATCACCATCATATACTACTATTTATTCAGCCATTCCCCACCTGATGGACACCCCCTCATTTTCCAATTTTTTGCCACCACAAAGAGAATGGCTATAAATATTTTTGTAAAAGTCTTTTTCCTTATTATAACTTTGGGGTATAAACCAAGCAGTGGTATGGCTGGGTCAAAGGGCAGGCATTCATTTAAACCCCTTTGGGTATAATTCCAAATTGCCCTCCAGAATGGTTGGACCAATTCACAACTCTATCAGCAGTGTATTAGTGTCCCAATTTTGTCACATCCGCTCCAACATTTATCACTTGCTTCATATTGGCAAATCTGCTAGGTGTGAGTTGATACCTTAAAGTGTTTTTATTTGCATTTCTCTAATCAGGAAGGATTTAGAACACTTTTTCATGTTCTTATTGATAGTTTTGATTTCATCATGTGAAAACTGCTTATTCATGTCCCTTGACCATTTGTCGATTGGTGAATGGCTTGAAATTTTTGGTAAATTTGACTTAGTTTCTTATATATTTGGAAAATTAAACCTTTGTCAGAGAGTTTTGTTATAAAAATGTTCTCCCAGTTTGTTGCTTTCCTTCTAATTTTGGTTGCATTTCTTTTGTTTGTACAAAACCTTTTCAATTTGATATAATCAAAGTCATGCATTTTACATTTTATAATATTCTCTATCTCTTGCTTGGTCTTAAATTCCTTCCTTTCCCACAGATTTGACACATACACTAATATATGTTCACCTAATTTATTTATGATATCACTCTTTATATTTAAGTTATTTCCCCATTTTGAATTTATCTTGGTATAGGGTATAAGATGTTGATCTAAAACTAATTTTCTCCATACTGTTCTCCAATTTTATGAGCAGTTTTTGTCAAATAGTGAGTTCTTGTCCCAAAAGCTAGGATCTTTGGGTTTATCAAACACTAGCCTACTGAGGTCATTTACCCCTAGTCTATTCCATTGATCCACCCTTCTGTCTCTTAGCCAGTACAATATAATTTTGATGACTACTGATTTATAGTACAGTTTAAGATCTGGTACTGCTAGGTTCCCATCCTTCACATTTTTTTTCATTATTTTATTATTTCCCTTGATATTCTTGATCTTTTGTTCTTCCAGATGAACTTTGTTATAATTTTTTCTAATTCTATAAAAAAAGTTTTTTGGTAGTTTGATAGGAGTAGTGCTGAATAAGTAGATTAATTTGGGTAGGATTGTCATTTTTATTATATTAACTCTTTCTACCCAGAAGCAAGTAATGTTTTTCCAATTGTTTAGATCTAGTTTTAATTGTGTAGAAAATGTTTTGTAGTTGTGTTCATATAATTCCTGTGTTTATCTTGGCAGATAGATTCCTAAATATTTTATATTGTCTAGAGTGATTTTAAATGGAGTTTCTCTCTCTAACTCCTGCTGCTGAGTTTTGTTGGAAATATATAGAAATGCTGATGATTTATGGGAGTTTATTTTGTACCCTGCAACTTTACTAAAGTTGTTAATTATTCCCACTAGCCTTTTAGTTGATTTTCTGTCTCCTTTTACTTCTTGAGTACACACATGGATTGGAAGTCAACCACTCTTTTCCTTTTGAGGACACAAAGGAACATTTAGCCTTACTATCTTCTTTTCCTCCATGTCCTACAGGCCTTTGGCACCATCATCTGATCTATGAAGGTAATTTATGGACCCTTGAACCCAAGTGTTGTAATATTAATATTTCCATGTCCTTCCATCTACCAAGCAACCAAACTCACTTTTATGTGTTGCTTCTCCAATTTGAATGTGAGCTCTTTGAGAGCCTGGTCTGTCTTCACTGTTCTATTTGTATCTCTGGACTTAGCATAGGGTTTGACACACAGTGGGTTTGATAAATGTATTTTTTTGATTCCTTCATTCCAAGCTCTAGTCAGTCTAAACTATTTGTCTTCCTTAGGACAGATCTTTCATTGATGATCTCTGAAGTCTGTAAAAAAAGAATAGGCCAGTCATGAAGCCAGTTAGTCAACAAGCATTTATTAAGAACCTATCATGCACCAGGAAGTGTGAAAACCAAGGTAGTTCCTATATCTAGAATGAGGGAAAATTAATAGAGAGCCTATGGAACTCATCTAATGTTTAGATTTCCTTTCTGACTACTAACAGCTTATTCCCAATCCTTTAAATGATAGCTCAAATGTAACTTCTTATATGAAGCCTCCCTTAGAACCAGTCAATAATTACTTTTCTCCACACAAGCATAACATAACACTACCTTAGCACTTCTTTTACAAACTTATGTAACTTTTTTATAATATCATCTGGCATGTGTGTTTTTTCTAAGCTTTAGGTCTCCTTTGGCATCTACTGTGATGCTATGAAGCTACATGGGGTACATAGTTACATCGTAGGTACTTAATAAATGTCCCTCAGCTCTTTATTTATATAAACCAAAGGAACAATAGAAAATGAATAGAAAAATCAATATATATGCATCAAATGGTATTGTGTCTAAATTCTAATGTCTAGATTATGGTCTTGTGTTTAGATTCTAATATTAAATATATGTGCATCACATGGTATAGTGTCTAAATTTAAAAAAGGTAAATTGCAAAAAATCAGAGATTGTGGCATAATAATTGTAGGACTTTAGCATTTTCTTAAAGCTGGAAAAATATAGTGGAGAAACAAAAAAGGAAAGTATAGAACAAAACAATTTATTGGAGAATTTAGAGCTAAAATACTTGATTTCATCTAAATGGAATGATTAAAGAATGAACATATTTTTCAGCACAACATGATATGTTTATAAAAACAGTATATTCTTGGATAAAGAGGAATTATAACTAATGTAAAAATAAAAAAAATTTGTAAAGAATTATGTAAAGAACATAACTCAGAAAAAAACAGCAACACAAACCGGAGGGATAAATCTAAATGAAGTCTTATTATAAGAGACAGTGCTTCTTGACCCCAGACTCAGTTGATATAATTGCCAAATAGTGAGGTGCTAACTTCTTAATGAAGTGTTAACACCTTCACATTTTAGGAAGTATGAAAGTTTTGATTGATTTAAATGTGAAGCATCCCATTTCCCACAGAAGATAGGCAATTCTCTGGGTGGCCTTTAAAAGTAAACTCATTTGGAAAGTTTGGAGTTCAGGTAGTGAGAGAAAGAATTCTTCTCCCTCATCTAATTCCATAAAGAGCAATTTCTTCCCAGGCATGATCAGTTTTCTGCTCGTCTAATGACTAGACTTCCTTTAATTCCATCAAAGTTGTTCACACTTTGTAATGGATCACCAGGTGTTAACATCTTGTTTACACATTATCACCTCATTACCTTTGCTAGCTAATCTTTGATTTCAATGATTACATAAACTACAGTGGTTGGTAGGGAGCCAAATCCTCCCTGACCTGCTTACATTTAATATTTTGAGTAATGACTAAGTAGAAGAACAGATAATTGAAACAATTAATAGATATTTGAAAGTCAATGTTAATGAGAAGACAACATACCAGAACTTCCAAAGACATAGCTAAAACAGCCTTCTGAGGAAAAAAAAAAGCATATCTTCGAGAGCATACATGAACAAAGTGGAAAAAAGAGATTAAAATGAATTGAATATGCAATTAAAATTCAGCAAATAATCTCACAATAAATTTACAAAAAAAGAAATCTTGAAAATTAGAGGAGAAATAGATAAATTGGAAATCAAAAAAGACTATAGAATAGATAAACAAAATTAAAAGCTTATTCTTTGAAAAGACAAAAAAAAATAGATAAGCCTTTAACCAGTCTGATTAAAAAGGACAGGGAGGAAATCAAATTAACAAACTAAAAATGAACAAGGTGGAATCATTACACAGAAGAGATAAAAAGAATTAACAGAACCTAGCATATGCCACTATCCTCCAGCAAAACTGAGGATGTTAAAATAAATGTATTATCTACAAAATTATAAAATACCCAAATTAACAGAGCATGAAATTAAACAATCCAATTTCAGAAAATGAAATTGAACCTGCTGTAAGGGGGCTATAGATAATAAACAGGTTGTAGTATATTATGGATGATGACTTGCATTAAAGAAATGACACAAAAGTGTAAAAGGAGATGGGGCCAGTCATAAAGTCAATTAATTAACCAACATTTATTAAGCACCTATTATATGCCAGGTAGTATGGAAACCAAAAAACAGTCCCAATACTGAAGATGAGATATAACTGATATGGAGTACATGGAACTCATATAATGTTAAAAAATCTAGAAGAAGGTTCCTTTCATGTTGGGTAAATCTTTCCCTTTTCCCCTCACAATGGAGGATTGATAGAAAGATATAGAAAAGAGTCACATAAGATGGTGGGATAAGATGAGATGTGCACTTTTGGAGGGAGTATCCACACTGGTTAAATTGATCATGAATTCATTAATGTAGAGAAATATTATATAGAATAAGCTATGATAATAATAACTAACATTTATGTATTCCATACTATATGTCAGGTACTATGCTAAGCATTTTACAAATATTATTTCATCTTATCCTGAAATATAGGTGCTATTATGATGATGATGATGATGATGATGATGATGATGATGATGATGCCTAAGCAGCTAGGGTTCACATTGGGTAGGGATCTGAACCTGGAGTCAGAAAAACTTGAGTTCAAATCCAACCTCAAACACTTACTAGCTATGTGACCTTGGGCAGGTTGCTTAATCTCTGTCTGCTTCAGTTTGCTAATCTATAAAATGGGGATAATAACAGCACCTATTTCCTAAGGTGGTTTGTAATAATAATAACACATGTAATGTAATAACAATATAATATAATAAATTATAACATAAAATGATATATTGATAAATACTAAAACTGTCATTATATTACTAATAATTATAAAGTGCTTAGCCACAATGCCCAGCATATAGTAAACACTCTATGACTCAGTGGATGGAGCACTTTGGGCATAGAGTCAATAAGATTTGAGTGCAAGTCCAGCCTGAGACACTAGTTAGCGGTGTTACCCTGGGTAAGTCACGCCATCATTTGCCTCAATTTTCCTCATCTGTAAAATGAGCTAGAAAAGTAAATAGCAAATCATTCTAATATCTTTGCCAAGAAAATCCTAAATGGGGTCACAAAGACTTGGACATGACTGAAATGACTGCACAGCAACAATATAAATGAAAGCTATTACTATTATTGTTATTATCCTCATTTGACAGGTGAGGAAACTGAGGCAAACAGAGGTTAAGTGGCTTGCCTAGAGTCCCACAATTCATAAGTGTCTTAGTCCAGATTTGAACTCAGGTCTTCCTGGCTCTAGGACCCAGAGCTCTATCCACTCTGCCACCTAGCTATCTCAATACTCAATAATTTTGCTCCATAATTCATATAAACTCATTTATACTTATTTATATATTTATATACATTTGTATACAAACATTTATATATTTATTATATTATATATCTATATTATCTTATGGTCACAAAATATAACAAATATTATCTCATTTAAACCTCGTGATATTTACAGATGAAGAAATTGAGGCTCAAAATTATAGAATCATTAAGGTTCTCTAATCTGTCCTCTAGGCATGCAAACTGTCTCAATAAAGACCTTTGTATTGAATTTAGTGATGGAAGGGACCACTGAGAGCATGTAGGCTAACCTCCTTTTTTGACATAAAGATAGGGAAGCTGAATTACAGAGAGAGGCTGAGTTGCCCTTAGTTACCTTGCTGGGGAGATTGGACCGGATCCCAGATGTTCTGACTCCAAGGGTAGTGTTCTTTTCACTACACTGCCTTTCTAGGTCCTTCATTATGAATGTATAATTATAATCAAGTTACTCGAGAGAAATAAAATTCTCTGTCTTGTTGGTAACTTGGGGAATTCCTTAGATTATTTTAAGCCTCAAATCCTTAATCTAAAAGATAGTGGTTGAACTCTAAGGACCCATTCAGAACTGATATCGAATGATAACCTTCTATATTTTGAGAGTGGAAGCAAAGGGGAGTGGAAAGCATCAGATACTGGGAAAAAGATCGCATTAAATACTGATTGTGCCATTTATCACCTTGTGACCTTGGGCAAGTCCTCTGACCTCTCTAATCCTCATTTTGTTCATCTCTGGAATGAGAGGGGTAGTTCAGATGACTCCGAATGTCCCTTCCAGCCCTAAATCTATGGTCTTAAGTTCATTTTAATTATTCCGCAAACATTTAAAACAGACCTGTGTTTTGTGTTGGTCCTGGCTTGACTCTGAATAAAGGCTTTGGTGTGACTAATAATTATAATCTAGTTTGGGGCACTGAAATGAAAAGGAGTAATTACCACACATGACTTTTAATACTAAATGATTTATGGTTGACCTATAGTAGATTATTAATTTGGAAGAGGGAGGAGTTTTAATGCAAATTAATTAAATTTTGAGTCCTTTCTGATTAGACTGATGGAAGAGTGGAAAATTCCAGGTTCTTATACTTATTCTGCCAAATATGGCCTTTGGACACAAGATCTGCATACTAATGAGGCTAGCATGTGCAAAAAGACCAACCTCACATTGGGACCCAGAGGCTTTCTCATTCTTCTAAAAGCACTTTTGCTCCAGGGAAGTGTAGCACCATATGCTATGCTATTTGACCAGAGGAATCTTTTATCCATTTCATTTTAACTCTTTTATGTGGCCTGAGGGGGAATAGAGGGAGGGAAAGTCCCACAGCCCCATGGATATTTCCACCTAAAACCATATATTGATATTATCTCTTCCAACTTTTCATTTTACAAATGTAGAAATGGAAATCTAAAGGGAGGATTACCCAAGTGTTCAATTACAAATACAATTACAAATATAGCAAATTGGATTTATAAGATTTTGATTGATTGATTGATTGAAACTGGGATTTGAACCTAAGTCTTCTGATTTCCCAGTCAATCTTTTTAAAACGATGCCAGGTTCTTGAGGGCAGCAAAGATACTCATTAAGCAAGAAATGTCTTTGCTGGTTTCTGTGCTTAGCTGTTGTCCTTTAATTATTGAATTATTATTTTATCATTTTTTTGCCATCTAAATGTTACCTGTTATTCACCTAATTTATTTTTGGAATCACTGAAACAACCTAGTCTTTGGTAGGTACCATCTGTTTCCTTTAAAAACATAATATTGTGACTTTTACATCAGTTTCTTGAAGTTTAGAGTTTATCTAAATTTAGAACAAATTCTATCTTATTTCTCTCAAAAAGGCTCTAGCCTAGAGAATCTTTATAATCAGTTCAGCATGTCTTCAGGGAGGAAGAGAATGAAATTAACTTCATGTTCCATTTACCTGGCATCTATTGGTACCAGCCAGAAGGAAGAAGAGCAAGGAGCTAGCAGCAAGCCTGCAAGAAGAATCACCTTAGCCAAGACTGAATTCAGAGGAAGAGCCAGCCTTTGTTACAACTCCCTCCCTTTAGTCTGGTGAGTGCCAAACCAGGAAAATCAGTGTTTTTGCTCTTGTCAATGGCCAAGGGCTTTCAGAATCAGTTAAGCTGAAGAAATCTAATAGAAGAAGCTGCCTAATTAGCTGTTTGACTGATTTCACACAGTGTAAGAGAAAATTTCAGCTGCAGCAAAGTAGTTCATAATTTTGAACAGATTTCTCAGGCCTTTTGATTGTTTTGGTTGGTGCAGACCTCTGAGGAGAATCCAGTTGGTTAAAGAAAATGTCCTTGTGAGGACTTCTGCTGGCTTCTCTGGAATATAAAATTCCCCAGGTGGCAAAGGGCTTGGTGAGATGTTTATTTTATGTCTGTTGTAATGGAAGGAGACATTCATGGGCTCACAAAGATAATCAAACGAGGGAGTGTTAAGGAGTCATGAAATGTTAAGCCTGGAAGAGATCTTATTAATCAATCAATCAATCAATCAATCAATCAAAAGCTTATCAATTCACTTCTCTTAATTTTCAAATAGGGAAACTAAAGGCCATATAGTTCATAGGTCTAGAATAGACCCCAGAAGTCACCAAAGCCCTCATTTTTCAAATGAGGAAAATGAGATTCAGGGAGTTTGAATGACTTGCCTAAGGTGACAAAGGTAATAAGTTTCTGAGGCAAGATTTGAATCTAAGTTTTCTAACTCCAGAAACAGTGTTCTCTTCACCACTTTACTTCCCTTGCCTTATTCAAGGCAATACTCATCTAGGTTGACCTTAAGCTTGGTCACAGGGTGTTATTTGTTAGATAATTATCTTTTTATTCCTTTTCTTCTAATGATTATTAATGATTATCTTCATAAAATATAACACTTGGAGTATTGGGCACTCATTTAAATCCTACATCTCTAATGTGGTCAATATGTAGAGAGAAAGTGTGAAGGGAAGTGGATTTGGGAGTTAGAAGACCTGAATTCAAATCCTGACTGCCACTTAGGAACTGGATGGACTTGTAAAAATAATTTAACTTCCTTGGGCTTCAGTTACTTCAGTTACAAAATGGAACAAACGAATGAAAATGTTTTCATTAAACATTGTCTAGGTGCTAAGCAGGGTGCTGCATAAACATTGGTGATTCAAATAGAAAAATAAGAGACTCCCACTTTTTAAGGAACAAACTCTTTAATTGGGCGAGAAAAATAGAAAAATAAGAGACTCTCTCTTTTCAAGGAACTAACTCTCCAACTGGGTGAGAAAACACACCGTGGGAACTTCAGCTGTAGAATGAGTGGAAAGGCCTGATGATCCTCAGGGCTGTGTTGCAGGTTAGATGGAAAGGCCAGGGGGTCCTTATGGATGGTAGTAGCTAGAGTCTGGAGGATGCTCGTAAGGTCTAAAGGTCCTTCATCTTCACAGAAGGTCTATAATTGGTGGCTACTTGGTTATCAAAGTGGTATCTTGGGTTTAGGGGAGGGCAGTCCCAGGACCATTAAGGAGGGAGTAATAAGTGAGAGCAGTGTGGATTCACCAATATTTATTTCTCTTTTGGAAATGCCGAAAAGGCCAGACACTGGAAGAAGTAGGAATGGCAAAAAAAAAAAAAAAGGTGGGTGGAAAAGGTAGATCATAATATTTGCACTATTTACCTTATTTCATTCCCCTCCCTGGCTTTCTTCAAGACTCAGCTCAAATCCAACCGTTTACAGGAGATCTTTCTTCATCCTTACCATTTATAACATATATATCTTGTTTCTAGTTATTTGTATGGTATCTAACCCATTAACATTGAGGCCTCTTCTAGAACAGAGACTTAAGTTTTTATCTTTCTTTGTATCTTCAGGATTTAATACAGTGCCTGGCATAGAGCAAGCATTTAATATTTATTGACTCTGAAGGGGAAGAGGAAAGTCAAATGAGATAAAATGAGGTATTCTAATAAAACACTATGTAAACATGAACTATCTTTGCTATTGAGCTAAGAATTAGAAAAACCCACAGAACCTGGTCTGGGGGGCAATAAATAAGTTGATGAGGTGACAGAAAATAATGAATCAGCCTTAAATTTATTTAATGCTAATATCAGTAGCTCTTTCTTCCTAAGAACTTTCCTGTAAATCAAGTTAAACCAAAAGAAACTATGGAAGATTCCCCCCATAATACCTCCGGGCATCATTAATCCCATTTCAGAGCTGAGGAAAAACAGTAATTTTCCCCAAGGTTACCTGGTTAATCCGTGGCAAAATTGGGACTAGCTTCCAGATTTCCCTGAATCCCAGGGCAGGGCCCTTTGTAAGTGTTTTGGCATTACAGTCTTACAGCTAGTCATTCAGTTACACAATGAGCATTTATTTTTGAAAATAAAATTTTATTGATCTCTTATTTTTATGTCACCTAAATTTCTCTCTATAGCTCTCTTCTTCCCAGAGAGCTAGGCCTTATAATAAGGATTTTTTTAAAAAAAGAGAAAAGAAGTAGAGAAAAACATCAGCAAAACCTAATCAAAACACCAAAATAAAGCTGACAATATGTGCATTGTTCTACACCCACAGAAGACCTCTCAACCTCTGCAAAGAAATAAGGGAAAGTGTTTTCTCAAAAAAATTTTTTTTATGGCCAAGCTTGTACTTTATAATTCACAAATATTCATTTTTGGGATTATTTTATGGTTGTTTTTCTTTCCACTTATGAGGCTGTACATCAGGGTTTGTTTTTTTAGCTCTGCTTACTTTGCTTTGCTTCAGTTAATATAAGTATTCCTGTGCTTCTCTGCATCCATTATGTTTGTCAATTCTGACAGAACAGTATATTCCATTGTGTTCATGTACCACAATTTGTATAGCCATTCTCTGATACTTAGTTTATTTTTGTCATCTTTGTCAGTTTACTGGGTATTGGGTTAAATTTAAAAATATTAAGTGTTTACAAAGTCCTGAATTAAATCCTGGAGATACAAAGATAAAAAAATAGCCCCTGCTCTGGAGGATCCCTCGTTTTAATGGAGAAGACAACATGCATTAATTCAAGATTATATACTGTATAAATGGAAGGTGATGTATGAGGGAAAGCACTTGGAGTGGGTACGGACTAGGAAAGGTCTTTTGCAAAAGACTGGATTTGAGCTGAATCTGGAAGAAAGCCAGGGAAATTAAGAGGAAGGAGTGAGAAGAAAAAGCATACCAGGCATGGGTGACATCCAAGGCAAAGGCTTGGAGTGTGGAGATGGAATATTCTGAGGAACAGCCCACACAGCTAATTCATAGAAGTCTTGGAAGGTGCTAAAGTCTAAGAGGACTGGAAAGGCAGAAAGGGGCCAGTTTGTGAAGGTTTTAAAATGCTGAATATTTGATTCAGGAGGTAATCAAAAGCCCCCCTAATTTATTGAATGGAGAGGTGACATGCTAGATCTACACATTAAGAAAATCACTCGAGCACCTGCACCATGGATGGGTTTATCCATTCCACAGTAATAAGGGTTTGCCATTCTGATTATGGCATTTGGATATGGGAGCCCTGTTATAAATGAACCTGTAAATATGTTTATGACTACAAAAAGTCACTGGTCACCTATTTCTTTTTAGATTGGTCCTGGTGTCAGCGGCCATCCTCCAGGCAAAGTCTTGGCAGCAAGAGGTCTTGTGTCTGATTCCTTGGTTTGAAGTAGAGTCCTTGAGCAGAGGGTCTGGCATTTCAGTGGTGGCTGGGTTCTGATTCTAGAGGTAAAGGGTCAAATGCATAAAAGCCAGATCCTGGCTTGGGTCCTAGAGGTCTAATGCCCAAGACTCAGGGCTCAGGTCTAAAAACAAGTCTATGATGGTCTAAAGTACAATCCGATCCAACAGACATTTATTAAATGCTTGTTATGTGGAATATACTCTATTAGAATCTGAGGATAAAAAGACAGAGTGAAATAAAAAGACCTGTCCTCAAGAGGCTCACATTTTACCAGGGGAATATAACATGCAAACAGAGAGTGATATGTCTGATTATTTGAAGACGGAGGGAAAAGTTACTCCTCAGGGAGTTAGGAGAGCTTTTATGTACAAAGTAAGACCTGGGCTAAACTTAGAGGGAAGCCAGGCATTATAAAAAGTTGGGGTACACAATGAGTCATGGGGAGCAAATAATAGCCTTTGAAGCCTTAAGAAAGCAGGACATCAGAGAATAGCAAGCAGACCAATTTTACTAGAAGGGAATCCAGAGTAAAGAGGTGAGCAGATCTTTAAAATGAGATTGGAGTCAGTTAAATGCCAAGGTAAAGAACTCATATTTTTTTCCTAGATACAAAAGGAAATCATGGAAGTTACTTGATCAGAGAAAATGAATGGGTAGTTATGCTTGAGGAAGACTTTCTTGGAAAGTTTATGGATCATGAATTGGAGACTGGAAAGACTGGAAGCTTGTAGTCCAATCAATACATTTTTGCCATAGTCTAGATGATAGGTAATGAGGGCTTAAACTAGTTTGGTGGCCTTGTGAATGGAGAGAAATGGGAAAATACATCACGGACTTAAAATTGTCTAGACTCAGATGTTGATTAGATATAAGGTCTGAGAGGGAAGAATCAAAGATGATTGTGAGTGTTTGAACTGGAGTAACTAAAAGAATGGTTGTATCCACAGCAGTACAGGGAAGTTTGGAGGAGAACTTCAAGCTGAGGGAGATGGACACATTAGGGGAACCCATATTAAATGGTCTATTAAGGAGATTTAATGATACTTAATTTGCTATGTGACTTTGGGCAAATGACTTCAACTCTCTGGGTTCTTATTTCTTCATGTACAAAAAAACCAAGTTGGATTAAATATTATCTGATTTCCTTCTTGCTCTAATGTTCCACTATTTCAGAATTTCAGGCCCTCCTTTCTAAGGGCCTTCAATCTATGACACATAACCACTAGAGAAATGAGATTGAATGAAGATGAATTCTGTAGTCATTGCAGAATGCCACCCTAATCTTAATCATTTGGACGAGCCTCTAAGGTGAAAAAAAATACCTCCACTTTGTCCTTAGCAATTAGAATAGAAAGGGAGCAGCAACGCTTTGAACAAAAACACTCCCCAAAAGAGACCAAAATGGGTATAGGCTGATGTCTTGATATTTTGTCATTTTTCATAATTTAATATTTCAGCATTTTATCCAAATCGAGGGTGGTAACTTGGATTGTTATCCTGCTAACTGTGATGTGAGACAACTGTTTGGGGGCTCTGTTTTAGACTGATGCTTTGAGGAAAGGATGCTAGTTTTCCCTTTATCCTTGCTTATTTCTTGCTCCCAATATCAGATTCCAATAACTCTTCTTTCTTTAGTTGCCTGATACAATCCAGGCTATGCTACACAAAATAAAATATCATTTATGAATTCATTATCCTTCACAGTAACAATATCAATACAGCTAGATATTTTAATAGAACACAGAAGAAGAATAAAGTACATGTTATATAAACTCTTTAAAGTGAGCATAAGTGCTTTTGAGTTTTGCATTACCAAAGTAGTCCAAGAGCCCTCTGGGTCCCAGAAAGAGCTCACAGAATGTTAAGTACACTTTAAAATGATATTATTTCTTTCTTTCAAACATTATACAGTAAGTTCTTTTGCTAAATGTCTCATCATCCCTGCCACTGAAACTATTAACAAATGAAGATTAGAGATCCAATGTACCTGTGTATTTATGGAAGAAGTGAAATTCCATGTACTTAGTACAGCTCTGATTTATGGTGTATGGGGGGGGGAGTACAGTAATACAATTCACTTATTTATTCATTTAATAATCATTCATTATTTGCATACTATATGCCAGGCACTGCTCCAGATTCTGAGAGTACAAAGACAAAATCAAAGCAATCCTTACCTTCAAGGAGTTTATATTCTATCAGGAGGATTGTGGATATATGGATAATTAAATATGAAGTATATAGGAGAAAACATTAGTGCCTGAAGGTTTCAGGAAAGAGCTCATGTAGGATGAGGCACTGGAGGCTAGTTTCCAGACAGTGAGAGATTTGAAAAGCTAGAGATGAGGTGAGAGAGCATCTTTGTCCTGGAGGTGAGATCATACAAAAGGGAAGAGATGTGAGATAGAATGTTTAATAGCATCCAATTCTTTAAAAGGTCCTTGGTTTCACCAGAGAGCCATATTCACTGATCTCCATATTGTCACAGATGGTCTCAAAGAACTGCTATGATCAACCTCATTTGAAAAAGCTTATTTCCACCTAAAGAGGCTGGTTCTTTTTTTTTTTATATCTAAATTCTCTCTTTTTAAAAATTTTTATTTATTTTTATTTTGAATATTTTCCCATAGTTACATGTTTCATGTTCTTTCCCTCTCCCCCAAACCCCCCTAAACTCCCTTAGCCAACACACAATTCCAGTAGGTTTTATGTGTATCATTGATCAAGACCTAATTCCATATTATTGATAGTTGGACTAGAGTTATTGTTTAGTGTCTACATTCCTAATAATATCCCCATCAGAAGAGGCTGGTTCTTGAAGCACAACTTCACTTTCTATTATCAGGTTTGTACCCTTCAGCTTCATCAGACTTCTCAGAGTTTATACTTTACCAAACTAGCCTTCCAGAGTCCAGGGTCTCCTCTGGCCAGTGACGAAGTGTCAGATGAAGATTTATTGGAGAGGGACAGCTAGGTGACTCAGTGCATTGAGAGCCAGGTCCAGAGATGGGAGGTCCTGAATTCAAATCTGGCCTCAGACCCTTCCCTGATGTATAACCCTGGGCAAATCACTTAACCCCCATTGCCCATCCCTTATCACTCTTCTGCCTTGGAACTAAAATACAGTATTAAGTCTAAGATAGAAGGGTTTTTTTTTAAGGGTTTAAAAGATTTAAGGGTTTTAAAGAAAGACTTTAGTGAAGAAATAAAAGCAAGTGGATTGAGGAGAGAAGGTTGGGAGGTTAGATAAGCATTTCTAATTATATCCACTTGAGAAAGATAGGCTTAAGAAAACATAATGGGCAGCTAGATGGATCAATGCATAGAGAGCTGGGCCTGGGGACAGGAAGCCCAGGATTTAAATCTGACCTCAGACCCTGAAGTCACTTAACCCCTACAGCCTTGTCTTTACTACTCTTCTGCCTTGGAACCAATACTTAGTATTGATTCTGAGACAGAAGGTAAGTGTTTAACAACAAGCAAAAAAAAATCCCATAGACAACAGAGAGACCAAATATCATTATTTCACTTGACAGATCATATTCAATATCCAATAAACCTAATTTCTTACAAGCATTTAATGAACACAGGCTCCTTTTTTTCTTGCTTGGTAATTGGAAAATGGAAGAAGGACCCAAAGCATATTAGAATTAACTAGAAGTAGATGATCTTCTTTGGAAGGAGAGAAGGAAATAAAAAGATACATTAGGAAACTTGAAGATAAGGTGAAAGGCTGCACAAAGTATTATGGAAGATCTATGGACTAAGAATTGGAGAGTTTTTCTTCTTTTTTTAAACCCTTGTCTTCCAAATGTATGTTTTTCTTAGATCACTGTGATGGTGTCTGGTCATCAGGCTAGTGGCTAGAAAATATAATTGCATGATGGACTGTGTGACATAGGGGAATCTGACACTTCCCTTAACAGAAACTTTTTGCTCCTGGGTTAGTGGGG
The DNA here is from genome assembly GCF_016433145.1 of Gracilinanus agilis. Classification (NCBI taxonomy): domain Eukaryota; kingdom Metazoa; phylum Chordata; class Mammalia; order Didelphimorphia; family Didelphidae; genus Gracilinanus; species Gracilinanus agilis. The sequence goes on from NC_058131.1 coordinate 640,266,509, forward strand.
GAACTTAGTACTTCCTATGAGGTTTGAGTTAGAAGGTAATACTTAAATTTTTAAAAGTTTTAAGCAATTGAGTAATCAAATGATTTGGTTCTGAAATATGGGGCAGCTTTGTCTTAGAAACAAAAGCATTAGATTTGAATTTTGCTTCTGAGATCATGAGCTCAATTAATCAATAAGCATTTTTTAAATGCCTGCTGTTTGTGAAGTGGGCAGCTTGGTGGCATAGTGAAGAGACACCAGTTCTAGAGTCAGAAAGTCTCTTCTTTGTGAGTTCAACTGGCCTTAGACATTTATTAGCTATATAAGTCTGGGCAAGTCCTGTTTATCTCAGTTTCCTCCTTTGTAAAATGAATTGGAGAAGGAAAAATGGTAAATAAATCTGGTACCCTTGCTGAGAAAATCCAAAATGGTGTCACAAAGGTTTGGACATGAATGAGACAACTGAACAACATATGCTGTAGGCACTGTGTTAAGCTCTAGACACATAAAAAAAGGCATTTACCTGTTCCTTACCCTCAAGGATCTCATATTCTAATGGGGAGGCAACATTCAGACAACCATGTACTTAAAAGATATGTACAATGCAAATGGGGAGTAATTGTAGAGGAAAAGTATAATTAATTGTGGAGTGGGCAATAAAAGGTCTCATAGAAAGGGAGATGTGAACTGAGACTTGGAGGAAGCTACAGAGACCAAGAGGCAAAGAACATTCCAGGTATGGAGGTCAGTTGCTGAAAAACAGCAATGGGAATGGGAGATAGAACATCAAATGTGAAAAACCGAAAGAAGGCTAGTGTTGCTAAATTGTAGAGTTTATGAAAAAAGAACAAAGAAAACTGGAAGGACCTGGCTTTAAAAGATGGACAGGATTTTATATCTGACCCCAGAAGTAACAGAAAGCAATGGTGTACATTAAATATAGAGTGTGGTGTGGTCAGACTGGTAGGACATTCCAATTCAGATGTCCAAGAGACAGTTGGTGATATCATCTGGATCTTAGGTTACTTAGATTTGGAGATGGAAAGGATTCCTTGTATGATCTGGGAAATGTTCTTAGTTTCTTTTTCGTGTGTGTGACTCCCTTTTCTTTTGGTCTATTCCAGTTTTTAGGGAGTTGATTTCTTTAGTGAATTTTCCCCCAGCTGTTGAATTTTTCTGTCAATTCTGTTATTATTTTTTTTACTTCTTTTCAAGTTCTTCCAGGGGTACTTTTGGGACCTGACTTCTTTTCACACTTTCCTTTGAGGCTTCTTGTTTCATTTTTGGCATCATTGTCCTCTTTTGAGTTTGTATTTTGGTCTTTCTGGTCACTAAAGTAACTTTCTAATCAGGGTTTATGTTTTTGTCTTTTGCTCATTTTTCTGACCTCTCCTTCCCATTACTTTATCCATTTATTGAGGTACTTCTCTGTTCCTGGGGTATAGGGTGCACTGCTCCAAATTTGCAGAGTACTCCTCTCTGGTACTGAGGATGGACCTATCTGCCTTTGTTTCTCATAATATGTCATGTCAAGGAGATGGTCTTGCTGGCTTGCAATGGGGAGGTTTGCTGCTGTTTTGACCAGTTATATTAAGCACCTCATATTAGTGGTTCCTCTGTTCTTTCATGGGCTGGGCTGGTCCCTACTCAGCTGTTTTCAGGCTAGGGAGGTCTCTTGCTCTGGGCTCTTCAGCCTTGGGTCCTCTCCTGCCATGTGGAAGAGCCCATCTCTGCTCCCCTTTAGCCTCATAACTCTGCTGCCACATAGGAGTGTAGTTTTATGCCTTCGATGCCTTTTCTGCCTTTGTAGGGTGACTTGAACCCTACCCATTCTGCAGCTGTGTCACCTCTGGGAGAGTTGTGGCATGTTGGGCTGCTTTAAGTTCTATCAATTCTCAGAAATGCTCTGCTCCCTCTTCTTATTCCATTGAGAGACATCCCTCCAGTTTTCCTTTGTTTTGAGGCAATTCATCATGATCATTATTATTATTTGTATGTGTGCATGTGGAAGGTTTGGGGGAGTGAAGTATCCTTTACTCTGCCATATTAACTCCCAGCATCAAGTCTTTAGTTTCTTGTAAAATGAGTGTCTGAGGTTCCTTTAATATTCAATCTCTGATCCTATGATTAACATGTTTTAAAAGTCTTTTCCAGATAGAATATTTTAGTTTTTTGATGTTTTAAAGTCCCTTCTACAAATCTCTGCAGAGTTTTTCATTTTTAATGTAATTGTCCCATTTCTCTGGGAACTAAAACTGCCTCTCCTAGCTAGCCTTCTTTATGGAAAGTTGATCCATTGACCTCCAGTAGACTCCAATCAAATCCAGATAATGGATTAAACACCTATTTCCTTCTCATATTATAGGGCCTTTCTGTCAGGGACTGCAAAAAATGTATTTTCTGTGCAATGCTTTTTTTTAATGCCCATCCTTCACCTCAATAAGCCTGAGAGGGCTGACATTCTTCCATTCTGCTGGCATGAAAGAGGGAGCACGATGACTCAGGAAATTCAAGCTGATTCATTACACTCATTGTGGCAGCTGCAAAATGAGGGGAGGGAGGTGATTTTCTTCCAAATACATAAATAAAAGAATTCTGAAGGCTAGAGAAGGAGGCAGCTCTGTTTCTCCCTCCACCCCTTTGGTTCATGTGGAAGATATTGCTAGTAATGAGAACATTTTTTGAAACTATGTTTTTAAAGTAGGTATTTCCAAATAGCATCAGGAAACCCACAAGACTCTTTTTTTTGGTTTAATAAATGTATGTGAGACCTGTTCATATTTGACAACTGGTTTAAAGCCCACCCCCATCTGCTTCTCTTAAATGACAAGCAATTCTGTCCCTAAGAATGAGGTCTCAAAGAATTCATATATAAACTAAAATGTTAAAGCCCATTTTTTACTGATGAAGACACTGAAGAATTTAGAAGTATAATGACTCATCCAAAGTCACACAGTTTGCTCCTGAAAGAGCTGGAAAGAGAATCCTAAGATCCTAAGCTTGTCTTGTATTTTTCTAGTATACTAGGCTATCAATCAACCTCAACATAAGAGAGAATTTGAAGAATTAAACCAAAAAAAGGTGGCTAAAAAGATGTTGAAGAGGTGGGATCTTTATCTCTCACATATCTTATCCTGAGTCTCCAAGGGCAAAGCTGTCAGTGAGCCCAAGTCATTGTTTCTCTGTCTTAATTTCTGACTCTCTGTCTCTCCAACATATCTATAGAGATAATATGATGCAATGTTTAGAAAGCTGGATTTGAAACCCAGAAGACTTAGCTTAGCACAGTCCCTGGCATATAGTGGGTGTTTAATAAATGCAAATTGACTGGCTGAATGGATTCAAATATCACTTCTGACTATAACCTTAGGAGTCACATACCTCTCAGTACTGAAGGCAACTCTCTACAAGTTGCTTTTTATAGGTAGTGGGAATTTCTTCACCTATGCATTTGCTATACCTGTGAAATCTCTGACTCTTTCTCTCTCTGTCTTTCTCTCTCTCTTTCTATCTCTGTGTCTTTCTGTGTCTCTTTCTCTCTGTCTCTGTCTCTCTGTCTCTTTGTCTCTCTGTCTGTCTCTGTCTCTGTCTGTCTGTCTCTCTCTCTCTCTGCCTTTCTCTCTCTGTCTCTCTCTGTCTCTGTCTGTCTGTCTGTCTGTCTGTCTGTCTCTCTCTCTCTCTGCCTTTCTCTCTCTCTCTGTCTCTCTCTCCCTGTCCAGTTAGGCACTTTAGAGCAAAAATTTCTGAGGCTCTGTTTCCTTAGCTATGAAAGGATGCAATTGCATGAATGAAAAGACAGTTATTAAATGCTGAAGACATAAATATAAAAAGTGAGATGATAGTACCTTACCTCAAGGATCTACTTAAATTCTAATTTTATAAAGGAAACCAGATGGCAGTCATTTGTTATGTCCCTTACAAAAGCAATGGTAGTATAAATTTGATTACAATGATTAAACTGGGAATTAAAAGGGGGAAAGGTCGAGAGAAGAATGCATGTGGTGGTCTGCCAATGGTAAGATAACCTGTGTGGATGATTGAATAGAAAGCTAAAGTGCAAATCTAGGCCAATTAGATATAGTAGGCTATGTAAGTTTGTACTCAACTTTTTTTTTTCTTTACCAGTCAAGATGACTGAGCTCCATGACAGGAGTTCCAAAGAAAACAAGGATCATAGATTCTGGAGGTCCTACCACTTTTTAAGACCTCAAGGTCCTTTGCTTTAGCAAAAAGAATTTCTTCATCCATGAAGTTCGCTGTGATAGTGAAATCCCAGGTCTAGTTCCTGGCTGTCTCTATCCTGTATCTAGTCAAGTAACATGACAATGGCCTCCTAGTTGTTCCACAAAGAAGACACTCCATCTCAGCTCTGGGGATTTTTTCTGGCTATCTGCTATACCTGGAATGTTCTCCCTCCTTTGCTCTGACTACTGACCATTCCTGGCTTCCTTTAAGTCTCAACTGAAATCCCACTTTCTAAAGGAAGCCTTCCCTAACTCTTTTTTTCAATTTGTTATATATCCTGGAAATATTTGTTTGCATATTGTCTCTCCCATTAAATTGTAAGCTCCTTGAGAACAGGGACTATCTTTTGACTCTTCTTGTATCTCCAGAACTTAGTACAGTGCTTGCACATAGTGTGTGCTTGATAGATGTTTATTGATTGACTGATTAACTTTCCAGTCACAAAGGAGAACATATTTCTCTGTGTAAAAAGTGATGGTACAGGTGGGGAGAAGCAGAGCAACAGGAGCAAGAATTTGGCAAGATATTCTAGGAAGATGACTTCCTTACCAGGTTTAACATTCTATTCATATTCTTTCCTCTATCCTTTTTCTTCCCCTTCATCCCCTCTCACCTCCTTTTATTTGAGCCAACATTTGAAAACAAAAGCTATTCTCTTGTGCCATTATTCTATGTAGGCAATATCCCATATAGCCAATATCAGCAAAGCAACCACATTGTTTGATTTTGGGAGCTATATAAGGTAGTAGAGGACCACAGTAACTTAATGTTTGACAAACCCAAAGATTCAGGTTTTTAGAAGAATTTACTACTTGACAATAATTACTGGTAAAGTTGAAAAACAGTATAGTGGAAACAGGCACAGACCAACATGTTATGACATACACCAAGGTAAAGTCAAAATGGATACATGATTTAAAAATAAAGGTGGATACCATAAACAAATTAGGGGAACATGGAATAGTTTACCTGTCAGATCTATGGGCAAGGAAAGAATTTATGCCCCAAAAGATACAGAGAACATTATGAGGCATAAAATACACAACTTTGAATATATTAAATTAAAGTTTTTGCACAAACAAAACCAGTGCAAACAAAATTAGAAGGGAAACAACATTGAAGAAATCACCTTTGAACAGGGAAAAAAATTTATAGCAAGTGTCTTTGACAAAGGCTTCATTTCTCAAATATATAGAGAACTAAATCAAATTTATATGAATACAAGTCATTCTTCAGTTGACAAATGGTCAAAGGTTATAGAAAGGCAATTCTCAGATGAATAATTAAAGCTATCTTTAATCCTTGGGGGAAAATGCTCCATATCACTATTAATTATTGTTAAAAATCATTATTTGGGATAAGATGGATGCCACCTTGACTGACAGGGATGGCAGTTGAGAAATTGGAATGTTCCCAGATGCCGTGAGCCAGGGGCAAAAGTCGGTTGGCCCCACCCTCTAAGTACCCCCTAAGAACTAAGAACTCAAAGCTGAGACTTGAGCAAACTTCTCTTGGAGCAAGAACTGGGATAGAGGGAGGTGAAGGGTGGAGAGGGTAGGCCTGAACCTGAACCTATAACCTGTATCTGACTGAGAGAGAGCTAGTGATCAATCAATACCATTGATTGTAGAGCTGAGAGAGTATAGAGATCTTCAAGCAACATCAACATCAATAGCCTTCCCGAGTCTCTGTCTCATCTGTGGCCAGGTCAGGTCAGAGTTAGTGAGAGGGTGAAGACCTCCAGCCTCTACCAGCCTAGCAATCTCCAGATCAAAGATTAGCTTAGTAGCCAAACAATAGCAATAGGATTCCCAAATCCCCAAACCTATTACCTTGTTTTAGTTTCCCCACTAAGAGTTAATACAATGATTTACCAACAAGTACCTTTCCTGAGCGGTTATTCTATCACAGCCCTTGGGAAGGGGAGAATCAATACGCAGTCAGATACCAACGTTTCCAATAGCCAATCAATAGCCTATCAACAACCAATCCAACCAACAAACAATCAAACCAACCAAGCCTGTCAGGGAGGAGAGGGATAGATTATAGCAACAGCTATTGTGAGAGGAGTGGGTGTTCCTCCTTCACCAACTACAGCTGGCTTAGGCCTTGGGCACCTGATTCTTGCTTCATTCTTACTATCTCTAAGATCTATATACCATCCATCCTCCCAGATCAAGAGAGGAGGAGCTAAAGAAGATATATATCCTCTTTTATTTCTTTTTTTTTTTAATTTTAAACCCTTAACTTCTGTGTATTGACTTATAGGTGGAAGATTGGTAAGGGTAGGCAATGGGGGTCAAGTGACTTGCCCAGGGTCACACAGCTGGGAAGTGTCTGAGGCTGGATTTGAACCTAGGACCTCCTGTCTCTAGGCCTGGCTCTCAATCCACTGAGCTACCCAGCTGCCCCTCTTTTATTTCTTTTTAACATTAGAGAAATCCAAGTTAAAACAACCTTGAAGTACCACTTCATACCTATCAGACTGGCTAATATGACAAAAAATAGAAAATGATAAATGTTGGAGGGGATGTCAAAAATTGGGACACTAATATACTGTTTGTGGAGCTGTGAATAGATATGAACCATTTTGGAGATCAATTTGGAATCTTGCCCAAAGGGCCATGAATAACCCTTTGACCACTATAAGGTCTGTTTTGGTCTCCAAAAAGACCAAAGATAGGGTAAAAGGCCCTACATGGATAAAAATATTTTTAGCAGCTCTTTTTGTGGTGGCAAAGAACTAAAAACTGAAGGGATGTCCCCCAACTGGGGGAGGGCTGGACAAGTTGTGGTACCTAATTGTAATGGGATACTATTTTGTTGCAAGAAATGATAAACAAGGTGACCACAGCAAAACCTGGAAAGGCTCATATGAAGTGATGTAGAGGGAAGTGAGCAGAACCAGGAGAAAGTTGTACTCAGTAACAATAGGGTATGATGATCAACTGTGTATTGCAACTATTATCAGCAATGCAAGCATCCAGGACAACTCCAGGGAAGTTATGATGATGTAAAAGGCTGTCCATTGCTATGGAAGGAACCGACAGAATCTGAAAACAGATTGAAGCATACCATTCTTCACTTTTTTTCCTCCATGAATTTTTCTGTAATGTATAGGTGCCTTCTTCCACAATATGATGAACATGGAAGTATGTATTATAATGTAATGTACAGCCCATTTTGTATTATTTTCTGTTTTGAGGAATGGGAGAAGAGAAGACATGGATTGAAAAATGTCAGAAAACTATTATTAAAAATTGTGTGTTAGGGGCAGCTGGGTGGCTCAGTAGATTGAGAGCCAGGTCTAGAGATGGGAGGTCCTAGGTTCAAATCTGGCCTCAGACACTTCCTAGCTGTGTGACCCTGGGCAAGTCACTTGACCCCCATTGCCTAGCCCTTACCACTCTTCTACCTTGGAACCAATACACAGTATTGATTCTAAGATGGAAGGTAAGGGTTTTTAAAAATTGTATGTAAAAAATAAAATTAAAAACTACTGGAAAAGCAAAATCAATAATGAAGGAAGCCACTCTACAATCAGAAACCTAAATCCATTGAAGTATGTGCTCCATTATTATTTGATCATAACTTCATCTTCTTCTGATGCTATCTAGTCCCAGAAAAGCACAAAGAAAGCAGGTGGGCAAAGAGCAAGTCATTTAATTTCCTGGCTCTCATTTGGCAAAGTAAGGATGCAAGAGAATGGACTAAATGACCTGTGTGGGTCCTTTCCAGCTCTAGATCTAGGATTCCGTGTTTCAGTCCACCACACATTTCTTTTAATATTATCAAAATTGCATTAGGCAATTTGCCACAATCAACATTTCTTTTAAATTCTTTGAATTTTGATTTCCTCATTTGTAAAATGAAGGGGTTGGACTAGAAGACTCCTAAAAGCCCTTTTAGATCTAAACATCAGTGGTATGGTTATTTTTGTATGACATCTGACACAATAGAACATAGCCTCACTCTATGGACTGAGTGAAAGCAAAGGTCATGTCAGAAATGTTCAGAATAGATGTAAATTAGGCAAATCATTGACCATTAGGGCAAAGCAAAATGGAAAGAAAGTCTGCAGTGAGCAAGACTGAGCAATTGCATAATTTGGAAGCAATGCTTGGCAGGAGTAAGAGTTGGAGTACCTTGATTTAAATGATAACTTTTCCATTAATTAACCGTTGTCTTTGGACAGAACACCTCTTTAAGACTCAGTTTCCTCTTTGGTAATATGAGTGGGTTGGACTAGATCATTTGCGAGGTAAATCCTCAGATTCTTTGTTAGTGGCACCTTTTCTTGGGGAAAAGAATTGATCCCCTGCCCCTGGGTTCTGCCATTACAGGTCCCCTGTACACTTCTCCAGGGGCCACCCATATTTCTTTGCTAAGGAATAGCTCAGAAAATATAGCACAATAACATAGGAACTCCATTGAGGTGAGGGAGGAAGAGCAGACTGGACTTGATTTCCTGGGCTCTTTTTGAGCATATGACTTCTAAGACAGAAGATCAGCAAATCACTAATTCCTAGGTCAAAGAATCAGACTCATTAAATAGGAATTAAATTGACCTAATTATTTGGCTAATTCAGGCAAAACCTAATAAAAACCATCCTGCTGTTGAGGGAAAAAAGACTTTTATGTCTGTTGATCGAATAATCCAGATGAGTTTGAATATGACACGCTTCAGCTTCCTCTTTTCTTCCTCAATTTGTCTAGCAAAAGAATCACAGATTCCTTTTTGTTTTTATTTTTTCCCTTTTTCTGCTTCCTTCTATGTCCTCATTCTCCACAGCTTGGATGTCATTTCACTCATAACCTGGTTCTTGTCCCAGGGCAAAGAATGGTAGTAAATCATAAATTTTGGTGCCAGTTGTCATTTTCTTCTTAAATGGCTTAACCCCAGAATAGTGGTACCATCAGAGAGGATGGAGCACACAGTAAAGTTATCAATCAGCATAATTAAAAATGATAGGGCTAAAATTGCCTGTGCTCTTAATGCCTCTCTCTTTTCAATACTTATTCAAAAGAGGATCAAGGTCCCAGACAATGATTTGTCTTTGGTTTAGAAATTCTTTGTCATCGTTACCTAATTCTGATGGGAATCCCATGTCCTCAAAATCCATTTCAGGCACTAGAACAAATACAGAATTCTGATCAAAGAAGAGCAGGAACACACGCACACACAAATATAATTTTAGAATTGGAAAGATTTTTGTGGCCCTCTAGTTTGTTCTATTTCTGAAAAAAAAATAACCTTTATTTACCATTTAAAGGCCTCCAGTTAGATTTTCTAGTCTCTTGGTACAGACTATTTACTATTGTTCCCCTTCATAAATTCTGTATTTAAGTCAAACTAGCCTACTTTCTGTTTCTTGAACTGGGCATTCAATCTCCTACCTCTTGGCCTTTGTATTAACCACTCTCTGTTTGTTATACGGTTCTTCCTTAGCACTATTACTTAGAATACTTAATTTCACCCAAAACTCAGTTCAGGTTGGACCTAGTATGGCAATTATTTCCTAATCACTTCTAGCTAGTGTTCTCTCCCTCATCAAAAAATATTCGATTCATTTATTTGTATAATTGTTTTATTCCTTTGGAATGTAAGATTTGAAAGCAGAGGCTATTTCTCCTTTTGCATTATCTATGCCCACACCTATGACAATTTTTTACACATAATACTTAATAAAAACCGATTTTAACAATCAAATTAAAGTGCATTTTTCTGCCATCTTATACACATGGATGAACTTTAAAACATTTTTTATTGAAAAAAAATTTTATAAATAAAATTTTATTTTCCAAATTATATGTAATAACAATTTTCAACCTACATTTTCCAAAATTCTAAGATCCAAATTGTCTCCCTCCTTCCCATCCTTCCCCCCTCTCAGAGATGAAAAGCAATTTGATCTGGGTTATGCATGTATTATCATGCAAAACTTATTTCCATATTGGTCATTATTTTATGGGAATACTCACATAAAATCAAAACCCCCAAATAAAAGCATTTTAAGCAAAGAGAAAAATAGTATGTTTTAATCTAGATGCAATCTTCTCTGCCTCCTTAGGTAGAGAAGGGAATGAAACCCTTATAAGGGGAAAACTTATAAGGAGGAAGTATGAATTAGTTCCAACTCCTCCCAACATGTGGTGCTAATGGAGATTTGCTCATTTCTTTTCTGCCATGCAAGTTGGTCTGGAATTTCCTGTTAAAAGATGGCAATTCTCACCCACCTTATGTTATTAACTTAAAAATAATGTGATAATTATCAGTCAATTTCCCTAAGAATTTTGGGGTCTAAAGACCTGACCAGTGCAAAATCTTCTGTTCTACTCCTTTCTATTTAATTCTGTTCTCTTCTTTCATATTCAATTTCCTGGGAAAAGGGTTTCTAACTTTTGCATGCATAAAACCTCTAAGTATAATGCTGTATATCCTTGCAAAAGGATATATATATGCATAAATATGCACACAAATGTGTATGTACATTTATAAACAGATGTACATCACTTTGAACTTATAGACTTCAATTTTCTTTTACTTCCTAGATCTAAGATTTTAGGGTTTTTTAAAAGACTAAAATACTTTGTAGATTAAAGAATATAAAGAGGTATTTTTTGGGGGGAGGAGTTTGTTCAAGGCCTGTAATAAACTTATTTTCTTTATGTACCTATGAGATATAACACTCTATAAATGATTCAGGCTAATGAGATAAGGATCCTGCTGATATCTCCCCTCCCCACAAGGTTCATAAGATTAAACATTCAGTATGATCTGTATAGTAGAAAATGAAGTAAGTGGGTAGCTGGATGGATGGCTTAATGGATTGAGAGCCAGGCACAGAGACAGGAGGTCCTAGGTTCAAATCTGGCCTCAGACACTTCCTAGATGCTTGATCCTGGGCAAGTCACTTGCCTAGACTTTACCACTCTTCTGCCTTAGAACCAATAGACAGTATTGTTCTAAATTCTATTACAATTCTATTCTAAAAAATTAAAAACAGAACTTATTGTTCTAAATTCATTTCTAATTCTGTTCTAAAAATAAAAAAAAAACCGGAATTCTGTCTAAGAATTAACACTGTGCATTGGTTCTAAGGCAGAAGAGTGATAAGGTCTAGGCAATGGGAGTTAAGTGACTTGCCCAGAGTCACGCAGCTGGGAAGTGTCTGAGGCCAGATTTGAACCCAGGGTCTCCCATCTCTGGACCTGACTCTTAATGCACTGAGCTACCTACCTGCCCTCAAAAGCAAAGGTTTTAAAAAAATAAAATGGAGTAGATTAAAAACCAAGACCTAGGATCAGATTCTGATTTGGCTAATTACAAACTGCCACCTTTGAAGAATTCACCTTACCTCCCTGCGTCTCAGCATCCTTATCTATAACATTAGGGAATTGGATTGCTCTCTTCAGTCACTTCTCCATTAGCTGGGATATTCTGCTCCATTTTCTTTGCAATATCTCTGAACTAAAGGAGAGCTAATAGATCCTGGATTGAAAAGAAACACCTTTTAATATTAATCCATTAAACCAATGGGCTGCCATTTTGTTCAGTCATTTCATGATTCTGTTTAGGATCATGAAAGATACTGGAGTGGTCTGTGATTTCCTTTTCAAGCTCATTACATAGATGGGGAAACTGAGGCAAACAGGATTATGTGTCTTGTCCAGACCCACACAGCTAGCTAAGTTTCTGAGACCAGATCTGGACTCAGGAAGATGAGTCTTCTTGACTCCAGGTGCAGCATTTCAGTGGAGTAGAAAGAGCAGGAGCTGACTTTTATAGGGTACTTTAAGGTTTTCAAAACCTCCATATCTTCCTTCATTTGAGCCTGACTATTACCCTGTAATGCAGATACTTCAAGTATCATTTCCTCCATTTGATAGATGAGGAAATCAATATTCAGAAGGTAAAGTCCTTTGCCCAGGGTCATTTTGGCACTCTGACCACTATACACATGTGGAACTGGGACTCCAGATAACTGGACTCTAGTCCGGACTCTGCTGCTCTGTGACCTTGGGTAAATCACTTCCCAAAGAACTTGTTTGTTACTAGCTTTCTCATTCATAAAATAAGAGAAGCAGACGAGATCTCGGAGGTTCCTTATTAGTTCTGAGGTGTGATGACTATATAACTGGCATTGTCAAGTTAATGAAATCTTCACTAATAATTTAGTTATTAGGAAAGAACATGGATCTAGGAATGGGAAAGACTGAATTCTATTTGACCCTGCCATTTGCTAGTCATGAGACCTGGGGAAATCACTTCTTTTGGGTGGCTCTTTGGTTTTCCCTTTGTAAAAGGACAGGGTGATGATGGGCGGCGAGGTGGTGCAGTGGGTAGAGTCCTGATCCTAGAGTCAGGAAGCCTCATATTCTTGTGTTTATATCTGTCCTTAGCTACTTTCTAGCTGTGTGACCTTGGGAAAGTCACTTCATCCTGTTTGCCTCAGTTTCCTCATCTGTAAAACTCACCAGAGAAGGAAACAGCAAACCACTCCAGCATCTTTGCCAAGAAAACCCTAAATGGGGTCTTGAAGAGTTGAGCGTGACTGAAGTGACCAAAAAACAACAATAAATGGATGATGATGGTTTCTAAGGTCCTTTCAAGGTTCTTGATTCTAGGATTCATTTAATAGTCTCTCTTTCATTAGGATAAACTAAAGTTTTAATACTCTTTTTTGAGAGATTGCTACATCTACTCATCCCTGCGTTAAGCACTCCTTCCTTTCCCCTCTTGCCATGGTTGAGTCATCTGTTTGGGGAAAAAAAGAAGTCCAAGATGGAGCATGGTCAGTGGGAGAAGAGAATGTTTTCCACTTTTAGTGAATAGTTGCCTGGGGGAAAAAAGAGATCATTTTTGATATGAACATTAGTGTGGCATTTCCAAACCCACACTAGTACATTCTCAAAATTGCTATTAATTTTTCCCAGCCCACTGCCATTGTAAGAGCTACCAGACTGTGATTATGTAGTAATTTACTTGCTATCTTTGCCTTCTCCATCAACAGTGTCATGTATAATTAAACCACATGCTTGGGGGCTGGGGAGAAAGGCACTTTTCTGCTCAGAGGTAAGTGAGCTATTGTCTCAAGAAATAGCCCAGGAACCAATTTCAATGCTAAGTTGATGTCAATGGGCATTATGACAAAGGCAGTCAGTATGAATAGCATGCTTAGTGCCTCCAAATTCATCGAGAGGGCTGTTGGAGTCTGATGGATTTCTTAGCTTGGTAGAGAAGAATGAGAAGACTGGGAATCAGGAGGGACTTGAATTTCAAATCCTGCTTCTGAGACTTAATTGCTGCATGATCCTAGATAGGTTGGATAATCTTTCTGGACCCAAAATTTCCAATTTAAAGAATGGAGAGAAAAATACCTGTATTACTAGAGTGCACAGAGAGCTGAATGTGGAGTGGGGAAGATAAATCCAATTTCAGACAAGTAGCAGCTGACCCAGTGCAAGTCACTTAACTTCATTTGCCTCAGTTTCCTTATCTGCAAAATTAACTGGAGAAGGAAATGGCAAACCACTCCAGTATCTTTGCCAAGAAAACCCCAAATGTGGTCATACACAAGACTGGAAATGGCTTAACAAGCTGAATTATTTATCTCTTTATGAGAAAAGTGCTTTGTAAACCTTTAGGTAAAATAGCAATATGACTTATTACTATTATTAGCCATGAGCTTGTAAAGTGTCAGACTGGATATTATGATAGAAAATTAGCTTTGTGTGAAATGCATTTAGACACACTACTGGATCAGTTAAATTAAACAGCTAAGAAAAATAGAGCAAAGAAATCTATGACATAGGGGCAGAAGGATAATTTACCAAATATACTAATAGATTTGTTTGGTTTTTTTTCCAGGAGCTAAGACACAAAGGCACTCCCATGTTTACCAGGCAGAGGGGAAGCAGATACAGATGAAATCATCATTATCATGAATTGCTTTAGCATTTTTCCATTTCACAAATCGTTTTAATGAAAATTGATAAAACAAAGAGTCTTAGGCTACTAGATTATACCTATTTAGTAAAAATCATTCCAAGCTAAAACCTACATGAAAATTTGGCTTTAATATACAAGGTAAGACAATGTATTGCTTATTATTGTTTTTATTCAATTCAATAAATATTTATTAAGTGAGGTCCCAGGGAAGGTTTTTAAAAAGGAGAGAAATCAATAAATATTACCCGGAAGAAGTGGCACCTAAGTTAGTCCTTGAAGGAAGAGGAGGATTCAGTAAGAGGTGGAGATGGAGATTATAGAGTGAGAGCCAGATTCAAGCAGGGGGTTAGCAGAAGGAGAAGCCTGGAAATAGCTATGGAGTCATAGAATCTGGATTCAAACCTCACTATTGATTCTTACTACCCATGTGATCTTGGGCAAGTCACTTAGATTGCTTGACTTCAGTCTCCTTCTTTGTAAAATGAAAGAGATGGACTAGATACCCTCTGAGGTTCCTTTCCAGTCTACATATATGATCTGATAGGAGAAGGCAGAACTATAGTGGGAAAGGGTAAATAGTCCAATATGGCTAGACCATAGAATATATAAAAGGGAATGGTGAGATAAATCTAGAAAGGTAAATGGAGCTAAATTATTAAGTATTTTTAAATATCAGGTTGAAAAATTCAGACTTTATTCAGAAAGCAATGGGGAGTTTTATTTATTTTAACTTTTTAATTTAATTTAATCTCCCCGCCCCAATTACATATACCAACAGTTCTCAACATTTTTCAAAGAATATTGAGCCCTGAATTTTGTTGAGTCAAAGGATATGAACTATTTTATAGCATTTTGACAATTAGGTCCAAATTGCTCTCCAGAATGGTTGAATCATTTCACAACTCCCCAAAAGTACACCAGTGTCTCAAATTTCCCACATTCCCTCCAAGTTTTGTAATTTTTCTTTTCTCCTATAATTGTCAATGTCATAGGTGCTTCAGAGTAATTCTTTTACTCTGCTTAAATAATTAATTAATATAGTGATTTAGAGCATTTTTACATGATTATAGAAAGCTATAATTACTTGTCTGAGATCCTTTGATCATTTATCAATTGGGGAATGACTTATATTCTTATATATTCTCATTTTTCTCTGTGTTTGAAAAATAAGACCTTTATTAGAGAGACTTGTAAAAAATTTTTGTACCATTATGATTACTGTGTATTACTCTTCATCCTATTTCCCCTTATTTAGTTTCTGACTTCTACCTCTGCCCTCTTTTCTATCAGCACCTCCCCCTCTTATCCCCTTACTCTCCTACTATTTTATAGGATGAGATTTCTATACCCATTTGATTGTGCATGTTCTTCCCTCATTGAGCCAATTCCAATGATAGTAAAGTTCATGTGTTCCCCTCCCCACTCCCCTCCTTCCCCTCCAGTGTAAAAACTCTTTCATGCCTCTTTTATGTGAAATAATTTACCCCATTCTATTTTTTCCTTCTCTCTCTTCCTAATATATTCCTCTTTCTCAAGCCTTAATTTTATTATTTTTAATAAAGTCCCATCGTATTCAACTCATACTCCTTCTAACTCCTCTGATAATGATATAGTTCTTTGGAGTTACAAGAATCATCTCCCCATGTAGGGATGTACACAATTTAACCTTATTCAATGTCTTTTGATTTCTTTCTTGTTTTCTTTTCTATGTTTTTCTCGAGTCTTGTATTTGTGAGTCAAACTTTCCATTCAACTCTAGTCTTTCCATCAGGAAAGTTTGAAAGTCTTCTATTTCATTGAATACCTATTTTTCCCCTGAAGTATTCTGATCATTTTTACTGGTTAAGTTATTCTTGGTTGAAATCCTAGCTCTTTTATACTCTGGAATATCGTATATCAGGTCCTCTGATCCTTTAATGTAGATGCTGCTCAATTTTGTGTTCTCCTGATTATGACACCACAATAATTGTTTCTTTTTGATTGCTTGCAATATTTTCTCCTTGACCCAAGAGTTCCTGAATTTGGCTATAATATTTCTGGGAGTTATCCTTTGGAGATCTCTTTCAGGAGATGATTGGTAGATTCTTTTTCTACTTTGTCCTCTGGTACTAGACTATCAGGGCAGTTTTCTTTGATAATTTCTTAAAAGATAATGTCAAAGATCTTTTTTTTTATTATGACTTTCAGATAATCCAATAATTCTCAGATTACCTCTCCTGGATTTATTTTCTATATCAGTTGTTATTCCAATGAGACATTTTATATTTTCTTCTATGTTTCTTTTTTTTTTTACTTTGATTGTCTTGATGTCTCATGGAATCATTAGTTTCCACTTCCTTGTTCTAATTTTTAAGGCATGATTTTTCTGAGTTTCTTTTCCATTTCCATTTCTAGTTCTATGTTGTAAAGAGTTGTTTTTCTCAGTGAATTTTTGTGCCTTTTTTCCATATGACCAGTTCTGCCTTTAAAAGGTTCTTTTCTTCAAGGCATCTTTGTATATCTTTTTCCATTTGGCCTATTCTGCTTTTTTTTAGTAGTTCTTTTCACTGGATTTTTGTGGCTCCTTTATCAATTGGCTTATTCTGTTTTTTAAGATATTAATTTCTTCAGTACTTTTTTCTGCCTCCTTTACCAAACTGTTGAGTCTGTTTCCATAATTTCCTGTATCATTCTCATTTCTTTTCTAATTTATTTACCTCTCTTGTTTGATTTTTAAAATCCCTTTTGAGCTTCTCCATTAATTCTTATTGGGATTGAGAACAATTCCTATTTTTTTTGAAGGATTTGGATACAACAGTATTGACTTTGTTGTCTTCTTCTGAGTTTGAGTTTTGATCTTCCCTGTCACTAAAATTAACTTTCTATATTTTCTTGTTGGCTCATTTTCCTGCCTTTTTCTTTGCTTTTAATAATGAAAAAAAACTATTAAAGTTGGGCCCAGTAACTGAGGTGAATAGAGCACAATTCCAAGATTTAGATTTTTTGTTCATCTGCCTGCAGAGCTGACTCTGGGTATCTATCTCCTTCCTAGTCTTCCAAGGTTAGATGATGTAAGGAGAGATATGCCTAATACTCTTCTGGCCTATGCTCTGGTCTTGGGATAATCAGAAACATTCTTTTCCACCTTGGAACTGTGATTAGGGCCCCCTGCTCCCCTGTGGCTACAAGAACTAGTGCATTCTGGTGTTCCTCCTCACCCTGAAAGCCTGCCCCAGGACTGCTACCTGGATCTGTGTATAGGCAATAAAATGAGAATCTTGCACCCAAAAGCAGCAAAGGGGCCCCTGTAATGTCTTTCTAAGCAGTTGTCCAACCCCCCTTACCATGTATGACTGAGATCTCCAAGAATCTTTGCTGATGCTTTAGCTATGCCCAGGGCGCTTTGCCTGGTTGGGGCCTGCCAGCTCCACCTTCACACCAATCTATTAGATCCCTCATACTGGTCTTCTATGTTGTTTTGGGTTGAAAAATTATTTCTTCACTTTGTCTTTTTGTGGGCTGTGCTGCTCCAGAATTCAATCTGAGGCATTATATCAATTTTTTGGAGGTTAATTTGGTCAATGAGGAGTTTTATATGACTTTAACTTTGTATTGACTTTGCTAGTAGGGTCCTCTTACCAAGCTTTCTGCAAAGTGCAGAGTTCTATTCCTTGTTTGTTGCTTTATAAGGCTATTTTGCTCATAATTTTCTACCATCCTTCTGTATAATATTTTACATATTTATATTCTAAACTAGTGTTATCCCTGGTTGCCACATTTTCTGACTTGATAAAGAGATTAAATTTTTGCTGCTGAAGTGGTTTCTAAGCTCTTTTTGGTCTCTTAGTTTTGATAATTGATTTACATAGGTTAAATTTCCTTAGGAAATGGTAAAAGTCTGCATCCATGTCTTTTCTTTAATCTGTTTCTCAGGGGATATAGGGGTGATCTCTCTAGCTCACTAAATTAGCTCAGTCTGGCCTTGCTTCATCTTTATTTTTCTAGTTTGATATTGATTTTTGGTCTTTGCAGGAACTAGTCAATTGTATACAAATAGGAGCTCCAAACGATGAGGGGATGGATGGATGTTTGCAGTCTTCATTGTCAGGAGGAGTACCCATATTAATGGAATTATAGCTCCACTATTTCAGTGGAACTAAATTGGAAACCTACTTTCCAAGGTTGTTGGGAAGATCAAATGAGGTGATATTTGTAAATCACTTAGCATAACCTCTGTCATGAATTAGATACTATATAAATGCCATTATTGTTTGTCATTATCTATCAATTCCTTTCTCCTTATTGAAGCCCTATGTGACGGTTACTTTTATCAATTCTTTCAATTGTGGAATGGCTCCTCGCTAAAGGCAGATATTTGTTAAATGCTGGTTGGATGTAAAGGAAAGGCCCCAGGTTTTTAGAATTTAGGGCTAGAAGTGACTTTAGAGATGATCTAATTTGAATTCCTCATTTTGCAAGTAGAGAAACTGAGGAGCAATGAGGTTAAGCAACACTGAATTATTTGTTGAATTCAACATAGAAGTCATCTATAATTTTATAACTCCTATTTAGAATAATTTAGATAAATTTTTTGTTGTTGTTTATCTTACATATTTTCTTTTAAATCTACATTTCTGAAGAAGTTTTGCCTTTCCTCCCATATAGATCTCTAAATATATCTTGGAAAGAGTATATTAAATAGTCTTAAAGTTGCTTAGTGGCTGCCTGGTACTGTTCATCTGAAAACAAAGACCTTATCTTTAAGCTGGCTAAGTGGTTCCCAGTCTTTCTGAATACAAAGACACCTTTTTAATGTAAAACAATAATAATTTAATAGATCTTTACTTTAGAGAAGCTATACTGCCATCTGAGGCATTCCTCCTCCTCTGTGAAGCATTTATTCAAGGTTTAGATGCTTCCACTCTGCTGCTGCACTACCCTAGCTCTCACTTGCTCAGGCTTTACACTAGGCTGTTGAGGAGAGACTGTCCAACTAATGCTCTCTGCTCCTCTGCTTTTCTTCACCACTATATGATTCTGATGCTATGGTGAAATGTTATCTTTCTCTGAGATTTGCTACCTTTGGGCCATATACCATGGACAAGTTAACACGTTATCATTGGCTTTAAGTGGCCTCTAGCCTCTACTCTTAGAACATTCAAAGCTGCTAACGTGACTCTATGACGTTGCTGACTTGATTCTCCCTGTGGAAATCTCCAACCCTTTTTCTTAGTTGTTAGGGCAACTGATGACTATTTACTTCTTCTCAGCTACTGGTATAAACAGTCCATGGTCAAGTTAGCTTCTCTACTAAATTTCTATGAGACTATAGATATAAAATCATACTCCTTTCCTTTCATTTCAACTCCTGTTACTCCCTGTAGGTAGAGAGGGATGACTCATCTGATCCTTCCATCAGTCTTCTAGCCTTTACCAAAAATTTTATTGCCCTTACAAATGAAAAATGGTTGCAAATATTTGAGCTTCCCTAGACAATGCCATGAGTCTTGTGCTCTTTGAGAATTCTATCTCAGATTGACTTACAATTACTTCAATCCAATTAGTATTCTTAAAACAAGGGTATTGATTTTTTTTCCAAGGGAAACTCAAAACTTGATTTGACTTGATCCAACTTAATGTGAATCTAGAGGCATTTGCTTTATAAGATTAGTTCACAAGAATCAGTTCAGGCTGTTTTTGAATTCTGGCAGTACACAGCAGTGAATAGTATATTATGAGTTCAGCTAGCCTAAGGAGCAAAGTACAATAGGATTTAGAGCAAGAATGGAGGAGAACCCCTTGGTCCAAGGGTTCTTACATTATGTTGATAACTATATTTCATTTTCACTGGTTTCCTTTGTAATCCTACTCATTTAATATCATGCATTGAAAAATAAGAAAGGGTTCAGGAGACAAAAGAGTCAATGACACACACAGAAAAGGTTAAGAACCTCAGATAGTCCAATCCATTCATTTTGGAAAGGAAGAAACTGAAGCCTAGAGACCTGAATGTGTTCTCCATTGGTGCTCAGAGAGCAAGTAGTAGAGGAGAGAATCAAACTTTGATGCTCTTTTCTGGTGTCTGGTATTTATTTTATATAAAACAACCCAATTAAGTTTTTGTAATTGCAAGAAAGAAAATGGTGAGTGGCAGATTCTCTCTTACTTCATCCCTTCATCATGGTGAATTCCAGGAGTCTCAAGATGTAAACATATAAGGAAATTTACCTTTCTTCCCCTTTTTTCCCTTTTGTTTTCCTTTCTTTTTCTTCCTTCCTTCCTTCCTTTCTCTTTCTTTCTTTCTTTCTTTCTTTCTTTCTTTCTTTCTTTCTTTCTTTCTTTCTTTCTTTCTTTCTTTCTTCCTT
>NC_058131.1:640287078-640387773 GCF_016433145.1 Gracilinanus agilis
CTTTCTTTCTTTCTTCCTTCCTTCCTTCTTTCCTTCCTTCCTTCCTTTCTCTCTCTCTCTCTCTCTCTCTCTCTCTCTCTCTCTTTCTTTCTTTCTTTCTTTCTTTCTCTCTTTCTCTCTTTCTCTCTTTCTTTCTTTCCCTTTTCCTCTTTGTCCTCTTCTCCTTCTTTTTCTTCCCCTTCCTCTTCCTCCTCCTCCTCCTCTTCTTCTTTTTCTTCTTCAAATTCCTAAGATCAAAGTATTTCTAGATGCTCTTCTTAAACCTGATTTACTTGGGAATAAATGTATAGTCTGTTCTCTGATTTAACAGTGCTTTCTTTCCATGTATGAGATATAGAACAATGAATTATTAAATATTTTAGCCCAAGGTGGATGCTGATGATATTTAGCTCCTATTATAAGAAGTTAGGAGCTCAGAAAGGTATTTCTTTTCTCCTTCAGCTGGGTGAATTCAGAGACCAACTTCTATGGCTTTATGCCCACTGAATTGGATTAATGGGTTGGAGAATGATGACTATTTGGATCTAATGGATGTGAAGATGTGCCTGAGCTGTTTCTACCATCATATAATACTTTTTACTTTTCCAAGTGCTTCCCCACCCATGACTTCATTTGTTTTTTCCTATAATCCAAGGATATGGGTAGCCAAGAATTATTTCCATTTAGTAGATAAGGAATCGGAGTCAAAGGGAGGGGAAGTGACTTTTCCTAGGTAACAGAGCTATTATGAATAAAGTGAGAAAGTTAAGTCTGCCCCCACTAGTTCTATACTATTTATGCTAAATCACATTGCATCAGCTATACTGTCAGTCTGGGTCAGAAGTTATGTATTTCTGCACAAATGGAAAAAGGCAGAATTTAAAAACATGCTGAGCACTAAGGTTCATTTTTCAGTTGCTTGATTGATGGATTTATCTCATCTTTATGCGTAAAGCTCTGAATCCACAGGCTTTGCTAGAATAATATTCCATGGGTTTGTGATCTAGAGAGCAGAGACCCCATTTTACTTGCTTATGCTCTATTTATCATGCGAGTCAGCCCAATTATGCAAAAAACTTATTGGCAAAAGATTATTCATGTACAGGCAAACTCAATTTGCCTTCAGCAGAGACAACTTGAGTAGCAAAAGTCAAAAGACTTTGGTTCTACCATGAACTGGCCATATAACCTTGCATTAGTCTGGGACTCAGTTCTTTATGTATAAAATGAAGGCGTTATACTAGTGGGGATCAAATGCCCCTTCCATCTCTAAATTTATCATATAGTGATTTCATGACCTTGGGAAAGTTTCTTATACTTTCTGGCTCTTAAACTTATCATTCTTAACATTAGATATCTGGGCCAGAAAATATTTAATTGAACTTTCCATTCTCAAACATTCCATTATTATGCTGGGACAGAACCTTAGTAAAAACTCCTCTGGTATCTGTTTAAGAAAGCCCAGTTCTGAGGGGTCCCCTGTTTTGAAAAAAATCTAGACAGAAGCAGACTAACCAGATAGAAAGAGTCAGGTGAATACTGTAGAAAAGTGCCATCTTTTCTCTCTGCTACTATTAACAAGAATAGAGTTGTGTAGTTCTGGGGAGGAATGAGGTTACTCAGGACTTAAGCTGGAGGAGGGTGAGAAGAAATGTGTTACTCACTCTCCTCCAAGAGAGTCAACTTCCAAACTCTGTTAGCTCCATTCTTACCCTTAACTACTACTTTCAGTTTGAGAAGGAATGAGGAAAAGGAAGAAGGAAGGAAGAAATGGAAATGGAAGAATATTGACAAGCCTTCTGGAGTGTTTGTTCTGTTTTGATTCGGGGAAATGGAACTGGTACTAGCAAATAACAGAGTAGCAGTAAGTAAGACAGGATGATTGGAGGTTTTCCTAATTTAGGATATGTGAAAATATAATATAATAACTTTAAATGACTAGAAAAAAATTAAATTTATTACACATATATTCTGAAAGCATTTGTGGTCCAAAAGTTAAGAAACGATGGAGTTTTGCACCAAGTTAGTAAAGAATAATTAATTAAAAAGGGAATCTACCCAAAGTGCTTTTCTCCCCTAAATAGCTAGATCCCAGATGACCTCCCCTGCTATCTCCTCAGAAATGACTATGCTTCCTACAAGTTGCCTAACTGTATTCTAAGGCACTGTTTCATGGATCTGATGCCATTATATCTGTCCTCTCTTTCATAAGACTTCTGGTCCAGGACCTTCATCCTCCAACCAAGGTCTCTTCCCACAGAGAATGGTGTCCTGGGGTTACCTAATTTGAACCAGAATTCCTTCCCCCAAGCCTTGTCCTGCCAATGTATTTATTAACTCTTGAGTCTTCCTTCTAAGTCAAATTCTTTTTAATAATAATTTTTTCTGGTATTATTTTCACATAATAAATTACAAAGTTGATTTGAGAGGGCATTTAGTGCTTTTCCTCCAAGTGCCAAAGTGTTTAATCATGGCTCTCCCAAAAGGATAAATGAAAACACAGGGACCAGGAAATTATAATGGGTGTTTAAGACTGTTTTCAAGATCCATCGGTGCAGTCCTCCCTTTCTGACAACCAGTGGATCACATTCCCTCTGACTTGGAAGGTGTTGATATTAGCAAGAGCCGCTCTGGCATTTGTCAGCACCAGTTTCCGAATGTATGGTTGAGATGCTACAGCCTGCAAAACATCAAGAGAAGAGAGGATCATTGCAGTTCAGCGATTTTCCAGTTCTAAAGCATTCTATAATTATGTTTGGACAAAACCTTCGGAAAGGCCCTTTTGGAATCTAGGTAAGATTCCTGTTCAGGAAGGAAGGAAAAATGGATCCACCTGGAAAAGAAAATGGACTTCTATGCTTGGTACCATAAATCTAAGGAAATCCAGGAGAGTTGGTTTGTTGAAGAAGGAGATAATAATGGTTTTGCTTTTGTAGTTAGTTAGTTTTTTGTTTTTGTTTTTGTTTTGTTTTTTTGCTTTGTAGTTAGTAAGAGTTTAGTTTGTAAGAGTGATCCTAAATGAGGGAATTCCAGAGAAGAAGAGATCAGCTCCCTTTACAAGCCAGGAGGAAAATTATTATTATTATCGTGAGGAAGTAAATGGAACACACACTTTCTATTAGTTATCCCTCACTCTTACCATGTGACCAGAACATCTTTTTTGCTTAATATTTTTGGCAACACTCTTTAATTCCTTATTTATAATGTGTTACAACCTACTTATACATACTACACATCTTCATTGACCTCTGGATGATATTCATTTATAATTCTCTGGACACAGTAATATTCTAAAATTCACAGCCATACAATAATACTTAGAGACTATTGGTATTAAGGATATGGAGTTTTATTTCAGAGAGAAGACTGACATCATCTAAAGAACTTTACAATTTTCCAAAGGCGATCTAGCCCGCTCTCTATGTTCTGTTTAATTCTGGGACCAACTCTTTCGCCATTTGCATTGTTTGTCAAAGGTGTATATGGTTGAGTTCTATGGGCTGTCCATTGTCACAGTCTGAATAATAGACATTCTTCATCTATTTTGTTTTCCCTGTGTGAGATTTTGTTTTAACCCATGAACCAAGGCAGGAACATAACAACCAAATTGCAGAGTGATTTAGGAAAGCCTTGATTCCCTAAGGTAGAGGAGAGTGACTGCCTTTCTGATCATGTATTATTGTAGTTAGGGAATAAACTAGGAAACTCATTGGACATCATGGTTCACAGTGGGATATTATAAAAGGAATTGTAAGTTGTCACTTGGAACTTCTTATGGTACCTTCTGTCAAATCACCACCACAAAAGGAGAGAAAAATGGCCATTTTTATGGTCTCTATTTTCTTTCTTTTAAATATAATTCAATACATCCTGGACCTAATGACATTTTAAGAGTTTCAAGTCTGTAATGGTTGTCAGAACATCAATCATTTAAAACCTAGGCCACTATAACCAACAATGACTCAGAGTAAACACACAGCTCAAAGCAGGGGAAATACTCCCCCCCTCACCCCCCTCCACTCTCCTGCTTGGATTAATCATTCAAATGGTGTCAAACCACTGTAATAAGAGGCAGCCTCTAGAAAGCTGATGACTCTAAAGGCCTCGGACAAAGGATTAGAAATAGAATTAGACAGCAAATTAGAAGCCTATTTCTGCCACTTTCTAACTGTGTGGCTGAGGCTAAGTCACTTGATTTTTCTGAGCTTCACTTTTTTTTTATCTGTACAATAAGAGTAATAATATGTATGCTCAGGGTTACTGCAAAGATCAAATGAAATAATTTATATGAAAATGTTTAACAAATATAAAGTATTATTATGCAAACATCTTTGTTAATTTCAGGTAATTAGTATTTTAAGCCAGGCTAGATTCTTATTTATTTCTATACATTTTAAACAACTAAAAATTACGTTAAATTGTGCAAGTAACCTGAGATGATACCACTAATTCTGTTTATCTTTAGGAAGATTACTTTGAAAGGAAGAGTATATCCATCAATTCTCTTGAGTCTGCCTGGAGAAAAAACCCACAATATTTCTTTCAGCAGTGATAACTACTTTACTGTGGGAATGTCAACCATTTTTCCACAAGGGCATAAAATATTACTGTAGCTTGCTGACATAAGTAAGAACAAGAAATTTCAATGCTGTAGAATCAGGGCACTGGAAAGAACATTAGAAATCTCCTAGTTAAATCTTCTTGTTTGTAAGGTTGAAAATTAATATCCAAATATTCCAAGTATTATATTTAATAAGATTTATTAATATCTAAATATTCCAAGGATTATATTTAATAAGATTTATTAATAATAACTAAATAAAGTTATAATAATAAATAATAATAATAAATAACTAAAATAAAATAAACTAATAATAATAAATAACTAAAATAAAAGGCTAGAGTAAAAAGGCCCCTAACCCAGACACAGTCAAGAGAGAAGAGAGCACGAGGCAGAGTTACACAACTATATACCTACAACGTAAGCACACAAGGTGGGGATGAAAGAGGAAAGGGGTGCTGGGAGATGTAGTTCAAGGGTAAAAAATTTCTATTTATACACTTTTTAGAATAAGGAAAACTGGGGTCCAGAAAGATTAAATTATTTATTTGCGGTTTTTCAACTAATAAGTAATAAGTATTGGGCTCCTGGCTTCTGATCCAGGACCCTCTTTGCTAGGCCACACCTCTTTTCAGATGTGCCAATTTTCAAACAGGAAAGTGAGAATGAAGATTTAAAATCAGAGGCCAGGGAAGCTGATTTAAATTCCTAGCAAAATTTTGTTATATTATTATTATATTGTTTGATAATGTTACTATCTTAAATATTGTATATTTATATGCTCACTAACCACTCCTTTAATTATAGAATTTTATATATGTTTATATATAATAAATATATAATTGTAAGATCACATTTATATATTTATATAATAAAATAAAACTATATAAATAAAATAGATAATAAATAGATAAACATATATAAATGTATATTTGTTTATAATTTATAATTTATAATATATTATATATTACATTAAATATATATTATAACATATAAATATATATTTATCATTTAATATGTGTTTATAATGTAAACATATATTTGTTTATGAAATTATATTTTTATCATATAAACATATATAAACATACATTAAATTATTTATAAATTTATATATAAAATTATTTATATATAAACATATATAAAATTATTTACAAATTTTATATATGTTTATAACATATAAATATATAAAATTCTATAATCAAAGGAGTGGTTAGTAAGCATACAAATTAATGAAATGATGATCCTAAAGAGTCAAAATGGCTTTATTATGAGCAGATTATGCAAGATAAGTTACTAGACTCGGAGAGCATGGAAATGATGTGTCGAGTTTCCTTAGGTTTTAGCAAAGCTATTGACAAAGACTTTCATGTTTTTTTTTGTGGAAAAGATGAAAGGATGGATACAAGCCAATAGCACACTTTGATGGATTTAATAACTGGTTGAACCCAAAGGGTAGTCATTCATGGGTGTGTTATTTAGAATTTCTGGGGTTCCATTTAGAGGTATTAAGCCTCAACATATGTAGATATATAACAAACTTCGTTACATGGGCCAATGTGAACTTTAATGTATACATTTACTCGGAGGGAAGTTTCTAGTGGATGGCTCTGGGGAATTGTGTATTATCTTGCATTGTTTGACTTTTTTTTTTTTAAATCCCTGGCACCTGGGTCATAATCTTTCCACCCTGACTCCTGTCTTTGCATTCAGAGACTTCATTTTGTACTTTGATGTCCCTCAAGTCTCCCAATTCATCAACCTTCTAAACTCTCATAGGCAACAGCTTTATGCTACCCCAAACCCCACAGGGATAGTCATCTTAGATCTTATCATTACCATAACAAAACCACTTCATGATATTGAACACTGACTTTTTTTTCTGACCATAATCTCTTGTCTTTCCATCTCTTCCTTTTCCTCTCTAACGTTGGTCTTTATCCTGACCACAATCTCTGGTCTTTCTATCCCTCTCTCTCTCCATGCATTCTCCCAGTCCACAATCCCTCCTTTGAAACCACTTTCTTCTCTACATAGTCTTCACCTTATAGTTGATTAATTCAGCAATACATCATCCTTCCTTCTAAACTCCCTAATCCTTTTGTCCTATAGTTACACACACACATTTGTGTGTATATATGTACATACCCACACATCAGCTAATCCTCAACCCTGGATAAACTTGACCAACCTTCTTCTCAGCTGAAACCCAAGAATGACTTGAATAGTCTTTTTAAGGCTTTATTTGTATTCTCTTTAGTTTGTCTAGTATCATTTGTTGTCATTATACAATTTAAGGCACTAGAAAGATGGGAAGTAGAATCATGAGAAGCAAGAGAGGGTAGTACCTGGTACAGAATCCAAGGAGATGAAAAAAGCAGTGGGGTACATGAAAGCAAAAATAGAAATCCAAAAAGAGACAATCATGCTAACCAAAATGGGTGAAAGCTGAAGACTGGGCACTAAAGGGAGCCTGAGTTAAACCTGAGGTGAATAAAAATGAATTCTATGGAGTGCACAGCTGAGAATAATTGTCTGCTGACAGGCTAGGGAATTTAGGGCTTTTTTTGACCAGGCTCAGTGAGACAATGGCTCCTCCAAACTAGACATCTTAAAGCACTTGTGTCTCTGTGCTGGACACCTAATATTCATTTCCCATAGAACTTCATCTCATTCATTATAAATTATTCATTGTAGCTCAAACTTTGGAAAATTGTCTTTGCCAGCAAAACTCTCAAACAAAGAGAGATTTGTGGGCTTTCTTTATTTTTTCAGTTTAAAAAAAAAACAATTTTTTTCTTTTTGGTTTATCATTACCTTGATTTAAAAAAAAAACACAACAAAATGAAAAGCAATTTTTCAGTTGAAAAATGGTTGACTTTCTAAAAAGAAACTGTTTGCATATGTGATTTTGCTTTTATGAATACTTGGGAAACATAAAAGAACCATTTTACACAGCAGTAATTCTGACATCAGATTTTAAACTACTTTAACAAGGCTTGTGAATTGTGTAAAAGTCTTATCAAATTGATAGCTCTGAGAAACTTTCTCTGGAAGACTAATGCATTAAAGCTTAATTAGGTGGAGCAAGAAGTGTCAAATTTATTTTGGCATTTTGATTCTGTGAGATGCAAAAAAGAGAATCAATGTTGGGTATACAACAGGGGCTCAATCCATAATTGTGATTTAATTGATGGCTATAAAAGAATCCATTTTATCCTTCTGACATGCAGTCAGCACTGAATTAACAAAGGGGACAGCAATATGGATTAAAATTATAATGTTTCCCATGGTTTTTCCTGTCCCCAGATTCTAGCAATTGCAGAACACATTGGATATATCTGGCAAATATCTTCACAGTCTTGCAGCAGACAGTATTAAAACAAGATGCCTGCTTTCTTTACTTGAAACTATAATTAATAGGAACGAGCCAGTCTTCTGCATTAGTGAATCCAAATTGTGTTGATGAAACCAGATGTGTCCTGCAAATGGACATCAAGTCTTGGAAGAATGTGAGCACAGAGAAGAGTAAGAAAAACATCCTGTTGTATAAGGATATAGATTATCTCAAGCCCAGCACAGTCTGAAGTAGGCAAAACATCTCCCCCATAGCCAGCCCTGTATGGACCAAATGTCAAAGGAACAAAGTCCTTTTCAAATTCATCATTCCCTTGGTTTGGCCTCCATGGTTTGTAGAAAGGCAACTTTCAATCCTTTGGAGATGATAGCAGCAAAATCTGGTGTCTCCTCACTTATTCTGCCTTCACTGAGCTCTCTTTTGAAGTCTGAGATCTTTCTTCCCCACAAGGTGCTGTGAACAGGGATCAAAATGAAACTCCCTATTTTTAATCCTGGTTCTCTTCTTCGGAAGAAGGCCTGCTCTATTTTCTTCCTGACTTCAGTCAAAAGAAGGCTGCCTTTAGTGTGCTTCCACACAGGTGGGATGCAGTACAATTACCATAATTGTTTGTTAGAAAAGACACAGGAGTCATTTTCTTCTCCTATTGAAAATCAGCTGTTCTCTCTGGCTTGGCAAATGAAAGAATTAATGGATTTCAATAAAAAGAACCATTTAAAGCTGCTTAGTTACTTGCTTTAGAAAGTCAAAAAGAAAAAAAAAAGCAGGTTTTGATTGAACAAAGTCCTACAACATACATTTTGTATTTATATCCTGAATCATTAGAAATTTATACTCAAAAGGCATTTTTACATTAAAACATTCTCGGTGTCATCAATGAAAAGATTAAAATTGATTTTGTGTCATTTTATTGACTCTATTTACAAGTAATTGATTTTATTCTGCAATTAAGTAGTGTATTTTTTTTTAATCTCTGAACTTACTTTAGAAATTCAGCTGGCCAGTAATGAGTTAAGTTTAGAAACACAGTTCTTCTGCTAATCACAGTTCTGTTCTTGCCATAAAAAATCTGTTATCATTGGGGTATGTTGGTGGACACCATGGTTTAGTATCTTTACCCCTTCAAGCTATCCTTCAAGGATTCGAAAGATGTCTGGCCCACCATCTCTGACTTTGCAGGTGGACTCAAAACCACAATTTTTTCTTAATCTTAGAAGGAAAGAAGAAGGGGCTATCATTAGCCCCTCATTCCCAAATTCCAACCAATCACATTGCCCCCCATGCCTCAACTCTGTAACCAGTCATGTTGCCCGTACCCCAATGATGCTGCCAACCCTGTAACCATTTAAGTCCTGTTTTTTGTTTTGCACTCTCCAAAACTTATAAAATGAGAGCCGTCTTTCTTCTCAAGGTCTTTGGCTAAACTGAGGCATTGGCAAGTAGCCCTCTCGTTAATAAAATGTTATCTTGCTCAGAGAGAAGGTACCTCAGTCAAACTTTTGTTGGGTTTCATCTGCTACACCAGATTTAACATAAATTATAAGAACTATAGCTGAAACATTCAGGATTCGGGTGAATTACATTTATGTAAATGACTGGAAAAAATTTTGGGAAAATGTCTTGACATACAATGTTGACAGAACATGAGACAGGACCATTATTGGGCAGAGCTCTGTGGGACAATTTATGATAAGATATAGATTGAATCACACATGATAGGATGTAGAGGGGATGAGGTTGTGATCTGCATTGTTAGAAGAATACCTACATTGTTGAGATCATGAATTCTGTATAGAATTGAAAGTAAAGTTAGATTCTGATTAGTACAAATAATGAGTCTTCTGAAGTGGTTCCATTATTGGAATTCACACTGCATATAATAACATGAATTCACGTACAAACAATCTCTTCAGAGGATTCGTTTTCCCCACACTTTGGGACCTGTTAGCTATATCTTTTTACAGCAATTTTACTTATTAAGGACTAAAAGGGAGGATCCTAAATAACTGAGTCATAGACAGGTTCTAGTCAGGTTCATGGTCTACTATAAGAGGAGGGATACTTGACAATAATTAAATTTTATTTACAAAGTTTGTGTTCTATTTCTAGGTCTTATGGGGAAGTTTGTAACTTCTTAGGATACCCCTCAGGTACAAAAAAAGGAAATGGAGATGGAGAGAGAATTGAATTTTTCTTTTACAGGGGAACATGTGGCTTCCCTAAGAGGCTAACATTTTTGGAGCTCTGACACATTATCATTGATTTCAAAATTACTCCTCCATTCTATCTCTATATACATATTCCCCAAAGTGCTGTCTGGTATGTACCTAGGGCTAGAAGAGCTGTTAGGGATGACTAGAGCCAAAATTTTAATTTATGACTGAAGAAACTAAAGATTAAGATATGAAGTTACTTGCCCAAGATCATACAGGTAGTGAGTAGCAGAGCTAGACTTCTAATCCAAGTTCTCTTCTCAAAATCCAGTTCTCTTTCCAAATGTAATTAATTTAGGTTTTAGAACTTTTTGTGATACCTCATGAGACAGCTGGGAACCTAAAGGGGTGTCATAAAATGAAGCTGACAATGCTGAATTGCTTCTGGGAATCTTTCATGACTTTAATCCATTCAAAATAGATCTTGGATAGAAACAGAATAGCCTACTTTTCCTCTAGTCCTGATTCCCTCTGGGTATATTAGACTTCCCTCTTCTACGCCATTTTCTTCCTACATGCCTCTGTCTTTTTTAAACTTAATACTTAATATTGGTTCCAAGGCAGAAGAGTGGTAAGGGCCAGATAATTGGGGTTGAATGACTGACTCAGGGTCACACAGCTAGGGAGTATCTGAAGTCAAATTTGAACCCAGGTTCCACCATCTCCAGAACTGGCTCTCTATCCACTGGTTCACCTAGCTGTACCTTCACATCTCTTCTGGAGAATACCTGGAACTAGCCATTGTATCTAGCCTTAATTGGTAAGGAATGGGTCCTTCATATTTACAGCTTCCTCTCCAGTGGTTACGGAGGCTCTAGTGCTCCATCTTGTTCTTGAGATGCAAGAAAATTAATTCCCATAGTTTAATTTCCCCTACTGCCAGGACCAAGAGCGTGGCTCACAATCCAAGCACCTAATTGCTTTTGCTATAATAGTCCCTTAAAGCATTTGTCATTTCTGGAGAGCCGCCATTTTGTTAACCATCCAAAACTGCTATGTTTTTTATACTTTGAGAAGGCCACTTGCTTTGGCTGCTTTCTCTCTCTCCATAAGTGGATGATTCAACATCTATCTCATAGGATGATATTACTAAGAAAGTCCAACAAGCATTTGGGGAGCTATATTAGGTCAAGTGTATCATAAAAACACATATTTTGGATTACATAAAATTTCAAAATCATAATGGATTTTAGAGATTGATTGGTCAAATGCCCTCGATCCAGGTCGTAAATTTCTCCCTAGATTCAGGGACATGTAATTCCTGCCCTTAAAGAGTAAGAGGCACAACACAGGGGATACAATATCCACAAATAAATGTGATAAAGGACAACTAAGTGGCCCAGTTGATTAAGTGCTGGGCCCGGAGTCAGGAAAAGACATCTTCCTGAGTTTAAATCTAGACTCAGATATATAGTAAGTGTGTGACTTTGGGCAAGTCACTTAACCCTATTTGTCTCAGTTTCCTCATTTGTAAAATGAGCCAGAGAAGGGAATGGCAAACCACTGCAGTATCTTCACCAAAAAAACCCCAAATGGGCCAACAAAGAGTTGGATAAGACTGGAAATGACTGAATAACAAGAACAGAATGTGATAAATGCCATTAGAGATGTGCCAACCAAAAAATCTAGAGAAGGAAGAGGTCATATCTGGCAGAAGAAATCAAGGAAAGGTTTACATTTTGGTTGGCTCTTGAAGGATGGACAAGGATGAACTGCCTTTGGGGAAACCAGTGCCCTGAGAGTGGGTGGCAGAGTAAATAGAGATTCTTCTTGTATACATTGGGATGAGGAGAAGAGCTTACTCTCTCAGATCCTCCAGTTGTGGGGTTGGTTTAGATGGAGAGCAAATGATTTGCAGAGCCTTCCTCCCAAGTGTATAAGAAGTGCCAGAAAGGGGACTTGGGGTATGAGTAGTTAGTGGATAGAAAGAGGGGCCACGATGGAAAGGGCAACATGGTGTCAGTCATCTTTGTGTTGATAGAGGAATTCAAGTTGAGGAGCCTAGACCAAGTGAGTCTGAGTGGTGGGAGACAGCAGCTGCTGCCATGTTTGGTTTTGTGTCTCCTCTGCTTCTTGGGAGGATCATGATAAATCTAGCTGTGATGATCATAATATATAGTCGGAAGAACACTGGTTCTATAGTCAGAGGACCTTAGTTCTAATCCTGTTTCTGAAATCAACTCCCTCTATGATCTTGGGCAAGTTTCTTTACCTCTCTGGATTTCAGGTTCCTCAACTATAAAATGAGCGAGTTGGACTAGATAAGTCCTAAGATCCTTTTAACTCTAGATCTATGATTCTTTGATTAAAAATTGGATTCTGCTATGTCCCTTTTGTATCTTGAACAGGAATGATAAAAAGCAGTATAGGAAAAGATCATTTTTCCATAGTACCTTTGAGTACAAGGCCAAAAGAAAGATGAGAGTTTTTTGTCTCTGTTGTATAAATCAAGATGATAAAGTGAATACTTTATAGCTTCTTTGACTTTGGGACTTCTTTTATGCAAATACAGTCACTGCTTAATCAACTCAGATAACTTTTTCCTTTCCTTTCCTTTTTTTTTTTTTTTAAACAAAAGTAAAGCAAACTTCTGCAAAGAGCTGATATCATCCTGTCAATCAGAAACCATCTGCTGCATAGGGATTGCAGTACCAAGAGGGAGCTTACCCTTGCTGGTCCAGAGCAGTCATCCAGTATGACAGCAGATTTTTCATTTTGAAATTGCATTGTAATTGAATATGCTTTGACTTTCTCAGATACCATATGAGATATTTGGGTGGCCTGTGTCTAAGACGGCTGGTTCTTTCTGTTTCTTCACAGCTCTTGGTTTCTACAACCTTATGGCTCTAACAGGCTCAGAGAAGGAATTTAGAAAACAAGATTAATGTTATACTGCTATAATTTAGAAAAAAAAAGATTGATGTTATAATCGGTCAATAAGCCTTTGTTAAACTCCTACTATGTGCTGAGCACTGAGCTAAGCTCTGGGACCAGAAAAATAAAAATGATGTACTATCTGCCATTAAGGAACTTATTTCCTTTGGGGAAACCCTGAGAGTGGGTGGCACAATAAAAGAGATGCCCCTTGTGCACATTGGGGATGGGGAGGAGAGCTTATTTCCTCAGTTCTTCCAGCTGATTTAGAGAGAGAGTTAGTGATGGGCAGAGCCTTTCCTCCCCAGTATATAAGAAGTACCAGAAGAGGGGTTTGGGGTATGAATAGCTGGTGGATATAAAGAAGGGCTATAAAGAGAAGGGCAACATAATGTGAGCCTTCCTTGTATGGATAGAGGAATTCAGGCTGAGGAGCCTAGACTAGGTGAGGTTGAGTAGTGGGAGGCAAGAGCTGCTGCCATTTTGGTCTTGGGGTTCTTCTGCTTGTTGGTTCACTGTGGTTTGTAGGATATATTCATGGTTCAACAGGTGAAGTCAGCAAGCATTTATGTGTCAGGCACTGCCTTCATTACTAGTGATACAAATGTCTAAAGTGAATTTCTTCTTTTTCCCCGTGCCACCTGGTGTCAGCTGGATGCCAAATACCAGTGAGTAAATGGAGAAAAAAAGGGGAAGTTAAGAAACAGCAAGATAGGAGGCAATGAGAGTCAAAAAATATCTTAAGACAGCAGAGTGATTCTACAGGCACTGCCCACCCTGGGTGGCCCAGGCAAATTAAAAAACTATGGTGTGTTCCGGAGATGTGATGTGTTAGTAGAGAAAAAAATTTATAAGTGAAGGTAAGGAGGAAGTGAGGGTCTTGGGTGTGCGTGTGGAGGAGCAGATTGGACACATGGTGCCTTGTAGTTAGGAGCCCCATAATGATGGCCACAGATTAGAAAAGCTCTTTACCTCTCTCCTACTTTTCTCTCTCTTCACTACTACTACTACTACTACTACTACTACTACTACTACTACTACTACTACTACTACTACTACTACTACTACTACTACTACTACTACTACTACTACTACTTTTGATTTAATAAATTATTAAATTAATGATTAATTATTAAATCAATTATCAAATCAATTAATTACTAATTATTAAATTAAAAAATTATTATGCTACAACCAGCCTCATAATTTTTAATTCTTACACAAAGAAAACTAAAAACAGTCCTTGTCCTCAAGGAACTCTCAATCTAATGGGGGACGTGGGGAGACGATATGCAAAAATGAACAAACAAAACTATCTTCATACAAAATATATCTTTGTAAGTCCCCATTCATGGTTTTTACCTCTACTGTGCAGTTAGAATTGAGCAAGCATGCAGTAATGATAAATTTGGTCAGAGCCAGTCTAACTCTGCCTTTTTGAATTGCACCAGATGGTCCTCATCTCATTAGAAGGGTTCTTTAGGGGGATCAGGAATACCTAACACTTGGTAATTGCATTCCAAATGCATAGCAGACAGATTATGAGCCCCTAAAACAGAATCTCATCATCTTTCTTTTTTTGTGTCGTGGGCTCCTTCAGCATTCTGGAAAAACCTCTGGACCACTTCTCTGAATAATATTTTTAAATGCATAAAATACCCAGAATTATAATTGAAAGTTACCAAATTATTTTTTTTTAAGTTCATATGTCCCAGGTTAAGAAGTCCAGCTCTAAAATAACAAGCAATGCAGTAACCCAGAATGACCCCCAGAGAGTAGTTTTGAGCCTTGAAACATTTGATTCAAGCTTTTACCATTAGGCAAAATAGTGCATCCAAGGTCCTAAACGCTTTGGTTAGAGCCGTGATGCTGAGAAGGTAGAGCTTTTCTCGGGAAGCTGTTCCGTCTGTCTGTATGTGGCACTGGGAAGGATTCTGTCTCCACTGTCCTGTAGGGTTATAATGTAGCCCCAATCTCTCATGCAGGTAAGCCCTCTAAAAAGCTTAAGATTGTACTAACTCAAAGCAAAAGATAATTAAGTTAATTGTCTAGCAAAATAGACGACAAGGAAAAGTGATGCTTTGCGCATAGGAGGACACCCACGTCACAAATGGGAGAAGGAAAATGTGTGGGGAACATGCATGGATGGGGCAAATGTGGAGAACACGTGTAGAAATAGGCTCCTTCATAGGGGAAAGCTCTGACCTGGGAGTGTAGTGAAGGCACCCTCCTGGAAGAGTCTTTTTTTCCTCAGAGGACCACCATCACCTGCTGGTCTGTGACTTGTTCTGGCTTCCTCTGCTGGTCTGTTCCTACTGTTTTTCCTGTCATCTGCTCGGCTCTGGTCTAAGGCGCATTCTGGGTGGCTTTGCAAAGCTGCTTGTTGGTTCTTCCCCAAATTGCAGGTATTACGTAGGCTTTTGCCACAGGAGAGCTATATTTTAAGGAAAAGGGGATTCCCAGAGGTAAGGAGACAAGGGAGAGCATTCTAGAAACTAAGGACAGCTAAGGAATTTGTATTTTATTCTCAAAGCAATAGAGAACCTCTGGAGGTTTCCGACCAGGGGAATGACAAAATTAGATTTGTATGTTAGGAGGATTATGTGAAAAATGGATGCCTTGGGATCTCAGAAGGGATAAGATCTAAGAAATCTGGAAGGGGAGAGGGCAGGTGATGAAGAGCTTTGAACAACGAATAGAGAATTTTATATTTGATCCTGGAGGTGAAAGGGAGTCACTAGAATTTATTGCACATGTTTACACTTTAACCTTAGGCTTCTGTAATTTAGAATTATTATAGACCTATAGGGAAGTTCTTTCAAACAATTCACATGATGCTCACTTGTGGCCAGATCAAGTCCATCATGGCTTATTTGAATTATACCATTTGGACTCCCTCTTGCCAGAATGGTTCTTTGGGGGCATCAAAGCATTCCTGGCTGGAGATGTGCATAGAGCATAGGGTAGATGTATTGGTACATCCGGAGGGAAACTTCCTATGGATTCCTTCCCTCCTCCTCAGGCTTCAGATGTCTATATACACAGAGCACAGGTCTATATTGCACAAAGCACAGGTAATAAACAGATTGACCTAATGATCCTAATGCAAGACTGCAAATTTGATCTTACAGGTATCACTGAGATTTGGTGGGAGGAGATTCATGACTGAAATATGGCTTAGGATAGGTAAACTTTTGTAAAAAAGAATAAAATGGCTAAAAAGAAGTGGAGCAACCCTGAATATTTAAAAAATCCAGGAACCAAGATTTAAAAAAATGGAAGAGAACATTTGTATAAAGATTACTAGAGGGAAAAATAGTAGGATCATCCTACAAGCCACCTTATCAGAAAGAAGGAAAAGATGAAGAAGTTGAAAAACAAGTAAAAACCAAATATGATATGGTCACATAGGAAACTTAAATGACACGCCAGAATCTATACACAAATATATGCCTAAAAAGAAAAACCACAAAAACACAAACAAAAAGCAAAATATATGCCTAGTCAAATGCTATTCATTCATGTGAATCTTTCCCCTCTGACCATTCTTTCTGATTTCTTTGTTGTATACTTGTCTTATTCCAACCACTTGGAATGGCAATGCTCAATCCTCAGCCTCTCTTCTTTGTATTTACTCTTTTTCTCAGTAAATTGATTTTGTCTATCTTTATTCCTAAACTTAATTTCTATCAGGATCTCTGACTTGCATTCTTATTCATTCCTTATATATTCTTCCTAATCTGAATTTACAGTTTTCTATAGCAAGACCTCTCAAACCGGTGTCCACAGATTACATGGTGATCCATGAATAGAATTTCAGGGGTTCTGTGAACATGAAATGGGAATCCCCACTTTTTGTGTTTACTAAGCTCTAACTGAAATTGAGCATTTCTTTTAAATATTTAAAAATATTATTCTGAGGAGAGATCCACAAGCTCTACCAAATTACCTGCCAAAGGGGTTCATCACACTCACACACATAGAGGTTAAGGGAACCCTTACCCTAAAAGAGGTAATATTCAAGCATCCACATACTAGGATCAACAATCACTTAAATACAATCTTTCCCCCAAAAGAACGAACTCAATATTCCCTTGTAAAACTGGTCTTGCTTCTAAATGTCATGTTTCCATCTTTTAAGAGGAAGATTTTGTGTTAGGGCTACGTGGTTTTGATAAAGAGGCAAAACTCAGGAAGAACAAATTTAAAAGTGTATTAAAAACATGAAGGTGGAATTAGTGGGCTGGTCAACAGGGCCACTCCTAAATTCAAAATGGAGATTGCTTTTTAAAGATAACTTCCCTAATAAGAGCAAGACAATCTGATAGGTACATATTCTTGAAAGAGGATGGGTCACTGCATCTCAGCTTCTTCCTTTTTGAACCAGCACAGGAAATGAGATTAAAAGTGAGGGATGGGATGAAAGCCTCTGTGATTATGTGCTGAATAACAAATGAAACAAAGAACAAGGAAATGGGATCAATGCAGCAGTCTGGCTGACTAGCAGGTACTTACAAGTAAGACAAGTCACACTGAAGTAATTAGATCAATCTGCACAAATTTCGATACATTAATGACACCAGTACTCTTTGGACTCAGAGTTGCCTTTGACTTTTCCTACTTCATTCCCTTCCAGAACATCTTCGTTCTTCCTTCTATTTTCTTCCCTACTGTTGCCATTCCACATTTGGAACATTTCAAGTCTCTTATCTGGTTTCCCTGCTTCCAGTCCTACTTCCCTAACCAATGCTTCTTATACACTGGGGTTAATCTTCCAAAAATATTAATTTCATCATGTCTCTAGCCTACAGGATAAAATTGAAAATTCTCAGCCTACTATTTAAAGTTCTTTATAATAAACTATAATTAGTTTTCAGCTAAGCAAACTAAAATGAAGAGGATAAAGATTTCCCCAAGTTCCTATAAGTATGAAGTAACAAAAAAAGCGTTTGAACCCATGCCATCTGTACCAAATATAAACAAAATATAAACAAAATATGAACAAAATAGTGTTCTTTTGTACTCTTTCGATGTACTCTTAAGGTACTCTTTCATTCTCAATTCTTAGATTTTTTTATACTCTAGACCATTTTCATCTCTTTTCTCTAAATTCCTATAGTAATTTTTTTTTTTTGCTTATGCCACTTGGTTCAGCAATTATATACCATCTATTTTTTTTTCCTTTTTGAAAAATCATATGCTTCCATCTGCATTACTACTCAAGGGTTCTTTCTTTGGTGTAGATAGCATTCTTTGACATAAGTCCTTCAGAATTGTCCTGAATAATTGTGTTGCTAGAGTAGCTAAGTCTTTCATGGTTTATCATCATATAATATTGCTGTTGCTTTGCTTATATGTTGTTTTGCATGTTGACTTAACTGTGTTGTGTATGTTTTATTCATCCACCTAAACTGTGAGATTTCAGAGAGTAGTATCTGAACCTTACATTTATAAGGGGGTTTGGTGAGCCTATTGCCCTTGTATGTTATTTGTATTGTCTTGGGTCTGCCTAGAGGTAATTCCACTGTGGCAGAGTTGCTCTGCTCTTTGGTAGAGTCCCTACATGGCCTGGACTCTGGATCCGTGCTTGGTTCTTTGACATTGGGATGGGTATGGTCCCTATGATGGCAGCCTAGGAGTGAAGGGGAGGAGGATGCATCAAAGAGGATTTGCTACTGAGCCAGGAAGAGCTGCTTACTCGGTAGAGAGAGAGATTTTTTGTTCTTACTCTCTCTTTTTCCTCTCTTCTGAATATATAGCTTGCCACACACCCTCTGGAAGAGTGAGAAATAAGAAGAGAAAAAGGGGTGTCTTTCTTCTCCTTATCCCTACATCTGCTTACACATGGGTACATATGTTGCCTAGTCAAGCCTGAGCCTGAGGCTAGGAGCTCCTGGTTGGTTCTTCTGCTTTGTGCTTTTTTCCCTGGAGAATAAGTGACTGAACAGTGATCATAACAGATGTCTCAGCAGTGGTCACCTTAGAAATAAGGTAACTCCTGAATTTTTCAGAAAGGGCTTGCTGATACTTTTGAATAAGTGAATGAAAGGAAGAAAAGAAGGGAAGGAAGCACTTCACCACTTACACATGAAAGTGTGTTGGCAACGTCATAGATTTTATATTATCACCATTACCCACACATTGGCCCAAAACATAGAAGACATTTTTAAAAAGATGTTTTAAAAATATTAAATCAATTACAGTTTGGTTATAAGATGTGCAAATAGTACAAAAGACTATCTATTGTCATTTCTACCTATAGAAGTGAATAATACACTTGTGTCTCATGTCCTTCTTTTATTAAACTAATCAATATCAATTATAGGATGGATGACATTTCCTACTGAATAAATGACAAATGAGATCAGAGGTAAAAAGTTGTTGTTGAACAACCTGAATGATCATTTCTTATTGGAAATGTTTGACTCCCCTAGCACAAAAGAGATGTTCAGTGGAAAAAAAATCTGTCTCTTGTGATCATAGGTCTTTCAGTGAATCAATGTCCAAGTCATGATAAAGGACTCATTCCTGGAGGGATCTCATTTTCCTCCTTTCAAGCCATAGTTGTCTTGGTATTCTTTAAATTTCTTTCTCTTTGATCTCCCCATAGCTTATAGTGTGAAATCCATTTAAATCTATCCTTACCAAGTTCTAGCACCACTGCCCCAAATAGTCCCTCTCTCTTTCTCTGTCTTTCACTGTCTTCTCCCCTTCTCTCTCCATTCTTCCTCTTTCTTCTCCATTTCTCTTCCCTCTTTCCCTACTTCTTTTGACTTCTCTCCCTACCTGTTTATCTCTTTTCTCCACCCTCTTCTCTCCTCACAGTTCCACCTACATGTCCTTGGGAGCATATTTCCCTGGAGTAAGAGTGGGGTAATATAGGAACCTAAAGGTGGGAGGAAATTAAAAGGTAACACTTGCCTTTGAAGCAAATTATTACCCATTGCAGGGGTATCCTGGTGTTGAGGGAAGACTAGTAGCTTTGGTGTGAGGGCTTGCTGAGTCCTTTTTAAAAGGACTGCTTTCTGCCTCTGGTGTCCATCTGCCACCATGGTCTCACCTGTGGCTCCAAGAAGCTGTAGCATTCATAGTGGCCTCATCTCAGAAAAACTTTCTTGGCAGACAGGTAAGCCAGATTGAAGTAACCAACAGGCCTCAAGTTTGTTGGTGAGTTAGGGGTATGTCTACCCTAAGCAAGCGAAGACTCGTCCTAGCAGTATGGGTGGATGAGAACAATTTGTTCCAACAGTCATAAAGAGAGCTAAAGTAGGCACTGTGGAGAGCTTAGAGTTTGGCCAGATATTTAAGATGCCCAGGTCATCTACTGCATCTTGGGCCATCACTAGTCATCTTGATTTTTGTCTTGCTACTAGATTTCAATGATTCTAGAAGAGAGAGTGAGGTTGGTGACTTTATATAATTCTGCCTCACTTAAATCCAATTTACCTACAAGTCAAGATATTACCAGCAATGCCATTTTGGTCCTCTTCCAAAATGAAGGACAACAACCAATAATCCATCAAAATTAAGAGACTAATAAAGTGGCAATAACATATGGATAGAAATTAAATTAAAAAGTAGAAATGTGTGTGTGTGTGTGTGTGTGTGTGTGTGTGTGTGTGAGTGTCACTTGCCATACACAATGTTTTTCATCTGCCCTTTGAATGCATCTGGTTGTCCTCACAAACAATAAGATGAGATGATGGCATTATTCTATAGACTGCCTGAAATGCCTAAATTCCTACTTATATCCTCTCCTAATAGGCAGACCCCAAAGATCTAAAAACAATTTCCTTCTATAATGCTGGGGAGGGGAAATGGAATGAAGAAGGGAAAGATAAAATTGATTTTGATACAAGAAGGAGAAAATCATGCAGGCAGTCAGAATAATATTATTATTCCATTGTCCAGATTTTACTTGCATCTCAAAATGAACACAAATATGTTTTTTTTTAAAGTCACATTATATACCAAGTACCATTGAAAGTGTGTGGTCCATTGAAAAAGTTACTAAACTGGGAGTCAAAAGACTTATAAGTTCTAACACCATTTTGCTGTATGACTTTGAGCAAATCATCAAAACATTCTGGGTCTCAGTATTCCTCATCTATTGAGATAAAGCTTCTTAAGAGAAGCTTTAGAAGGACTAGAAGATTCCTCTGCTCCTATAGCCATTTCTTCCCTGGGTCTATTCTTTCTGGAACTTCCATTGTGAGGAAATGCCCAAATCAGTCCTCCCTCACTCCTCTTCCAACTTGGCTCCTGACTCTATGGACTTTGATCAACATGCCCCTGTGGGGTATCTCCTCCTTCCCCCTTTTTCAGGTCACTTTTATGTGTTGCCTTCCTCTGAAAGTATGTAAAATCCTTGAGGGCAGGGACTATTCTTTTTGGCTTGTCTTTGTATTCCCAGTGCTCAGCATTGTGCCTCGTACATAGTAAGTGCTTAATAAATGCTTGGGGTAGCTAGATGATAAAGAGGATAGCATGCAACTCAGGAAGACCTCAGTTGAAATCTAACTTCAAATAACTAGCTGAGTGGTCCTGTTCAAGTTACCTAACCCTGTTTGCCTCAATTTCCTCATCTGTTAAATGAGCTGAAGAAGTAAATGGCAAATCACTCCAGTATCTTTGCCAAGAAAACCCCAAATGGGGTCACAAACAGATACAACTGAAATAATTCAATAACAACAAATAATAAATGCTTATTGACTTGATCAATTGAGTCCAAAGGGTCCTTTTTTTTCTTAGATTGAGGTTTTCAGATAACCTCATACCCTATATACATAGAACTGCCTATGTTTTTGTATTTTGTCCTAGTTTTAGATGCGTCTGGGTATACAGAGTATTAATTTAAGAGTGGAATTTAGACAAACTGTGCCTAACAAATTATAAAAACAAAAAACTACTATTAGCACACAAACCTGGACTGGAAACATCTTATATTTTGCTATGGGTATTGCAGTTGAGGCTCTTTTTTGGTTTTTATTAAAATCTGAAACTTATGTATATGTGTTCTGCATATTGGAGGGAAAGCCAATGACTACCTCACTCTATTTAGGCCATCAATCATTATCACATTTCTTTGGATAATGAGGCTCATGGTGGGTAGAAACATGGCTACATGATATTCCTGAAGTTGTTTAAACAACTTAGATACCTTCTAGAGTCAAAATAGAAGACAACTATCTTAAATGTTGACTAAGTTGGCTTACAGAATGGTGGGAAGTTCAGATTCTCCTTTAAAAAACATAAAAATTTTTGTACATTTATATTTATTTAACATAATGGACACTTCCTAACAAAGATCCATCCCATCACGAACACACACACACACAAACACAAACACAACCACACACACACAATACATTTCTTAAAAACAATTTAGCAAACCCTCCTAATAGCATTATATTACTTTCCACTTGTATCAATTATTGAGTATAAATAATTAGGAAGGATGCATTGATAGAGTTCTAAACATTACCATTTTTATTTTATAAGCATTATTTTCTTTTCTTAGAATCAATACTAAATATTGGTTCCAAGGCAGAAGAGTGGTAAGAGCTAGGCTATAGGAGTTACTTGCCTATAGTCACATAGTTAGGAAATATCTGAAGTCAGATTTGAACTTAGGACTTCTTATCTCTAGGTCTGGCTCTCAATCCACTGAGCCACCAACTTCCTCTGTATTGATTTTGTGTGTGTGTGTGTTGCTCTTATGTATATTATTGTAGTCATTGTATATAGATATAGATTGTTAGAGCTGAAAGTGGTTTCAGAGGTCATCTATTCTAATTTCCTTAATTGACATAAAAAGGAAACTGAGACCCAGAGAAGGGACATGTGTTCAAAGTCACACAGGAAGATAGTGGCAAAGTTGGGACTAGAACACATATTTTTTACTTACTAAACCAGTGATATTTTCATTCCACTATGGTTATAAAACACTTAATAATGGCAAACTTGATACTTCAATAATTTGATGGGTCATTGTGATTTCATCCCTGTGAGTATATCCTTTACTGCACTGTATTGGGACTCTTCTATGTGTTCTCATCTCATGGCCCATGTCTTTGGTTCAGAGAGATGACCTGATGGGGTAATTGTCCTAGTGAAAAATTACACCAATGGGAATGCACAGGAATAGTTCATGAGAAATGGATCCATTTATTCTTCCAGCACAATGCTTTTAAACAAGGCAGATTCTCTTCTGAAAGAAAATAAGAAACAAACTTTTGCCAAGTCCTCAGAATGGGAATCTCCTTCGAGCTTCTTTCAGATACATCTCAGAGACTTTCATTCACAAAGCACAAAGTTCTTACCATAATATTTTTTTCTAAATTGAACATTAATCTAGGCTTAGAATGAGTCCCCTTCTCCCTTTTTTTGTTTTACTGAAAGAATTTGGAAGCTTATTTGAGGAAGGTTTTTCTAGTCAATGATGCAGTAGGAAGAATGCATAACCTAAGAGTCATTCATTAAATAAACATCTTGAATACATTTTTCATAACTCTCCAAATGTAGCAGATTCAAAAGCAAAGAGTTTGATTTAATTATATTATCTGTGTGATTTCTCCATATATTATCCAATTCTGTGCTTCATGTGATTATATCAGAATCCTCTAGTCTCTTTCATTTATCAAACTTAATCTCCAGCCTAACAAAAGTTAATAACTGCCTATGAGATCACCTCTTCCTTAGTCTCCTTTATCACTTCATCATACCATTGGCCTCATTGCTAAGAGGATGAAGAATGCTTATTTTCCAGAATATGACTTTACTACAGAGTTCATCCTCATTAGAGGTAGCTGGTGGTACAATGAATAGAGCTCTGTACCTGGAGTTAGGAAGACATGAGTTCAAGATCCTGGGCCAGTTATTTAACTTCTGTTTGCCTCAGTTTCCTCAGCTGTAAATGGGCATAATAATAGCAAACCTGGTTTACCAGAGTTGTTATGAGGATCAAATGAGATTATATTTATAAAAAAGTATCTAGCACTATACACATTATACAAATGCTTATTCCTTTACCCTTATCCATCATTATATAAATGTATACATATATCCTACTGATCCTACTGATGAC
Source organism: Gracilinanus agilis (assembly GCF_016433145.1). Lineage (NCBI taxonomy): Eukaryota > Metazoa > Chordata > Mammalia > Didelphimorphia > Didelphidae > Gracilinanus > Gracilinanus agilis. The sequence goes on from NC_058131.1 coordinate 640,311,147, forward strand.
TATCTACCTACACATATGTACAAATATCCACAAATATATGTTTTACATGAAATATGTGCATATATGATATATAATATATGTTACATATTAGATGTAGATTATTGATATATTAGATATAGCCCTACATATAGATCTATATCTTTGTATATATTAGATAGACTTTGCAAATGGAAAATGAGTTAGACCCAGTGTTGAACAGGGGAGAACAGGTTGGATTGATTTTGTGACATAATGAAATTCTCTTAAAAGTCTCAAAATCCTACCAGAAACAAAGGCTCAATTTTTTTATTACTAATTTTCTAAAAATTAAATTGGAAATCCTAAAAATTAAAGGAGAAATTAATAAAAGTAAAAGAACTATTGAACTTATAAATAAGACTAGGAGCTGGTACTTTGAAAAAAAACAAATAAAATAGACAAAGTTCTGGTTAATCTAATAAAAAAAAGAAAGAAGAGAAGCAAATCAGCAGTATCAAAGATGAAAAGGGTGATCTTACCTCTAATGAAGAGCAAATTAAGGTAATTATTAAGAACTATTTTGCCCAATTACCTGGCAATAAATATGACAATCTAGGTGAGATGGTGAATATTTACAAAACTATAAATTGCCTAGATTAACAAAAGAGGAAATAGAATACTTAAATAATCCTATATCAGAAAAAGAAATTGAACAAGCCATCAGGAACTTCCTAAGAAAAAATCCCTAGGACCAGATGGATTTACAAGTGAATTCTATCAAATATTTAAAGAACAACTAATCCCAATACTATGCAAATTACTTGACAAAATGAGCAAAGAAGTAGTCTTACCAAGACCTTTTTGTGACTAATTTTGTCCTGATGGTATATATTATTGAGATTCATAGAATCACAAATTTTAAGGTTGGAGGGGACCTCAGCAGCAATTTGGTCCAACCCAACCAGAAAGGAATCTCCCACAATAACACCTGTTGACAAGAACTCATCCAGTTTCTTCTTGAAGACCTCAAAAGAAGGGAAATCTCCCACCTCTCAGTGAATGAAGCTCATTCCAATTTCAGACTGCTTTAATTTTTAGGAAGCTTGACTTTGGTTCTTAGCAACTTCCATGCATTTTTCATGGCTCTCCCAAGAATAAGATTAATTCCTTTCCTATACCACAGACCTTCTCATACTTTAAAACTGTGATCATGTTTTCCCACACACTCTCTACCCAGGCTTTTCTAGGCTAAATATTATTAGTTCCTTCAATTGATCCATATTAACATGGACATAAAACTCTTTGCCATCTATGTAAGGAGACAGACTGATGCATTGTAAAGACTGCTGAACTTTGCTGCAGAATATGGAGTGGAGAGACCTGAGTTTGACTCACACTTGAGCCACTTCCTCCCATGTGAACTTGAGGAATGTGTTTACCCTTTAAGTCTAAGATTGCTCATCTGTTGGACTGAAAGACAGTTAAATTTTGTTCCAGCTCAATATCTGGAGACTCTCTAGTTTATCAAATATCCCTCTCAAACTATGATGCCCAGAATTGAAATATTGGTGGTTTTAGGTTCCTATAACAGAGTTAAACAAAATGCTCCATCCAGAATGCCATGAGAATTTGAAGAAGATCCCAGAATTTTGGATAAACTCAATGGAAGGTCATAGACAAGAATTATAGGCATGGATGAGTTTTGATTTGCTTCATGAGTGGGAACCTGTGTACTGATGTACTCGTGTGTTTGGATATGCAGAAATAATAGTCTCATACTTTTTAAAGTATCATCACAGGTTTTTAGTTTGAGGTACACAGGAATGACTATTTGAAAAGTATACGGTTTTCAACTTCATCCCAGTGTCATAGAAAAAAGTCCCAGATTTTGAGTCAGAGAGTCCATATTTGAAATGCTGTTCTATTATGTTCTATCTATGTATGTGGGGCAAATCTTTTCATCTCTTAGTTCTTTGTAAAATAAGAAACCTGGATTAAGTTAACTGAGCTCCTGGATAGTTCTAAATCCATGATCTTATAACCTGGGACAATGGGCAGATGGCCTCCTCTGGGCTTGAGGTTCCTTATCTGTAAAATATTATTAGATTCACTAGACAATTTCTAATATCCCTTCCAAATCAGCATCTTTTGAGTTCATAGAGGTTGTTTACAAGCAAAGCATTAAAAGTCAAGGAGAAATTAAATGCTTCCTTGGGAGGAGGATATATCCAAGAACTACTGATTCCTTGGTCTAGGTCCCTGATAATAGATATGTACATTTATAGATACAATAACCAGTGGTTCATCTATATCACTGATATTTTTACATGGTTTCTGAATAAAAGGACTGCCTCTCAGGGGCTACTGTATGTCATTTTTGAGATATCTTATAGAGGAAAATGTACTAGAATGGTAGACAGAGGACCTGAGTTCAAATCCCAATTCTCTTTCTTACTAAATTTATGATCTTGTATAAGCAACTTAATCTCTTTGAACTTCAGTTTCTTTAGCTATAAAATGAAAGAGTCAGACCAAATGACTGTAAGGTTCAGTCTAGCCCTTGATTTCTGATCCTATGACTGATATACTTCTTGTTTCACTAAACATTTCAATAGCTGGTATTTGATCTTTTGGACTTAGTATTTATACTTTTAAACTCTGAATTTCAGAGATCTGAGTCTGACTGTTTTTACAATGTGTTGAATTTTCCTATTCTTCAGGGGGTAGATTGTCAAAGAAAAGAGAAGGTATGTGAGCAAAATGCCTACTTTGCTCTCTATTCATTTTAGCAAAAACTTGGACTAGGAAAGGCTCAAACAATTTTTGACATCAAAGAGAGGACTTAGACAGAAATAGAAATCTTCCTCATTTCACTTGATTCAGCTCCTGTCAGAATACTGAGCATGCCAATTCAGTCTGAAAGGTACTTCTTAGGAAAATAGCAGGATTGCAGTCTTCTTCCTCATGAATTGGAACAGAATTAAGGGTACTTTATGAGCTTTTAACCAGAGATGAGAACATCCTGGTGGAGGAGAGAGTGAGGCATTTGCAGAAGTTTTATTCAGGGTTTTTTTTTTTGAGGGACCGAAAAAAGAAAGCATGTATCTTAGGATGAAAAGTCCATTTTTATTTAACATAACACATCTTTAACATAAAATGAAAAGTCCAGTTCTTTAACAACACCTACCCTCATTTTCCTTATGGACTTTCTTCATGATTTATCTATATGTCTGGACCATTCACAATCTCATTAGTGATTCCTCCATAAGACCACTCACTGCTAATATGATAGCTCTGGTACATGACAAAATGAGTTGGCCAAAATCTAATTGGTAGAAAAGCAATTCTGATTCATTGTTCTAACTATCTAGTTGTCTTCCAACACTGAAATTTAGTAAATATATATCAGTAATCATGTATCACTCCTTTTTGCTTTACCACTCACCCCCATAACCAATCATTGACCAAATTATCTTCATTTTTCCCCAAAATATGTCATATTATCTTTCCATCCATTACCATTTCTAACCTCTCGTCTAATCTCCCTGTCTCTACTCTCCACCTTCCTCCAAGCCATTCCACATACTGCCTTGATATTAGTTTTTCTGAAACATTGTTTTCATTGTCGATGCCACCCTCAATAATTCCTACTGAAGAGAACCCAAATATTTTGACCTGTCATTTAAGTCCTTCATAATTTGACCCCTTTTCAACTTTATCTCTGGTTACTACTCTTCCATATCCTCCCATCATTTAAACCAGGCTGATCTATCTGTTGTCATTTGAGGGCATTTTTATTTAATTTGGACGTCCCTACCTTTACTTGAACTGTTTGCTCCCCTTACCTCTCAGTCTTCTAAATCCATATAAATTTTCTCTTCCTCTAAGAAGCCTTCTCTGATCAAAGCACTCTAACCTAAAATACTAGTCTGTACCACTCATTCAATGCCTAATCATATATTGCTTTACATGATTATTCCAGATTTGTGTTTATAGGCTATTTCCCCAGTTAAGTCTTCAAACTTCTCAAGATCATTGACTGTTTTGTTTTTTACTTTTCATTCTGAGTGAATGGCTCAGTACCTTGCTTATAGAACATGCTTAATTAAATGTTGGTTGAATGTACCCTAAATAAATTCCAAATTGCCCATCATGGACTTGAACAGTAATATTCTCCTGGTGATGAAATACAACTGAGGACCAGGGAATGCTACAAACTCAGTAGAATAATTATCAGTAACCTGATAGAAAGAAACCTGTATAGTGGACACAACTTGGCCTCAGATATAATACCAGTAGTAACTTTTATGTGAGAGATGACACCTTGAAACTCCTGTTAGAATGCGAGTCTTTTAAAGGAAGGGACTATCTTTTTTTTTGTATTTGTATCCTCAGAGTTTAATATAGTACCTGCCAAACAGTAAGTGCTTAATTAATATTCCTTTGTTCATTCATTCATTTCAAAGGGAAGTCTACTGGTTACATACTGAGAAAAAGACAACACATAGCCAGTTTGAATAGTGTTGTACTACATTTGAAGACAAAGGACCTGAATTGAAATCCAATCTCTGACATTTACTGTCTTACTATCTTGGACAAATCATATCACTTTCACATGACTCAGTTTCCCCATTTGACTTTAATATTACCTCAGCTTTATATCTATGATGCTATGACTGTCATATTTCTTTGTGTTGTCCACAAGTTTTATCACAGGCTGAGCATATAATAGATGTTCAAAAATATTTGTTGGATGGTTTTAAATAATTATAAACTCTTATAGAATTTGGGGCCCAAATAAAAACTCGTCCATGTTCACATATAGGATTCTAGGATTTTAGCATTTGAAGATCCCTTGAAATTCATTTAGCCCAGCACCCTCTCTTCCATTTTATAAGTGAAAGAACTGAGCCATAGAGAAGAGAAAGTATTTCCTCATGGCATATCTGGATTTCTAACCCAAGTCATCTGGCTTCAAGATAGGTATTCTGTCCAGGGTCAACCAATAAACATTATTTGTCACCTACTATGTGCCATGTACTGTGCTAAGTGCTGAGGATATAAAGAAAAGTAAAAATAAAAACCCAAAACCCAAAACAAAACACCAGTCCCCTATCTCCAGTTGTTCCTAATTATAATTTCTATTACACAACAGTTCTGCTGGCAGCAAACTCATTCAACAGAAATCTCTGGGGATCATTGATTATGCAGTATTAGGACGGGAGATATTCTTGGCAAATGAATTAAGAAATCAGGAAGGTATTTAACAAATTTACCTGAAGAAGTTGGGTGCAGGTGGGGATGGTACTTGTCCTTGCCTTCAGCTTGGGATTCTGCCACCATGGCATCACTGAATCCAAATTGATATGGTTCTCTATCATACATGGTCTACCCACCCAATTAAATTTGTCCCAAAAATCAAGATTTCCAATATAATTTCTGAGGTAAGAAATGCAAATGCTATTATCCATATTTTACAAATAAACCAAGGCATAGTTATATTATTTGCCCATGGTCACACAAAAAGTGGGTGTTAGAGCCAAATTAGAATTCAGATCTCTTACCTTGGCTACTCTTTCCATTAAATGACACAACCTCTTATAAACATCACTTGGAGGATGTAAGCATCTTAATTACTTTCTACCATCATGGAGGAATGGTAATACTTGAGGGACATCTTCCTCACTAGCTGCTTATTCTTCAACCTTTAGCAATCTAACTTTCATTACTACCATTCCACAGAAACAATGCTCTCCAATCACTTCCTTTAGAGCTAAATGAAATGCTACTTTTCTGTATTATTTCTTGACTTTTTCTGTGGCATTCAATGCTATTAACTGTCTTCTTTATCTTGATATGTTTTTCTTTGGTTTCCATGACATTGTCATCTCATGGTTCCTCTACCTTTCTTAACTAGTCCATTTTGTTCCTTATCTTCTTCTTTCCCTTAAATGTTCCTCATTTTTCTCTCTATACTTCCTTGATGATCTGATTCATTTCCATGCTTAAAGATCAAATTTTTTTGTGATTTAAAAAAATTTAATTAATTAAGAATATTTTTCCATGGTTACATGATTCATGTTCTTTCCCTCCTCTCACCCCTCTCCCATAGCCAACGAGCAATTCCATTGGGTTTTACATGTGTCATTGATCAAGACCTATTTCCATATTATTAATATTTGCATTAGGGTTAAAGATAAACATTTTAATCTCTTATTCCTAAACTACCGCTCCCTTGAAACCATTGGCTGACAAAGTAGTTTGATGGCAGGATCCATTAGCTTCTTTGGATGGCATCAAATCGTCCAGTGTATAAAATTTATTTTTTCCTATCTTGTTTATTGGTCATTTGCCAAGAATGTCTCTCGTCCTAATACTGCATAATCAGTTATCCTCAGAAATTTCTGTTGAATGAGTTTGCTACCAGCAGAACTGTTGTATAATAGAAATTATAATTAGGAGCAACTTGAGATAGGGGAGTGGTTTTTTGTTTTGTTTTGTTTGGGCTTCATTTTTTGGGTTATTTTTTTTAACTTTTCTTTATATCCTCAGCACTGTTTAGAGTAGAAGAATCAAACACACTATCCAGTGACCTAAACCAGAGAAAAATATAATTAAAAATATTTACCAAAATAATAAAAATATAATATAACATAAACAGTGTTAATATGTGGTTTTCTAAGTTAGTATGTGGTCTATAGGGATCAATTTATGTGACTTAGTAATTCCTAATTCTTTTTTGATTTGGATACCACTGGTAGAACATTCTGTCCTATACTGGATATTTCCCTGCTCAGATAAACTTTATCAACTTTTATGTACTCTTAACATATGTTTCTTTAAAAAATGTTTCCCCCCAAAGTCTTAAAAGGCCCATGTTGTCACTGCATGTTCCTTTGTAGAGAAACCCAAGGACGACCTATTTTACTGAAGTTAAAGGATGAAATACGAATGCCATTTCCTAACAATTTGTCAGTCCCATCTTTGCTCTTTGTCTGCCACTGTGAGTTTCTTCCTATAACTTTTCTTTCACATGATTTATGTTCGAAAGAGATTCAGATGCCTGCTCTGGGTGTTTATACATCTGTAAAAGGAAGGGGAGAATTGAGACAAATATAAGAAAACATAGAACAGATCAACATGGTTCTGAAATATCTGTCAAAGATGTGCTCACTGACTCCAAGCCTGTCTCACACCTTAGGGGAGTTCTATCATCTCAGACCCACTGATGCACCATCAAAGGTCATGAGCTTGCCATATAAACTGACAGAGAGAAAGAAGACATTTGTCTAAAAAATTTCTCTTTAATTTCTATAATGAAAGTAGAGATAAATATTTTAAAATGATATAGAGCTATTTTCTAGGTTATTGTCATTTAGCTCTAAGATACCAGAATTATCTGCTATATATTGTCCTCATTTTCCTTCCTACTCAATCTTTTTTTTTATAATCCTAACCTTCTGTTTTAGAATCAATAACATGTATTAGTTTCAAGGCAGAAGAGTGGCAAGCACTAGACAGTGGGAGTCTAGGGTCACACAACTAGGAGGTTTCTGAGCCCAGATTTCTTCCTACTCAGTCTTTACCATATTGTAGCCAAAGACTTCAAAAGTTCTCTTTCCTCTTCTCTTGAGGTTCTCATCTTTCTGAACTTCTAGTCTTGCCTTTTCTTTTCCTAATCCTAAACTATCATAGTCTGTTAGAACAAATTAGGAAACCAAATTTCCTAGACTCCCAATTTATACTCTCTGGCTTCCAAAGGATTTCTATATTCTAATTGTATTCATCATAATAACTGATGTATATTTAATTCTTTATGTACATTATCTCACTTAATTCTCTCAACTATTCTTTCAGGTAAATTCTACATTTAGCCTGGAGTTCTGGCAAAATGGATAGTGGGTTGGCCAGGAAGACCTGAGTTCAAATCCTCCCTCTGACACATACTGGTTATGTGAACTTTAATCTTCTCAGTGTTCTAGACAACTCTCCAAGACTACAATTACAGAGAAGGTATTTACTTTCTTTGTTAGAGTTTTCTTATTATGGACATTCATAAGTCAATGAAATCGTAGGTTTAATGCCTATTCTGTGGTAAGGCGACTGGGACCAGTAGAGATGAATGACTTACTCGGGGCTATGCAGCTCACAAATGTTAAGGAAAGGGCAAAAATCCATGCCTTTTCTCATGCCAAGATCATGACTTTCCCCACCCTTTGTTTTACTTCATTTCCCATTGATTCTACTCTATTCTCTAGAATAGCCAATATGGCTTTCCTCCAATGTCATCCCTCTTTCCACTATTAACAGATAACCACACCTCTTACTCTACTTGAGAAAACTGAGACTAGGGTATGTGGGAAAATTGGGACAACAATACCCTGTTAGTGGGTCTGTGAGGTGATACAAGCATTCTGGAGAGCAATTTGGAACCATGCCCAACAGGTGATAGAACTGTGCATACACTTTGATCCAGCAATACCAGCAGTGGGTCTATATCCCCAAAGAGATCAAAGATAGGGGGAAAAGACCCATGTGTGCAAAAATATTTAGAACAGCTCTTTTTGTGGTGGCAAAGAATTGGAAACTGAAGGGATATCCATCAGGTGGGAAATGACTGAATAAGTTGTGGTATATGATTGTAATGGAATACTATTGTGCCACAAGAAATGATGAACAGAAGAATCACAAAAAAACCTGGAAAGACTGGTATGAAGTGATGAAATGTGAAGATTGCAGAGCCAGTAGAACATTGTGCACAGTATCAACGGTAATATATGATGATTGGCTGTGGATGACTTATTAACTGTGATGCAAACCAAGATAATTCCAAGGAACTCATGATGAAAAAGGTTATCCACCACTATACAAGGACCTGAAAGTGTCTGAATGTAGATTGAAACATACCATTATTTACTTTATTTCCTTAATGAGTTTTTTGTCTAGTGTAAGCAATATGTTTCTTCTTTCACAACACGAGCAACATGGAAATATGTTTTGCATGACAGCACATGTATAACCTTTATCATAATATTTGCTGTCTTGGGAAGGGGTTGAGAGTTAGGAGTGAGGGAGGGAAGATGGATTGCAACATTTCAGAAAATGATTATTAAAATTATAATCTGGAAAAAATTTTAAAAGAAAAAATGGAGACTATGTATTTATTCATTTATTTATTCATCCATTCACTTAATTATTTAGGCTATTAGTGATTTTAATTTTTAAATTTTTAATTGATTAATTAAGAAAATTGTTCCATGGTTACATGATTCACACTCTTTCCCTCCCCTCCTCTAACTTCCCTTCTATAGCTGATGCACAAATCCACTGGGTTTTCCATGTATCATTGATAAAGACTTATTTCCATATTATTGATATTTGCACTAGGGTGATTGTTTAGAGTCTATATCCTCAATCATATCCCCCATCAACCCTTGTGATCAAGCAGTTTTTTTCTTCTGTGTTTCTGCTCCCACAGCTATCTCTATGTCTTTAAATCCTCTAGTGCTCCCATTCATGCTTTCCATCCCTCTAATATCAGAGGAAAAGATGGCTCCAAAGTCTTATAACTCCATCGCTTTGCAAAAGCTAATTCATTTAAGTGTATCTGATTCTATCTCCTCCAAACTCATCCATGACTGTGTTTTATCAATGATTCCTTATTGTCTCATGCTACTTTAATTATTCTATCTTTCATGTAAAACATGGTGCTTGAGGAATATCTTCCTCATTATCAACTTACTTCTTAGCTTGTGATAATATAGTTTTTATCATTACTATCCTATAGGACAAATCTTTTCAAAATGACTTGCTTTTAGCTGAATTTTTTTTTATCTTTCTTCTTTACTTCTTTGTGGAATTTATTGCTATAGACTAGTAATGGAGAAACTTTTAGAAACCAAGTGCCCAAACTGCATCTCTCATGCCACATGTGAACCATCCCCTAACCACAGACAGGGGAGGGAGTAAGTGCTCCCATTGGACTTCTGGGCAGTGGTGGTGGTGATGGGAGAAATGCCCTCAGATGTGTGTGAAGAGGAGAAAGGGAGCAGCCCCCTGTGACACTTGTGCCATAGGTTCACCAACATGGCTACAGACTATCCTCTCTTCCTTGATACCTTCTTGTCCTGTGGTTTCCATAACATTGCCATTGCATGATTCTTCTAGCTCTCTGACCAATCGTTGTTGGTTCCTTATCTTCCCCTTGATCTTTAAATGTGTTCTTGACCCTTTTCTCTTTGTACTTTCTTAGTGATTTCATGCATCCCCATAAGTCTAATAATTACCTATTTGTAGATGTCTTCAAAACCAATATTTTCACCTCCAACTATCCCTCTGAGTTGTAGTTTCATATTTCTAGCTCTTAGATGGATAGCTCTGCTGGAATTCATTGGGAGATCCAGATTCATGTCACAAACAGCATATTATCTTCCCTCCTCAGATTGCCCTTTTCTGTAACCTCTATTTCATTGATATTACCATCTTTCAAATCACTTAGACTCATGTCCTCAGAGTCATCTTTATTTCTTTTCTTTCTCTTATCCCATACTTTGAATCAGTTGCCAAGTCCTGTGGATTCTACATTCATAATATCTCTAACATCTATTTTTTTCTTCACATTCTCCAAGCAAAAGCCATAGTTTAAGCTGTCATTACCTTTTACCTGGATTATTATTATGAGTTTCTTAATTGGCCTTCCTTCTTCTAGTCTTTCTGTTATCTAGTATCTCCCCCACCCCAGTACAGCCCCACTAATCTCTTTAATACACAACTTTGATAAAATTAGTTTTCAATTTAAAAGCCTTTAGTGGTTCCTCATTTCCCTCTGAATAATGAACTAATTACAATCTCTGAAATTCAAAACATTAAACAATCAAGCTTTGACTTACTTTTAAAACTTTATTTAATAATGACAGTAATAATAGTAGCTGATATTTAACTAGTGTTTTAATAATGAAAAAAACATTTTGCATACACTAATTGACATCATATTCTCCCTTTTGTCACTTATGTTTTAGTGAAATCTGATTGGTTTTGTTCCACATTTTTATCCTTTTTCTTTTGTGTCTGTGCTTTCACTGACACTGTCCCTTATACTTGGAACTGGCTTCCCCAAAATTCAACCCACTCTTTGTTGAAGTCCTTCTCTTCCTTCAAATTCTAGTTCAGTTACCATCTCATCTCATGAGGGAAGCTATTAAATGATTCAGAACTTAAAATGAAATGCTAAACTTTTATAATCTAAGAAATTTCTCTTCTATGATTTAAAATTATTACTTTAATAAAACATGAACATTAACCCTTCTCCAAACTCCATTTATTTAGCTGAAATTTTTTTTCAGTTATTTAATCTATTCCTATTTTTTGAGCTCTTGCTATGTTCTCTGAACTGCATACCCTGCATGGATACATGGAAAGTGATATATAGAAAGAGTATACATCTGATTCCTACCTTCAGGAATCTTACATTCTGATTGGAGAGATAAAACAAAAAAAAAACCTCCAAAAAACATGAAATGTTAGCTAACCAAGTTCTAGCTTGGATGTTACAGATGAGGCAAACATTCAAGTTGTAAGTGCCATTCTTCCATGATTAGGGTAGTCTTATGTGGAAAAACCAGGGTGTTAAATTCAATATTTATCTGGGTTCAGAAGGGTGAGTAGGAGACAGGAATGGACAATAGGTGGGGACTTAACAAGCTGGGAAATTGGGTTTGGCACTTTGGGAAATGGCAGTTGACAGGAGTGACTGTTGGGCCTTAACTGTCACACTGATCCACCTAGCCAGGGAATCAGAGAAACTGCAAGTAAATGTTATGGACAAGAGGGCTTATAAACACAGGGTTTTAGTAATTATTGAGGGTCAGGAATAATGGGGAAAGGTCACACTGGATCTAAACACTAGTGACCACACAGGGCTTGGAAGAATGGTTTAAAGTCTTTGCTGCACTAATCAGACTTTACAGACTGGAAGGGAAAATGGGTCTCTCACAAAATCATGTCTTCTTCAGTTCCTCTTGGTGGCACAGGAAATGGGTCCACAAAAAGGTAAATCCAGGAAATGCTAATCAAGAAGCTTGTCTCAGACTGGGATGTCCACCACCCCAGCTAGATCTTCTTGCTCACTTGATCTTCCCTGGCAGGTCTTCCTTGACAGAGGTAACTCCATTCTCCTTGGGCTCCTCACTGGGCAGTTAAAGGCATCCACATCCTCTCCCTTTGCCAGTTTGACCAGAGTCCACAAGGGCAAAACAGTTTTTCCATTCATTCTATTTAGAATGTCCCTGGCTGGCAGCCAAGGCTTTTCCCCTTAGTCTATCTGCAAAAATCTGCTTTTCTACTTCTAAAGCCTATACCTATTACAGTAGAAATGATATAGAAGAAATCATATTTATCTAAAAGTTTTCTTGGTTCATACATCTGTGGCTAGTAATCATAGGGAGTAAGCTCATGGAATATAGCAAAGCAGAATTCCAACTTCTACTGAAACTATAAGTCTTGACATTTATAGGTCCCTATTCAAGGCACCCTTCTTCACCCCTTCCCCAAATGTCATCCCAACAAGAGTCCTAGAGCCCTGTATTTGTCATTCCTTTGTTGCTTACTCTCTTCATAATATTACTGGCATATAATATGTATATGTATATGTGTGTGTATATATTATCACTGGTTTATTTTAAAAAGGCCCTGCTCAGACTTTGAAGAGTAGACCTCTTTGGAACCTTGACAATAATTTTTCTATTTATTTAATGTTTTCAGGTGATCTGGTTAAGCTCCAAGAGTTTGATATTCTTATGGGTTTGCTTTTTCTATACTACTTTTCTTCACATACTCAATGATCTAATTAAACTATTCTTCACATACAACATACTATTTCCCATCCTCATGTCTTTGTGTAGTCATGGAATTCATCCTCCCTCCCCCTTGATTCTCAAGATCTCTAAGTTACCTAAAAACTTAATTCAAGGATATCTCCTGAATGAGGAATTCTCTAATCTCTCTAGCTGCTAATATTTTCCCCATAAATCACCTTGGGTTTATATTGTATGTATTTTGTATATTCTAATAACTATGTGTAGTTTCCCAAAATAGAACGTAAGTTTCTTGAGGGGGAAATAAACTATTTCATTGCTGTCTTTGTATTTCTAAATTTAGTGTAGTACTTAACATATTGGAGGAACCTAAATTTTCATTGATTGATTCTGGGCTTAGTCCCCTTCCTATTTATGTGTCAAGTGAGTCTTCTCGGTGTCTCAGCCCACAAGGACTATTCCTTATCAGCACTTGTATTTCCTGGAATGAAATTCTTGCAGAATGTCACAAGAGTGTGGTTCAGTTTTTCAGTCATGTCCAACTATTTGTGACCCTTTGGACCATGGCTTGTCTATCATCCAGTGTCTCCTGAATTCCATCCAATCTCCTGTTCATTTATCCATTCCATCCTCTGCTGTCCTCCTTTCCTTTTGCCTTCAGTATTTTCCAACATAAAGGTCTTTTCCAGTGAGTCCTGGCTTTTTATTTTTCTGCCAAAGATTTAAGATTCAGCTTCAGTATTTGACCTTCCAGTGAATAATCTAAATGAGTTTCTTTAAGTATTGACTGATGTGATCTTCTTGCTGTCCAAGAGACTCTCAAAAGTCTTCTCCGGAACCACATTTCAAAAGTGCTCATTCTGCAGTGCTCAGCTTTCTTTGTGGTCCAACTCTCACAGCCATACATTATTACTGGAAAAGCCATAGCTTTGACTATACAGATCTTTGCTGGCAAGTTGAATTTCTGCTTTTTAGTATGCTGTCCAGATTTGCCATAGTTCTTTTTCCAAGAGCAAGCATCTTTTAATTTCATGGCTGCAGTCACTGACTGCAATGATCTTTGAGCTCAAGAATATAAAATCTGAAACTGCTTCTGTATCTTCTCTCCCTATTTGCCAGGAAGTAAGGAGATTAGTTGCCAAGATCTTAGGGTGTTGTTTTTTTTTTATGTTAAACTTCAAGCCAGCTTTTCTACTCTTTCACCCTTATCAAAAGTCTTCTTAATTCTTCTCTTTCTGCTGTCAGAGTGGTATCATTTGCATATCTGAAATTGTTGGTATTTCTCCTGGCAGCCTTAATTCTGCTTTTTAATTCATCCAGTTTGGCATTTCACATGATGTACACTGTATATAAGTTAAATAAATAAGATAACAACAGACAGCCTTATTGGACTTCTTTTTCAATCTTAGACTAATTGGTTGTTCTATGTACAGTTCTAACTGTTGCTTCTTGGCTGGTATAGAGATTCCTAAAGAAAAAAGTTAGATCATCTGGTCCTCCTATCTTTTTGAATACTTGCCACATTTTGTTGAGATCCACACAGTCAGTGAAGTGTAAATATAAAGCAAAAAAAAGCAATAAAACAAAAGTAGATGTTTTACTGAAACCCTTTGCTTTTTCCATAATCCAGTCAATTTGGACAATTTGGTCTCTAATTCCTCTGCCTCTTTGAAAATCAACCTGCCCTTCTGGTAATTCTTAGTTCACATATTGCTGAAGCCTAGTTTATAGAATCTTAAGTATAACCTTTCAGGAATGTAAATGACTACAATCATTTGGTAATTTGAACAATCTGTGGCATTGCTCTTCTTTCAGATTGGGATGTAAACCTATCTTTTCCAACCAAATGGCTAGTGCTGAATTTTTCAAATTTGCTGGAATATTGAGTAAAGCACTTTAACAACATGCTTTAGAATTTTAAATAGCTCAGCTGGAATTTTTTCACCTCCCCTAACCTTAGTCCCACTTGACTATATTATAAGGCTAGATAATTGTAAAGCTGTGCCACCATTTTGAGTTTCTAAATCAAAATAGAAAAAGCTTTGAGCATAGGACATCTCATTAACCCCATTTCTCCCCTTGTTTTTGTTTTCTACCATTCCTATGTTTTAACCAGTTGGCTACCATCACAGTGATTTCAAGGACACCAAGAAAGCCCTCACATCTGAAAAAAAAAAAACTCCTACATATTCCCTTTTTTTAATGAAAGGTTTTGTCCTCTGTTAAAAATGCAAATATGAGGGAACCATTCTTTAAGTATCTGTCCATCATTTATAGCTTAATGTGTCTGATGCCTCATTATTCTGTGAGCACCTTGGAAATAGGGATAAACTCTGTGTGTGTGTGTATGTGTGTGTGTGTGTGTGTGTGTGTTTGTACCTTTCTTTGTATCTACAGATCATAGGAGAGTGAGTGGCCCATGGTAAGTGCCTTGACTTATTGACTGAAGGACCTTTCCATCATTGGAATAACTTGAATGACTTTGGTCATGCCACTTTTCACTGGGCCTCAGTTTCCACATCTGAAAAATTTGTTGATTTGATTAAGTCATCTCTTACACTTGATATTATGTGATTCTGTATCTCTACTGGCCTGCTACGTATGTAAGGAAAAATAGAGAATCTTGGAAGAAGATGAGGATTTGGATAGGCAGAGGGGGTTGGAAAGGGCATTCATATGAAGGCTGTGGAAGCTAGAGTGAATAAGATGTGCTTATGAAATCATGAGTCTGTCTAAAACGAGTATTTGTCTTTGGGGAGATTAGGAGATTATTGGGAAATAAGGTAAAAAAAAGTCAGGCTGAGGCTTGAAAAAAAATTAGGCAGGATATGGCAGGAAATGGCATAAATAGTGGAAGACTGTTTCCAGCGATGAGGCGCCACTGCTTTGTACTTGGAATGGCAAAGGAACAGACTTAAGGAAGCAGGTCTAATTTTAGAGTTGGAGTCAGACAGAAGACACATTGCTGGGGGCAGTAAGAACTTAAAAAAACCCATATTCTCACTCTCCCCACTCCCTTTCTCTCTCCTTCTCTCTATTTCCTTACCACTTTCTTCTTTCTTTAGCCTTCCTCTCCTTTTAAGGTAAGGCTTTTCCTTCATCTACCTTGATCCCCAGCACTAACCTTGAAACCCAGTCATGACAGTTCCCTGATTAGGATCAACAATATTAATCGTGATTAAGTCTGCATGGGCTTCTGAGATGGAAGGTCCAATTCTTCTGCCTGAATGGTACTTGCTTATGACAATATCCATTTGTCTAACCCCCAGAAACCATTTGGATAGAGTTATTTTGCCAGAAGACAGTGATGCATACTTGAAGATAGAGGGTATTTATTATCCTCAGTTTCCTAGGGAAAGAGAGAGTGTCTTCATGGCAGAAGCTAGTCCTGAAACATCAGGATGGCTATAGTCTCCCTCCCAGATGGATGAATCTTTCTCCTGGTAATAATGGGTGTTTTTAAGTCAATGTAAGAAATATAGGAGTAGGGACCTGGCAATAAACTATTTAGTTATTGTCTGAGGGCGAGCCTTGCTAAATTATGTTAGAAAGGATCAACACCAGAAGTTTAGTCATAGGATTATGAGTCATTAAGCCACAAAAATGCCCAGCAGCCTGGCATAGGAGATAGGGGGGCTGATCTTAAGAGTCAAAAGGCTCTGGATTAAAGTATTTCATCTGATCCACATTAGTTGTTTAGTTGTCCCTTAAGCTCTAAGACTGTCTATTAAAATGCAGAGGAATTACAACATCCCTCAGTGGAGAGAGTTTTTGTGGTGCAACATGGAAAATGGCAGGGTGGAATTCCTACAAGATACAGGGTCAAGCCTCACCCAGAATTCCAGGGGACCCCCCACCCCCCGGAGAACTCTGGGTGAGGGAACAATTTGAAAGCAGTTAAACCATTGATTCCTGAGGGTTGAAGTGGGCAGGTCACACTGCTTGCTGTTCCCGGTTTTGAGATTGCCTTGGTGGCCATAGTGGCAAAAGCCATTTTGGTTTCTTCTCAGGAGTTTGTCTGTATAGCAGAATTAGACCTTTTCTTTCAATAGCATTTTGTTATTCATTTAGTTATTTTAGATATTAGAGATGATAATTACAGGCTTGAGGGCAAGCTAGCTAAAAGTCTGCTACTCCCTCCTGGGGGGGGGGAGGGGCAGCTTCTACCTAACAGTTCAGGGCTTTCCAGATCTTATCCAAATCCTAGATACCTGTTCCTGGCCTTCCCTTCCTTCTTTTATCAGTAAAAACTTCATCTTTTAGTAGCTGTGCCTGACTATTATTTTGGGCATACTCACAGCCACCATAGAGCTTGTTTCCTTTCAGTTGCCAGTCAAAAAAGTCAGATCCTCATCTGTCCCTGATAACAACAAGAGATCAAGCTTCTCCTGTTATTCCTTAGTCAAACCTATGGGGAATATAAGTTGAGAAAGTGAACATCCCTAGAGATTTGCCTTGCTGGGCCTTGCCAGAAAACATCAGTCCTGCCTCCGTTTCCAACTGATTTCCAACTACTTGGTGGGAGGGGGGAATGAGTAAGGAGTACCTACCCCTCTCTACTCACTCTAGCCTATGTGGCGGGGAGGAGTGAGTCCTGTAGGTTTCTAGTTTCAGGCCATCTCTTCAGCTTCCCAAACATCTCTGTTAAGATCAACTTAACAGTTTTGGCCAGCCAGCCTAGGATTTTTATTTCAGAACCTGAGTGGGAAGTGATCAGTATGGCCAGATTCATCAACAGGGCCATTGTCACACTGGGGTGCTCTGGGATGCTGATATATGGGATTTGGCAGGCTTGTGCTACCTTTTGGCTGATAATGGTTCCCCAAATTTTCAAACAAATGATAGAAATATATGATACTTACATGTGGCTAACTATGTCAGTGGGTGATGCTTTGGTCTATGTGCCATCAGGGATAGCCATGGCTGCAACTTTCTATGGGGCCCTGATGATATTGAGGAAAGTTTTGGCATTTACCTTTGGGAGAACAGAAATAACAAACCTGGTTTTGGAGCAATTAGTGGAGCACATGAAGATGTTAATTGAGATAAACGATTGAGATAAACAGATCAGGGAAGGAAAGAACCTAGATGCAAAGACAATCATGCAGCTAGAGATTATTGAGAGTGCAGTCATACCAAAAAAGGGGGGGGGTGATATTAAACAACAAGCTACAGATAAGAACACTGAAGAACAACAGGTTGCAGGGGCTGAAGCAGCTCCTGTAACTATCCTTCCCATTACTGATAGGACAGTGGTACAACCTGACTCGGGCATTATACATGTTAAAGGCTACAAACCTTTCTCAGGGGGTGATTTGGAGATCTTGAAACGGAGGTTTCCTCAGTTCTATAGAAATCCCCATAAATCTATAAAAGAATATAAATGGGCCATGAGACTTTACAACCCAACATTGAGGACATGCAATTACTCTTATCAGAATTATACACCCCTAGTGAGAAGGCAAAATTTATAGCCGGGTTGTTGTTCAATTGTTTCAATTGTGTCAGACTCTGTAACCTCATTTAGGGTTTTCTCGGCAAAGATACTAGCGTGGTTTGCCATTCCTTCTCCAGCTTTTTTTACAGATAAGGACACTGAGGCAAACAGGATTAAGAGACTTGCCTAGTGTCCTGTCCCTAGTGGATGTCTGAGGCCAGACTTGAATTCAAGAAGAGGAATCTTCTTGACTCCAGGTCCCAGTTTTCCTTCCATTATGCCACCCAGCTGCCCACATTGATAAAAATCATAGACCTTTGAAGTATACAGAAAATAATATAATGATCCTTTTGAAATGGTACTTTTCTATTGCATAGAGCATATTTGTTTCTTTTTTTAAAAAACCCTCACTGTCCATTTTAGAATTAAAACTGTGTAAGTGACTTGCCCAGGGTCACACAGCAAGTGTCTACAGTCAGTTAGAACCCGGGACCTCTTGTCTCTAGGCCTGGCTCTCAGTCCACTGAAACACGTAGCTGCCCCCTCCACATATGTTTGACTACAGTTATATATCAGGTCTATAGACAGCAAGGTGACAGGCTGATACAAGAATTAGTTTGGTATATTGAAAACAGATTACGAAGGGCTTTGATTGAGAAGTCCTAGGAATGAGTTTCGGCCCCATGACTTCCCAACTATATAGCTTTGGGCTATTTTCTTAGTTTTTTTTTTTTTTTTTTTTTTTTAATAATAAGGGTATACTTAGAAGTAAGTGGGTCTGTTTGTGATATGATTTCAAGGATGTCAGGAAGGCAGCTAGTACTACCCTCTAGGAACAAAATTATCCTTGGAATTCCAACAACAGAGATTCATTCCTTTGAGATAATGATATATTTCTCACTAAAATGATGGAAATCATGGAATCACAAACAGGAAAGAGTATTAGAAGCCCAGAGAGATTAAATAATTTGTTCAAGGTGACACAAGTCACCTTGCATCAGAGTCGAGATTGGAACTCGGATCTCCAAACCTTAAAGCCACTGTTCATTCTTTCTTCCCTTTCATCTGTTAAATAGGAATACTAATATTTGTTCTACTTATCTCACCTTGTTAGTATAAATGGAATAAGAGAAATGAAAATACTCTGCAAAGCATAAAATGCTATGCAGATCTAAGCAATTATATTAATTTCTTTTTTCCCCAAAGGGATTTAAAAAAAACCTCTCTCTAGAGATACTGATGAGGCAGATTCAAATAAGCACTCAAGCTATAAGGAGTTCATTCATTTCCAAAAGAAGGTGATAGGATTATGCTATTACCGTTCTATTTAAGAAGGCATTTGGACTCTGTTGGACTAATTTTATGTTAGGAGTTTAGTTTGGGCATCAATTTCTGATGCCAATTGATTTAGCTCTGGCCTGACTTCACAGCAATGACCATGACACAAGTTTCAGGATGAAGCTATCATGATGATGATGCCAATGGACGAATTTCCATAGTTAATGGATATTTGCTAATTTATTATGCCATTTCCCAAGAAGCCTTTTCATTCACAGCAGGGACAAAATCCAATTGGTCAGGCACTTTCCAGGGTTTACTCATCATGAATAGATGCCTTCCGCCCAAATTTCCCATTAGAACGGTGGCTGCTTTCTAGATTAGGAATATAATTAATCATAGATTGAAAAGTAATTCTGCCCGGGTAACTGGGTGGCTCATTGGTTTCGGAGCCAGGACTAGAGAAGATATGTGTCCCTGGGCCAGTCACTTAACCTCCATTGCCTAGCCCATACTGCTCTTCTGTCTTCGAACCAATACACAGTATTTATTCTAAGATAAAAGTAAGGATTTTTTTTTAAAGAAGAAAAAAGAAAAGGAATGCTGCCCTTATCCTTCTACCCTATAATAGACTTTAATGTAGTTTAAGACTTTTACATTCCCCCCCCCCTCATATTGGTTATATCCAGTTGCTGTAGCTTGGTAAGTCTGAAGGGAGGGACACCAATAAAATAATTAGTGCAGGAGATAATGGTGACTCACATGTATTATTTTACTGGATTATTACAACTTTGTGAGATATACATCCAGCATCATGCAACAGAAAACTTACATGCAGACACACACACATATACATTCCCAAGCACACACACATTTATGATCTGATTCCAGATTATTGTAGGACCTACAGTATGTCATTTCCCCTCCCTTTGCCTCAGTTTCCACATTTGTAAAAACAGATATTTTAGAGTAGACAATCTCTTTGGAAATTAACCAGGTCATGTTGTTGTTTAGTCATTTCTGTTGTGTCTGATTATTTGTGACCCTGTTTGGGGTTTTCTTGGCCAAAAAAAAATAAGTGGCTTGCCATTTCCTTCTCTAGCACATTTTACAGATGAGGAAACTGAGGCAATCAGGGTCACACATTTAGTAAATGTCCGAGGCCAGATTTGAACTTTCAAGAAGATGAGTCTTCCTGACTCGAGGCTTGGTACTGTACCCCTCTGTGCCACCTTAGCTGCCCCTCTTAAGTCATGGAGAACAATAAAAGTCAGAATTTCCATTCATTGCTTAGAATGAACTAGATTAGAACAAGCCATATATTGCATAGGCAGCCAGCTCTCAAATGCCCCATTTTTTATGATTTTTCTTGTAATAATCACTGCTGGCAGAATGATTCTGCAATCATAATTCGGCTTATAATGGCTTTCTTAGATAATATAAAGGAGAATTTTGTGTTTGGGTTATTTTGGGGGAGAGTGACGCAGTGGGATTATTCCTCATTGTTTGTCTAACAATTTAGTATAACTGTTCATAAACCTTTCATTTTTTTGTTCAATCTCAACATTTAAAGGTAAATAACAACATCTGAATTATGCATACTGATAAAACAGAAAAGCAGGAGTGAAAACTGTTTTGTTTGGGTTCATAATAGGTCTGCAGTCACATTACCATCAGAATACAGTTTAGCAGCTTAAAAAATGACCCTTGCTGCAAATTATTTTGGTGATTGTGGTATTTGAAAGCTGCTAGAATGTTTGAAGACTTTCTGCAGTCTGGTCTTGAATTGAATTAATTATTTCTTTTGATTTCTGTCCTTTACAAGCAGAAGTTCCTTGGGTGAAAAGGGACAAACAAGCTTGCAGATGAGCACCAGCGACTTCTTGGACCATCAGGAATTAGCGATCATTGTCCAGGTCCCCATGGCTGGTGGCAGATGCTGTAAGAATGGGACCTCCGTGCTCATCCTTTCTCTGACTGCTTGGCTGGTCCTGAGAAGGGCTTTGGGAGGACATTATGTCTTTAGGGACCTGGCTTGGATCAGTGAAAATTGGCTTTGTACACAGGAGAAGCAACAGTTAAAATTGAGCCTGGGCAGCCAAGGCCACAGAAGGCCAATTATAGGACATCTGGAGCCATACCAGCAACAAGGCTAATGGGCCATAAAGGACAGGCATCAGGAGGGAGCGAGACAGGAGGAAACAGGTTTGGGGATATCTAAATGGAGCTCATTGTTGAAGGGGGTAGTGATAGACATTCTTGTTCATCTTGGGGTCTTTGTTAATATGTGGACAAAGTATAGAAAGGGAAAAGGAAAGACTCTTTAGGGTGATTCATTACATTTGCTTTGCTCTAACATATTACAGGTCTCAGCTCCATCTTTTGACAACAATCTGGGTCAGTCCATTTCCCTACAGGCCTTTTGAAAAACAAGAAATGATTGTATCATTTTAGGAAATGAGAATTTATTTTTTTCTAGCTATTATCCTTTTTAAAATTTTAAAAAACATATTTATTGATTATTTTTTGAATTTATTATTATTTTTTATTGCTTAATTAAGAAAAATTTCCCATGGTTACATTATTTGTGTTATTTCCCTTCCCTCTTCCCACCCACCTTTCATAGCTGATGTGCAATTCCACTGGGTTTACATGTGTGATTGATCAAGACCAAAGGAAATGAGAATTTATTTGCCACATACCTTATGAGGCAGCCTGGTAGCCTTTCCCCTCTCCCTTTTGGAGGTCTACCATTTTGAGTCCTGGCAGAGTAGCTCAGGATTTCTGAACTCAAGCAGTCCACTGATCTCAGCCTCCTCAGGGATTATAGGTTTGTGCCACCTCACCAAGCTAAATTCTCTTTCCATAAAATGATTTCTTGTTTCTCCAAACTCTTGTCTGTTTTTTGCTTGTTTCTGGATCCCCAGCTCTTAGCACAGTGTCTACCACATAGTAGGTTCTTCATAAATGTTTACTGATTGATCAATGATCTGTTCTGGCCAACTTGATGTTCCCTGAATGAGTTCCTCTATCCTTTATCCCCTATTTCTTTATATAAGCTACCTCCTCTATCTGTAATGCACTCACTCCTCACTTACACACCCTTTAGATTACCTAGTTTCACTAGAAATTCATTTCACATAGTGAAAAGGCACGGAGTATGGAGTCAGAGGAATTGGATTGTAATCCTGTCTCTGGAGCTTAATCCCTAGATGACCTTGAGCGAGGGACTTCACCATCCTGCCTTTCAATTTCTTCACTTGTAAAATGAAGAGGTTGGACAAAATGGCCCCAGAGTCTCTCCCAGTTCCAAATCCTCTTCTAGTCCCTATAATTCAATACTATCTGTGGGAAGCTTTTTATTTTAATTCACCTGGCTATTAATGGTTTTTTCTCTTTTCAAATTGTTCTCTTTGTTTACCTATAGACAGTAGGCTCTTTTTCTTTTCTTTTTTAAATTTGTGCATTTCCAGAATCTGCTATAGTACCTTGGGCACAGTAGGTGCTTATTAAGATGGCTGGCAATTATCGAAACCCAATAAAGACAAAGAAACAGAGTGGGGTGAGAAACTCAGTCAAAGGGATCACAGATTTTATGAAATACGAATCTAGTGCACCAGCTGGTGAGAAGCTATGGAAAAATCTAAAAATATGCTAGAGGAGATTTTTAAATAGCATGAGGCAAGACATGGGAACTCAGATGTACCAACAAATTGCTTAAGTGTCCCAGTCTAATCAGTATGAAATTATACATTAAGGAAAAGATGAATAATGTTTGGAAGTGTGGCAGTCAGAAGACTTGGCTTTGACATTAATGAGCTATGGGCAAATTGCTTCACCTCTATCAGGCTCATTCTTTTTCCTCTGTAAAATGGGAATGATGTTAATTGTAGTACCAAATTCAAAGGGTTAGTGGGAGGATCAAGAAGTAATAATAAAAAATAACAATTTAAATATTGCCTTACATTTTATAAAGTATTTTACAAATGTTTAATACAGTCTCACAACAACTTTATGAGGTAGGTGCTACTATGATTTCCCTTTTATAGATGAGGAAACCAAGGCAGAGAGATTAATCTTTATCTTTATAGATGAGGATATATATATGTACATACATATATACATATATATATATACATATATATATATATATATAAAATATCCATCTTTATAGATGAGGAAACCAAGGCTGACAGGGTTAAGTGACTTGTCTAGGGTCATATAGCTAGTAAATGCCTGAAGTGGGACATGAATTTGAGACTTCCAGACTCCAAATCCAGCACACTATCCATTTTAGGAAGTGATGGCTTTAAAGCTTTTATATAACTGTAAAGTGCCATATAAATGTGAACTACCATTATTATTATCTGGTAATAAAAATATATTATCTATGTTAGACACATCACCTGTACTCAAGAAACCTCACTCCTATAAGCTCTAGGGCAGCTAGGTGTTGCAGGGGATAGAATGCTCGACCTGGAATCAAGAAGACTCATTTTTTTTCTGAGTTCAAATCTGACCTCAGCCACTTCCTAGCTGTGTGACCCTGGGCAAGTCACTTAACCCTGTCAGCCTCAGTTTCCTTATCTATAAAAGGAGCTAGAGAAGGAAATGGCAAATTACTTCAGTATCTTTTAACAAGGAAATTCCAAAAGGGGGCATGGAAGAATTGAGCATGACTAAATAACAATAAAAGCTATAAGCACCAGGATCACATTTAATTTCCTCTGTTTGGCATTTAAAGTCCTTTATAACCTGATCTTTGTCTACCTTTCTGGACTTATCATGCATTGCTTCTTTCTATATATTTGAAGGGGCATCCAGTCTTGCCTCTTTCCATTCCTCATGAATGACATTCTGCCTCTCAGCCTTGTATCTTTCCATGAGGTCATCTTCTCCTACTCCCCATACCAGAAATATATTCCTTCCTCACCTTTGCATTTTGTCATCTCTGGCTTCCTGTAAGACTCAATTCAAATGGGACCAATGCATGAAGCTTTTTCTGATATCTCTTATCCAAGCTGTTCATGTGTTCCTTCTCTTCCCAAAGTTACCTTGCTTTTATTATGCATGATTTTAATTTAATTTAAGTACATGTTTTGTCCCCTGCTAGAATAGAAGCTTCTTGAGGGCAGTGATTTATTTTTGTCTTTGAATCTCTGGGTGCCTTGCACAGTGCATGTGACAAAGCAGAACTTAACAAATATCTGTTGACTGAAAAGAAATCAGAATTCTTAGATATATTTGCCCTTAAATTTTATGCTCAGTATGTTCAATTATTGAGTCATGCTCAGTTGGACATAGATTTCTTTAGCTCAAGCAAGAATAACAAACAATCTTCAAGCTACCCAGCATCAGGCACCTTGTGTCTACATGCTGTTCTCCCCTACTGACCCTCCTTTGGCAAAAAGGAAGTGAAATTCCACCTTCTTCCCCTTTCCTCTCATACTTTCTGTTTTATCAGGGTTAAATAACCTAGATGAACCAGAGGATGGATGCCTAACCCGCTGATTACAGGCAGAGTCTGATTTAAATCAAAAAACTCTTTCCCCTGTTTTGGGACCCTCTATAACTTGAACCAAATCTGTTTATTCAGTGCATAATGCCCTTTCCCTATCCACAAACTCCTTTGTGCACCCTCATTTCAGAAAACTAGATGGCTTTCTGGCTCTTGGTCTTTGATCACACCAAAGGAAGATTGCAGGCTTTCAGAAGAAGAACAAAGAACATCTAGTCCCATGATTTAATTTGACAATAAAGGAAACTGAGTTTCAGAAAAGATGGATCCAGGTTTTGAAATGAAGACTGAATTTTATAAGGACAAGAAAAATTTAAGACCATCCTGCTGTAAGTTTTGGGGAAAGGATAATTTGGTGGACCTTTCTCAAAAGATCATTTAATGCTTCTTTCCTTTTTTTCAGACTAGCTTCTTTTGTAATGGAAGTTCTCAGTCTTAGTGGATGGCAAATTGTATTTGAGATGATGAATGGCTTTTTGGATTCATAGCAATTCTCGGCTTCTCTCCAGCTACTAATCAATCTCAATTTATTGCTTTTTATGATATAAACCAATACTGCTAGTCTTCTGTTAATGTATTCTGGTTGTGTTATTTTGTATTTGATCCGTGGGACATCACTTACTTTTCTGAGGACAATTACAGGAATGAGAGTGAGCCCCATCTCTGGAGGCTTTAGGAACTTTATGATTTCCACATTTCCATATGCAATAAATGTCAGCTTATAGATCATACATTGTTTTTAGTATTAGAAAGTAACAAGCCTAATTCTATCATCCATAAAGACAAAGGGAAAGAATATCATCCATTTGTGTGTGACCTTGGATGAGGAATATAATTTCTCTGAGCAACAAATCTCTTATCTGTAAATCCTCAGACACTGAAGTATGTCTGGGATCTTTTCAACAAAGCTATTATTGCCTGCAATGGTGCAGATCTCAACCCATTTCCACATTCATATTTGATATCCTTGTTGTTCTTTGACTTGCTATGGAGGGAGGGGGTCAACCCAATGTGTGTTAGGGGCTATCCTTGAATTCTCCTAATACCTTTTCTTAATTTAAAATGTTTGCTTTTTTCCCAGATTATATATATAATGATTACATATAATTATGTAATACTTACATGTAATTTTTATATAATATAATAAAAATTTTTAATATTCATTTTCTGACTTTTTGCAGTCCATGTTCTCTCCCTCTCCAAGAAGGCAGGCAATATGATATGTTATCATATTATATGTATTTCCCTGTTCATCATGTTGTAAAACAAAACACATATTGCTTACACTAGAGAAAAATTCATGGAGGAAACACAGTGAAGAATGGTACTTTTACTCTGCATTCAGATTCTGTTTGTTTCTTCTATGGTGGTGGCTATCCTTTTTCATCAAAAGTCCCTCGAACTGATATTATTCACAGTTGATTATCATACATTATTGCTATTACTGGGTACATTTTCCTGGCTCTGCTCACTTCACTTAGCATCACTTCATCTAAGTCTCTCCAGGATTTTTGTTTGTCATTTCTTATGGCATAAGAGTATTCCATTACAGTCATATACTACAACTTGTTCACTGACATCTTGAAGATGCCATTGGAACACATATCAGTTTGTACCTGATTCTCACTCCATAACCAGCCCATCTTTCCCCCATCATTCTTTTTATTTCATAACATCTTTTACTGTTCCTTCTTTGAAATTCCTTGGTTATAATGTATGACATTCTGCTCATGCCCACAGGTAAGATGGAGGTCATAATATTTATACTTTCTACTTCAAAGGGATGTTGTAGGAAGAAAGTATTTTGTAAACTGAAATGTGGTATATAAACAAAAAGTTACTGCTGGTTATTTTATCTGAGTTTCTCTATCACTTGGCTCCTGGAGAAATCCCTTCTCATTTCACAGTAGTAGGTAAGACTCTGCAATGATATAGCTTTTAGTTTAAATTTTATTGCTTTGGGCCAGACTGTTGCCAGATTTCTAGAGAAAAAAAAGCAGACACAGTCTTATATTCATAGTAAGTTGCAGAACTAGGATATCCAAATATAGTTAAAATTATTATTCACTAGTAATTTTTAAAAGGAATTATAAGATGAATACATCACCAGTGGTGTCTAAAGCAATGTCAGCTACAATTTTTGAAGCATCCTTTACAGAAAAAAGAAAGATTAGAAGTTCTGAGGTTATTAGATAACAAAATCTAAGTGGTCCATATAGGATTTAGAACTACTAAGGACCTGAGGCTAGAGATCACTGGTTTCATTTTCTAGATGAGGAAACTAAAGTATTAGATATCAACAATTAAAATATTTTTACTGTCTTGAGCTCAATGCAATGCCATCTTAGATGAAGTGATGGAGACTAGGATCAAATAGGTAGAAAGAGCAAATTCCGTGGCTGCTTCTATCTGGTACCAAAATAACAAATCAGAATAGAAAAGGAAGTGGTTTCTTCTTTGATTGCTTTGCCTCCAAGACACCAAACTACTGGTTCAACAGATTCTGAAGGATCTGCTTGAATTCTCTCTTAACAACACACTCTCTAAATCATCACATGCTAGAGAAGAGGGTCTGATCTATTCTTAGAGTACTTTAAAGTGACCTAAAGACCTCAAATGGCATAGCAACCTGCTGGCAACTTATTTTGTCTTCCTTGTTTTTTTTTTGTTTGTTTGTTTGTTTTTTGCTATGGGCTATCATCTATGAAGATGCTGAAAAGATACAGAGCTTCTAGCCAAATATATGAAGTAGGATGAAATTTGTTTTTTGTTCTTTTATTCCTTCCCCCTACCCTTTTGGTTTATCTTACCTTCTTTGCCATCCTCTTCCTCTTCACTTTCTCCACTTCCCCCACCTTCTGCCATATTCCTAGTGACCTAATTCCTCTCTTGGACTTTTGTGAATGGAGTTTTCTTACCTTTCCTTATCCCCATCCTATTTTTTATTCTCTATTAGGTTCTTCCTAATGCACTAAACCTGTGTTGGTGAATACATAGCCTGCATGCCCCAACATGCTGGAAGTGGGTTGCTCTGTTCCCCCTCTCCACCACATCCCCCTGCCCAGCAGCCCAATGTGAGCACTTTGTCTCTCTGCTGTCTGGGGTAATGTAGGGGGCTCAGGCAGCTTGAAGATGCAGTTAGGGCACGCAAGTTCTCAAAGGTTCACCAACACTGCACTCTACTAATCCTCTTTAGTAATACAGGCAGCAAAGTGAATAGTATGCCAATCCTGAGGAAAGGAAGACTCATCTTCTTGAGTTCAAATCTGCTCAGACACTAACTAGTTGTGTGAGACTGGTCAAGTCACTTAACTCTGTTTGCCTCAGTTTTTTCATCTGTCAAATGATCTGGAGAAGTAAATGGCAAACCACTCCAGTACATTTGCCAAGAAAACTCCAAATGGGTTCCCAAAGAGTCAGACAGGGCCACACAACAACAATTCAATAGCATTTTAAAACCCCCTTACCTTCCATCTTAAATCAGTACTGTATATTGGTTCCAAGGCAGAACAGTGATAAGGGTTAGGCAATGGGAGTTAAGTGATTTCCCCAGGATCACACAGCTAGGAAGTTATAAGGCCAAATTTGAACCCAGGATCTCCAATATCTTGGTCTGGTTCTCAAACCACTAACCAACCTCCTCTCACCCTCTGCAATAGCATCTTAATGGTGATTTCCTGATAGCTGTGTTCTAGCTCAGATAAATAAACTGACAGGGCAGCATGGCAGCCAAAAAAGGCAATGAGAATTTAGGCTACTTTAAGGAAGGACAGTGTCTGGGTCTGTGGGAATGTCTAGTGCTATGGCATGTGCTCTTCCAGTCATATAACATCTAAATTATTCTTTTCAGTACTGAGTACCATCTTTTAGGAAGACATTAATAAACCCAAGAGATTCCAAATAATGATGACCAGGATGACAAAAGATCTTAAGATTATACCATAGAAGGAAAAATTGAGGTACTAGAGATATTTAGCCTGTAGAAGATATGACCTTGAGAGAGACTGACCATGGTAGTTTTCAAATTTAATGTTCTGTCCCTTTAAAGTTTATTTCTAAGATAGGTCTCTGCTCAGAGTTCTAAGAGAAACTGTTATTTTTAAGAGTTTTTCTGGATTGTCTGGCTCAGAGTTCGGAGTAGTTGCTGAGTTCTGAATGTGACAAGCTGTTATATACTGAAGAGATATGTACATCAGAATTATTGTGTGATTATGGGACAAATATAATTTATGTGTTCTAAACCCAGAAAGATAAGAGAAGGAAGAGAGGAGTGAAATGACAGATTTCAGAGCTGCATCAGCTACATTTGAAAATGGAAGTGATAGATATTGCAAGTTTTGTTGATAAGCAAATCCAGTTGAGCAGAGAAACAGATTGGAAGCAGAGAAGCAGAGAAGTCACTTAGCAAATCAATTAGTTTCTTGAGACATCATGCTCAGTAAGCTGTTCATTAAACACAGCTTGGGTAACCTCAGCTTAGTAATGAAAGCATCTATTGAACATGAAAGTTGTGTTCATCAACGAATATTTTTAGATAGATACTGAGAAAGAGAAGTTTATACTTCCAGACTTATAAGTTAGCCTGAACACATTAGTTTTTTTCTCACTCATGTATTTTCTTTACATTTTTCTATGAGCACTTGCCCATTCCTTCTGATGGATATTGAGTAAATTGGTGGGAGAGTCTTGCATTGGTTTATGTGTGGATTCGGATATATTATTCATGTATTTGTTTTAAATATATAATTTCCTAAGATATTATTGTTAATAATATAAACATTTCTTATTATTTATTGATAACTAAAAGTTTATGCATAAGATTTAAAAGTGTCATTATTGTGAATGGTTGGTTCTGTAAATAGAAATACATTGGTGGGGGCTCAAGAACTAGAGTGGTGAATAGAGTTACAACATTTCTCCTTAACAGGGTTGCCCTGTAGAACTCTCAGAGAATTTGAGTAAAACTATATATTGATCCTTCTTTTGGAACCTAGATCCGTTGGTGTGAGAACAATTTAGAGTGTTAGTCAAGCTATATCATAAGTATATGATCCTAACCACATGATTATGTGAGAGAGATGAATATTAGATGTGGCCGTTGACATATATAGATTTGATGTAAGAAGCACTTCGTAGAAATTATGGTTATTTCAAAGTGCAGTTAGCTGCCTTAAGAGGGAGGGAGCTTTCTCTCATTAGATGCCAGAAGATAATTGTTGAGGATGTTATAGAAAGCATTTCTGATGAGGTACCTCTGAGTCCTGAGGTCTTTTTGAAATAGAAGGTTATATCACTCTGTGGATTTCAAACTCTGAGACACATGGATAGAGAGAAATTCTAGGAGTATGTGGGAGATAATTTTTAGCTTCCCTAAAACCACAATAAAAATTAATCCATATGTATGACCCACTTGTAATTGGCACAAATAAAGTCTTTGAGCTGGGTTTCTCAATTCTGTAAATTGCTATGAACAGAGAACTCTAGGGGTATGTGTGTGTGTGTGTGTGTGTGTGTGTGTGACACTAGTCCATATAGTTGCATAGATTATTTTGCAAGGTCTCTTTCTATTATTCTTCATCCTCTCTTGCCAGATTATATTTTTATTTATATAATTATTTGCTTTTCTCTTTCTTAAAATGTATTTCATGATATACCTGCAACTGGTAGTGTGGATCTTTTTATTTTTGGCAAGTTTTTATTTTAATTTATTTTAAAGGAAAGCTTTAAGAAATGCTTTGTCAGAAAATTTTAAAATGCTCCCCCAAAACATTATTTTTATAATCAAATGTGTTAACAAGGGTAAATGATTTGGCACAAGATAATAAAATATGAGCATAGGTATATAATAATAATGTTGGGGGATACGTTCTATAATTGTTTTCATTTTACAAATGAGGAAACTGAGACTGAGGCAGGTTGAACTACTTGATCACACATATAGTATATAAAGCGAGATTCAAATTCCAGTGAGAAACAATGAAGGGAATAGTTTCAGAGAAACCTTGGGAAATTTGTGGGGAGAATTGATATAGGGTGAACAGGACCAGGAAAAGAATTCATGCTATAACAAAAATTCAGTAAAAATAAACAACCTTGAAAGACTCTGATCAGTACAGTGATCATCCATTGATGAAGAATGCTGCTTGCCTCCTTACAAAGCAGTGATAGAGCAAAATGAAACCCACATTTTTGCTTGTGGCCAATATGGGCATTTGTTTTGATTAATTATGTATGTTTTTTATGTCTTTTTATTTTCTTATTTTTTTCAGATGTGGTGGAGGTATGAGAGAGAAAATAATAGAAATAGAAATTTAATAAAAAATAATTTTAAAATC
This sequence comes from Gracilinanus agilis, assembly GCF_016433145.1. Taxonomy (NCBI): domain Eukaryota; kingdom Metazoa; phylum Chordata; class Mammalia; order Didelphimorphia; family Didelphidae; genus Gracilinanus; species Gracilinanus agilis. The sequence continues at coordinate 640,342,485 of NC_058131.1, forward strand.
AATGGAAATAAATAAAGGATAAAAGAGACCTGATTTAATTGCAACTTATGGAAAAGATCTAGAGTTTCCTGTTGATTATGGGTCAATAGCATGACAAGGCAGCAAAAACAGTCAATGGAATTTTTGACTAGACAAAACTCTTAGTGGATTGTTAAGCTATTTTACTGCACTAAGACTCTGGGGAGATACATACATACATACATACATACATATATATGCATATATATATGAAAATGCATATATATTTATAGATTTGTGTATTGTCCAAAGTGAAGAAAGTTATATTACTACAATTCTCTGCCTCGTCTGACTATACATTTGGAACATTAGATTTACTTCTGAGGAAATTGATAAATTGGAGGGAAGTCAAGATTGTGAGAACATTTGACAATATATAATATAGGCAATGTATAATAATTAATATGCTATGATATAATATAATTAATATCATATCATATATGTAATATCATAATATAAAATCAAATACAACGTAACTGTGGAGAGGAAACTACAAAAAGTTTTCCAAAGAATGTAGCCGTTGAGTCTTAAAGAAATCCAGAGATTCCAAAAGACAGAGGTGATGATAGAAAGAATTAAGTGCTATGGGACACAGCCAGTGCCCAGGCACAGACATCGGAGATGGAGAATTATGATTGAGGTACTACAAACGGGTTAAATTTGGCTCTCTTACAAAGAACATGGAGGGCAGCAACGTGTAAATCGATTTGGAGGAAAGGAAGGGACAAGGTTTGAAAAGCTTGAAGAAGCAAACATAGGAGCTTATCTTTTATCCTAGGGGTAATAAGAACCCACTGGAGTTTATTGCATGGGCAAGTAACATGGTCAAATCTGAATTTTAGGAAATTTCTTTTGGCAACTATATAGAGAATGTAATGAATGGGGTAATACGTGAGGCAGGTAGATCAAATAGTAGTTATTGCAATAACTCAAGTGAGAAATGATGAAAACTTGAACTAAATTTAAGTTAAATTAATGGACAGAGGGGGATGGATGATGTAAGAGATGTTATGATATTAAAAATGACAGTATTTGACCATTGATTGATATACGGAATGAATGAGAACATAATACAAGACACTCCCATCCAGCCCTAGAATTCACACATTGATAGTAACCTCAATTTTTGTGGCCTCTGTTTTTGATTGATGGCTCTTTTCCATGTAAGGAGGGTGCCACGTCCATCATGTATTTACTTCTTCAGGGGCTACACTCTAAACTTTCTTTACCATGCCCCCATGCAGGGAACATTCATGCCCTGCCTCCTTCTCTTCCTAGAAAGCATTTCAAGGGGTCTATGAGGTCAAAATTATTTTCATAAAAATACTATGATGTTACTTGTCTATTAAATATTCATTTCTTTTCCATACATCTGGGTAAGGCCAGCTTTTCTTCATATACTTTAAAACAATATATCAGAAGAGACAATACCAAAGCAGATATGAAAAACTAGCTGTCTTCTACTAAGCTGGACATTAAAGATATTTGGGGGGAAAAGGTAAAACAATGTCACTCTCATTAACTGTCTTTGTTTTGGAAAATATATTAGTTAAGCATTACATGCTTGCACGTAAAAGTTTATTGTTTTAAATAAGTTTTTGAAAATTATTGGCTTTAACTTCCAATGATAAATATTGATAGTAAAAATCTCACATAAACAAAAGCCCTTTGGGGTACTCAATAATTTTTAAGAGGGTAAAGGGATCCTGGGATCCAAATGTTTGAGAACCACTGCTATAGCAAACAGGCACTGTGTAAGTGGGAGAAGAGGATTAGGTCTCTTTTAAGTCTTTTGTTCTATTGCTCAGAATTCTTTTGCACAGAGGTAACACCTTCTCATCACTGACTTTGGAGGAGCCTGGAACAAGGCTGAGAGGGGGTGTCAAAAATGCAGCCAAAAGCACTGACACAAGAATGGGATTCCCATTGAACTTTGTTGAAAATACTCAAACTGGGGATATTGCCAAGGTCTAAGTGAAGAGTCAGTGGGGACAAAATACAAGTCAAAAGCAGAAGCAGAGGCCAAGCCAAAGCATTAATGGAGTGTACTACATAAAAATCTGAAATTTTAAGCCAAAGCTTTTTCTTTCTTCCTATATCCTATGGGAAGTAGCACTGGCAAATATTTGGTTCTCACAATTAGTAAGGAAATAAATACTAGATGAATAATAATAATAATAGCTAGCACATATATATTGCTTTAAAGTTTGTAAAGCTTATCAGAATTATTATCTCTATTCATTTCACAACAATCCTGGGAGGTAGCTGCTATTCTTAGCTCCATGAGATGAAAAAACTGACAAATAGAGATTAAGTGACTTGTCCAAGGACACACAGTTGATAAGTGTCTGAAGCTATATTTGAACTCAGGTCTTCCTGATTCAATGTCCAACATTCTATCCATTATACCATTTAGCCTTCTGTTAGCTTTCTTGTTCCTAATAAAGTCGAATGGTATACAAGCCCATAACACTACAATATTACTTTCTTATGCTGGACACATTTTAAGATTGTGGCTTAAAATACTAATTCTAGGATAGCTGTACCTCTGATTCCCAACATGCCAATTATTTTGTTGCTTCAAAAGCAGTGTTGTTAGGTTGGTCAACTGGGAAATCTCTCAGTCTTAGGAATACATTAGAGAAGAGAGAAGTGATAGCATGAGGGGAAGATGAAATGAAGAATGGCCCATTGGAGAATGGTTCCACTAAACAATCATTAACCCTAAATTATCTGAATTACAGAGAAGGGGAGAGGCAGAGAGGTGGTATTGCCAATGGATAGAGAAACTGGGTGGCTTGGAAAATTTTAGTGGGAATTTTAGATATCTGCATAAAATGGTGTCAGTGGTTGTCCTACAACCAGAAGTGATCTTAGGATACAGAAAATTAGGGTGATTATCACAGACTGCATTTTGAGTGGCTCTGCAGCAGTGAAGGAAGAAGATGAGGATCTAAGGCTAAAAAGTAATTCTCCATGGAGTGTGACACACAATTAAGATTGATATTTGTTGTCCTTTGTAACCACCTTCCTGTAACCTTCTATCCACTGAGGACTGTTTTATTTTACAACAAACTCTTACTAGTTTCACTGAAAAATGCTCCTCTGGAAATTCATTTTAATCAAAATTCCTCTGTGTAAAAAAATGACCTATAGAGTGATGCCTCAAGCTAGGTGACTTAGCTCAGCTTTTAACCTGTCTAGGGATAACCCTGTCTATTGCAATATGTTTTAGGTTTTTTCCCCCTAAATATTGACTATAATTTCAGTTTAGGACTCCTTATTTTTAAATACAAGAAATATCTTCTAAAGTAATATAAGGCATTTCCAATTCAAATCTAGAAATTTATTATGACACAATTATGCTTTTGACTATTTGGAAACATTATCTTCAACTAGAGTTGTTTTTTTTTTCTATTTATATTCTCAGTAACTGAAATATTTTATTTAATTTCAATAAGCTTTTAGTAATAGTGGGTATGTATACAAGGCTGCTGGATTATCCATTTTGACTGAATTGATAGTAAGTTAAACAATTGCTCTATTCATGCCACTGGTAGGGCTGATTTTTTTTTTCACTGAAATGACTTACCAGTTAAATGAACACAAAATATTAGAGCTGGAAAAGACTTTAGAGATCATCTAGTATAGCCCCCACATTTTACAAAGGAGGAAATTGAATTGATAACAATGGACAAGGTAAGTGTGATGGAGAATTTCATGAAATCATAGAATCTTCAAATTGAAAAAGATATCAAGTACTATCTATGCCTGAATACAATTCTCTCTATTACATACCTGAAAAGTAGTTATCAAGCCATTATTCAAAGATCTCAAGTGAAAGAAATCCACTAGTTAGCCCATTCTACTTTTGAAAACTAAGGAGGGTGAAATAAACTATAATGCTCCAATTCTCCATAATCATCAAAGATCTAATCACAGGGACAAACTCTACTTGGACTCAGGCCAGGATCAGAGCCTCAACTCCAAGCACTTTGGCATCTAGAGTCTCTGTCATCCTCTTTATTCTCCTTCTTTGTGCCTTTTAGAACCCTTATTATATCATTAATAAAATACCTTTTGTATTAAATTTCTTAGATCTAATAGTGTATAGAGCTCTGGACTTGGAGTCCAGAAGACCTATGTTCAAATTCTTCCTGAGACCTTAATTAGCTATGTAACCCTTGATAAACCATTTAGCTTCTGTCTGTCTCAGCTTCTTCATCTGAAAAGGCAATAATAACAGTTTCTATCTCCCAGAGTTTATATGAAAACTAAATGAGATATTTACAAAGCATTCAACAAACCTTAAAGTACTAAATAAGTGCTGCTAATATTATTATTATTATTGTTATGTTTTATGTTCAAGACAGCCCAACTTCCCTTAGGAATCACTACATTCTTGACCAGCTTCTCCAATCTACGATACATCTTCTCTCGTACACCTTCCAGAGCAGGAAAAGTAGACTTTCTTTTGTTCCTGAATAATTATTCCTAATTTCCACATCCATAATATTTCTCTGAAACTATCTTTTAACCATCATGCCTCCTTTGGGGTTCATTATGTTTATCTCTAGCACCTTATCCTGGGTCTGGTTGTTATCATATTGAAGAGTTTACTAAATCATTCTCTCTCCTTTTTTTAGGAGCTCCGTACTTAGTCTCTCTCTTTTTTGAGTTATTCTACTATTTATTTTTATTTTTGTATGTGTAACATAATAATATAATACATGATTTGTTATAAATCTGAAATAAACAAATTCTCATTTTAGTTATGTCCAAAAAAGTTTGTATCATTCTTCTCCCCCTTCCTCCTTCCCATGCCTCTCCCCTTCCCAAGAAGCCAGGTAATATGATTTAGATTGTACATATAGTACCATATAATACATATTTCCATGTTTGTCATGTTGTGAAACAAGACACGTATTATATACACTAGAGGAAAATTCATAGAGGAAATAAAGTGAAGAATGGTATGTTTCCATCTGCTTACGAATTCCATCTGTTCCTTCTATAGCTGTAGAGGATCCTTTTTTGTCAAGGAGCCCTTGGAATTGTCCTGGATTTTTGTTTTGTTGATGATAGTTAAATCATTCACAGTTGACCATTATATATTATTTTTATTACTGTGTACAATGTTCTTCTGGTTCTACTTACTTCACTTTGCACCATTTCATATAATTCTTTCTATTTATCTATCTATTTATTTACCCTGTCATTTATTCATTTGTTTGTTTATTTTTTAATTTTTATTTTGAATATTTTCCCCTAGTTACATGTTTCATGTTCTTTCCCTCTCCCCCAAACCCTCTTAACCCCCCCTTAGCCGACACACAATTCCACTGGGTTTTACATGTATCATTGATCAAGACCTAATTCCATATTATTGATAGTTAGACTAGAGTTATCCTTTAGTGTCTACATCCCCAATAATATCTCCCTCAGTCCATGTGTTCAAGCAGTTGCTTTTCTTCTGTGTTTCTCCTCCCACAGTTCTTCCTCTGAATGTGGCTAGTTTTCTTTCTCATAAGTCCCTCAGCCTTGCTCTGGATCCTTGCATTGCTGCTAGTAGAGAAGTCCATTATGTTCGATTGTACCACAGTGTATCAGTCTCTGTGTACAATGTTCTCCTGGTTCTGCTCCTTTCACTCTGCATCAATTCCTGAAGGTCTTTCCAGTTCACATGGAATTCCTCCAGTTCCTTATTCCTTTGAGACAATAGTATTCCATCACCAGCAGATACCACAATTTGTTCAGCCATTTCCCAATCAAAGGACATTCTCTTATTTTCCAATTTTTTGCCACCACAAAGAGAGCGGCTATACTTCATATAATTCTTCTTAGTTGTTTTTTTATGATCATCTTGTTTGTCATTTCTAGTATCTCTAAGTCTTCCTNCATTTGTTTCTTTTTTATTTAAAAAGAATCCTGGCTCTTTGACTTTTTTGGTCATTTGGATCCAGATGAGCTAGAGTTTACCCCAAAATCAATTCATGAATCTTTCTATGACTTTTTTTGAAGTATGTGTCTAATAGTGAGATCTCTGGGTCAAGTGATATGGACATTTTAGTCACTGTCATAGCATAATTCTATATGAAAAACCCTAACTTTTTAGTCATAATGCTATTTCAGTATTGTACTGGGGTTGCAAATTATGGAATATCTACCATTATTTCAGAACAATCAAAACTGAGTCACCAAAATGGAAATGAAGAGGTATCAGATGGGCACAAATAGACGATAATATTCTGCCATTGTATAAGAAGTGGTTTAGAAGATATCATCAAAGAGATATGAGTGAGATTAAAGGCTGACCACAGCCATGTATTGAGTGAGGTAGAAAATGGATGAAAACCTACACACTGTGTTGGTTCCCAAATAGGGTCATGTAACCTGGAAGGGCCGTACCACTTATCTTAGTCCCATTTGTATGGAAGAATTAGAAGAGGATGTGGACAAGAGAAATAAAATGAGGAGGTTAGCTGGATTAGGATTTTCATGGTTGGAGGAAGTAACCCACATTTATGAGATCACAGATTCATTAGTTTATTGAAGAACTCTGACCCAAAAAAATGAAAAGAAAAATAATCCAAAATATTGAAAATTTAATGCTAACTTACTCTATTACCCTCAAATTTATGATATATGAGAAAAGGTTTTAACATAATGATTAACTATGCAACATTGGCTAAACTAGACTTATTATATACTTGATGAAATTTACTTTTACTACTGATTGTTGCTGGCTATTTGCTTAAAGTAATTGGTAGTTGTAGAAGAATGAGTGAAACACATTTTATAACAAGGTTGAGGAAAGATGAATGTATGTGTTAGAAGAGTGTTCCACACAGAACTTCCAATTAATATAACTAACAAAAATTTTCTGTGCCTTAATACCTTTGTCAGATGAGGTTGTCTCTTGTTGAATTATAAAATCAGTTAATCAAAGGTATAAAAGAAGTGTGAAAAATTCCTAGATATCTCCAATTGAAGCAATTGATTGATGAAAATGCACAAACTAGGTTCTAACAACTCAATAAAATTGGAAAGGAGCAAAGTACTCAAGTCACTAGATGGAATCAGATGACAAAACCTGTTGAGATTGGTTGAAATATTAGATATACCTTAGGATATATGTCAGAGAAAATTCCATTTGAAGAATTTAAAGAATGACTTCAAGTCAAATTTTAGTAGCTTGAGGAAGCAGACTCTTTTCTTCTGTTACCAAAAGACATCAAAAAGGAGGAGGCAGAATGAGCTTAGGGAGGGTGTCATACCCCACTTTTCCCCTTGAGTGTGTCATCAGGAGACACTGTTTGATAAGCAATGCATCTAATCAGGACCTGATAGAGCACAAATTAGACCCACCAAGGAAAGACATTTTAAAGGAGTAAGACCCCTTTAGAGAAGAGAGATGCACATCAGCAGCAGAGAGCTGCACCCACTTAATGACAATTTCCAAAATTCTACCAAAATGGGAAAAAAAACCCTTTTATCCAATCAGGAGCCAGGGGTAATGCTTTACCAAATGTCCATTCTAAGTTTGTCTACCTTCCCTGTAAATATCATGTACATTTTCCCAAGAATGCATCAAAGACTTTAAGAGGGAATGTTTTTGTACTTTGGTCCTTATTATAACTTCTCAACAAATAAGCCAACTGATATTAATTGCTCAATTGATTTTAGAGATACCAACTAGTTAGAAATATTGGGGCACACTGGATGGGAGCGCATGAACAATATTGTTAAAAATCAACCATAGCCCTCAAGGACTACTTCTAGAACCCTAAGAGTAGAATTAGATGGCCAACCTGCCAAAGCTTGTGGAAGCTGTGATAGTAATTTCAGAGAGGGTACTTACTACACATGCTTGTACTTATTGGCATGTATTGTTCATTGTTTCCTTTTCTATTTCATATTCATGTTTGAAAAATTCAACAGTTTAGCAAAATTGCAATTCCTGACAACACTTGCCAGTGTATAGTGATTATTTTCTGGAATGCATACCAGAAGAAAAAAAAAGTACCGTTGGTGTGTGTCTCTGTGTGCAATAGGTCCTTGACACTGCATTTGATCCTCACAACAGACCAATGAGGTAGGAATATTAGAAAATACAAGAGGAAAAGAGTGGATGAGACATAAATGATTTTCTCAGTCTAGTAAAAATGAAAACTAAAAATAGTATTCCATGATGAAACTCTAAGTTTAATCAAGCAATTATATATGGGAAAAAACATTTGATTAAGATATAATCAACCAGAATTCAGGTTTGTGAAGGAATAATCAAATTCAGCTGCTATAACCAGAGTCCAAAGTCACGTTGGTCAAAGTAGGGTCATCATTGCTTATATTCTGGTTGCAACACCTAGAAGAACATAATAAACTTATAGATATGTTATTAGTATTAATAATAATATAACAATTTACACTTGATTTCAAAGCACCCACTTAAACACATATTATTTTGATTCTTACAACAGCCCTAGGATATAGGTAGTCCATATAGATGAGGGAACAGGTTAATTACCTTTCTTCCCCTGTTGCACAGATAGTAAATATCACATACCAGGCTTAAAATCAGGTATTTTGAGTTCATTTTTATTCCTTTTCATAATATATCCCATAGTGCTTTTCTTATTATAGGAAAACGACACAGAAGGCTGGCACATGACACAGATAGTGTCATGTAGGGAGTCAAATGGTGGTCCAAGGTAGGAAACTAGACTAAACCTGAAAGTCAAGGGATAGTTGGGATGTAGAAAACAGAGCGATGTAGAGATAATTTTGCTTTCAGGGCACAGTAACCCAAACATAGAGAATATTCTATTGTAAGGAATACAATTATGTTTATAAATTATTATACAGCTTAAATCCAACCTTATGTGAGCAAGGGTGGTCCATACCCAGAATGTCACCTAACCCCAGTACCTGTGTAGGAATTCTAGAGATGACTCTAAGGTATTTTGGGTTTCCCCAGGTCCTGGATCCACCCAAAGAATTCTTGTTTTGGGTTACCATACCTACAACTTGTGATGTGTTTTGGCTTCCCTTGTATTTTGGCATGATTAAAACTTTATTGAATAGTCATATCTATCTCAATCTACATTACTTTTAAGGTGCTCTCTAGTAAAATTGCTTAGTTGTATAAAAGTGATTCAAGTACAGGCATCCTTTTTGAAGTCTTATATAATGTAAACATTCTATAGCCTGGAGGAGAGGGAGCCTTTCAAGCTTGCTCTTCTCCAGCAAATAACCTAATAAATTTCTTTCTAGAACGATTTCAGAGTTTGGGGTCTCTTCTTGTGAACAATACTAGCTTGTAATCAGTAGATTATGTACTTGAGTTTTTGAAAAGTCTATAGAGTTAGCTTGATGTTGACTTTAGCTAACACATCCTCCCAAATGGCAAAGATATAAATATTTGCCGACAGACATGTTACCTGTGGTTATTCCTCTTCATTGTTAGTATTTTGCATCAGTTAAACTTTCCTGAGAAAAAGCAATAGAACTTACTATTTTTTGGGGTCTAATTTATCATGCTTTGGAATTGAAAACTTGTTTTGAATAATCTAGATGGAACAACCGTATTTTCTTGTTTTTATCTTTTCTTCTAGTTTGCTATTTACTTTGACCCTAGTCTTCACCATTCATGGATATGACTGAGCTCAGCTGATTTGGAACTAGTTGTTACATCTATGATAAGTAATTTATTCTTTTTAAAAAATATAGTCATAGAAACCAGCTTAGCTTTTCATTAAAAAAACAAAAAACTATTCTTCCTGGAGCAAGGAAGCACATATTTCAATTTTCCTCTCTTGCCATTGCATCTACAAGCTGTTCCCCTTTTGGTAGTGACCATAAGTCAAGCCATTTTTCTGTGTTCAGGAAAGTATTCCCCAATTATAACCCTGGTGACCCTTAGGTCAGCTTTAAGTGATTAGCCTTGCCCTTGTAACTTCTTGTTCATTTTTCCTTCCTTCAACAACTTTAACAATTTTGGTTCTAAGGAAAGTCTGAACTCCTCCAGATATCCTGATCTGCCCTTCTCCTTTTGACCAAGGTATAAAAACATATCCAGAACAATGAAACTCTTAGGAAGGTTTTTCAGAGGTTGTCTACCAAATGGAGAGTTGCCTATGAAAAAGTTTGAATAATCCAGTTTGTGAACTCAAGACTGGTTTTTATTCCCCAACAGAGTCAATTTCATTTGTTATACTATTTATTATTTACTCCATGCTCAGGGCCAACTGAATCCCTTCTTTAAGAAGGTATTCAAGGGGCAGCTAGGTAGTACAGAGGATAGAATGCCAGGCTGGAGTCAGGAAAACCTGGGTACAAATGCGACCTCAGATGCTTCCTAGCTGGGTGACCCTTGGCAAGTTACTTAACTTTTCCTTCCTCATTCCTGATCCGTATTTTCCAAATTCTGGACAGGTTTTTCCATGATCACTTTCATATTAAAGTAATCGAGTATCCAAATATATGTTAACTTAGATGATCTTATGAAGATTTGATGGATTTTTCTTTTTTAATACTTTCAAATGGATCTTAGTACATAGGATGCAATTAACTTCATTGAAGTCCTTTGATTTTCCTAATTGTGGTCATTTCAAGGAGAAATGATTATGTCCTTTGAAATAATATCTCCTTTTAACTTTGTGCATACCATAAAACTAATTCTTTCAGTCCCTTTATTGGCCTTTCCAGGGAGAAACTCAGTCATCCTTCTATTTAGCTGCCATATCCCTATGTTTTCTGTTTTCATTTAAAGTAAGAACATCAATGTGAATAAGGGTCAGCTCATCTAACAATGTGCCAAGTCTTTTGTCACTGGACAAAGATTGCAGATGGAGTAGCTTTAAATAACATGTCTTTGATCTAAGAATTATGCCATAAAAAAGTATCAGAGTAGGAAATTTGTTGAGGTTTGTCTGATCATTCCAATTCCAAGATGATCTGGGAGTTAGTGGCATATGTGTGTGAATGTCTTGGGGTTGTAAATAATAATCACATATTAATATATCTGCTATGAAAAGAATGCAATTTTAATACTAATTTCTTCCTTAATTATCATAGTTGATTGCAGGTAGTACACTTAATTTCTTTCGTTCTTTATCTCAAAGAGACCTATCAGTTGATTGATCTGCTTTTCTTCATTTGCCTCTTAATTGATTAGGTGAATATATATTCTTAAATCACTTATTTACTCTCACTACTGGGTTTTCATTTGGCTATAATTAAATCCCCCAGGTTTGAGCAGACTTGGCAAGTATGACAGTATAAAACCTCTCTAGAGAGCTAGTCCTTTGGGCATATTTCCAAACTCTAACAAATATACCCACCACCTATTTCTTGTTTTGGTTTTTTTTCATAACAGGGTATAATTATAGAAAAAAATAATTTCATTTTTAGTCTTCCGTCAGGATCCAAACTTCTCTTCCTAATGAAGCAGTCCCTTGTAGTGTCAGGAGTGAAACAAAGGAGTAAAAGGGGATGTCAACAGAATTTGAAATGCAAGAACAGGTACCTGATGTGCTGGATGGGGCCCAAAACAGTGTTGGTATTTCAGGTGTTCCTATTGCACATTAGTCCACTGCAATTTTGAGCTTTAGAAATAATTTATTGGAAATCTCTCCTAGGGAAGCGAATGCTTCTGTGATTATATTTGCTGAATGATGACAGAGCCAGGATTGGCAGATTCTCTTGCTTCAGTTGCTAATTTAAATTCTCTTGCACTGCACACTTTTTTTTGTCTATATCACCATGGTGGCAGAATTTCCAAGCACCAGGTTTCTAGGTTGAATTTCCAGCCAAGGGCATTTGGCTGTTTGACTCATCACAGCTTCTGGTAGATCAACACAAGCTACAAACATTCCCCAACTTGGCCTAGTTCTCAAGTCAGAAGTAGTGCAGCCACATGATGTCCCTCACAGTTTTGGCAGACTTTTTTGGGGGGCATTAGAGGGTTTGATTACATTGCTATGAGGAAGCCCCAGCGTGGAAACAGTCCACCCATGCAAATCTATAACTTATTTATATCTGAGTTGTAGAGAATTGCCTGGGATATCTATAGGTGAAATGACTTGCCCATGATCACACAGTCTCTCAGAGGTTAAATACAAGACTCTAAGATTCCTCCTCTTCTTGAAATGCCAGCAAATTGGGTTTTTGTGTTGCCACTGATTGGGTTAACATTCTAGTCAGCTCAGTGCACCTGTTCCCAAGAGCCCAAGAAACAGATCAGACTGCAAAGGACATGGTTAGGCTCACCTGAAATCGTTGTGATGCGTGATGACCAGCTTGACAGGGAGAATGGTAGAGTGAATCTCTCTTTTTTACTAGAATCGCAAGAAAGCAACAAATGAGCAAAATACCAATATTTTATCTTTTGGAAATATCTTATTGCAGATGGTGCTGAACCCTAAAGTGGATATACCACTAATAAACATCAAATAACTTTTAGACCTTTTTGTTGCCATTTAATCTTTTGCAGGCATATCTGACTCTTTGTGTCCCCATTTTGGGATTTTCTTAGCAAAGACATTGGAGTAGTGTGCCATTTCTTTCTCCAAGTCATTTTGCTGATGAGGAAACAGAAGCAAACAAGGTTAAGTGACTTGTCTAAGATCTCATAGCTAGTAAGTCTCTGAGGCTCGTTTTGAACCCAGGAAGATGTCTTTTTTGTTTCAAGCTCAGTGCATTATCCACTGTGCCACCTAGCTGCCCTGATTTAGACCTAGATACTTTGATTATGGGTTATGTACCAGTGCTATATGCTAATAGAGCTAGAAACTGAGCTTGCCTGTTAGAAAAAGTTTCATACTCCCTTTTGTCCAAGTCAAATAACAATGTGTTATTGACTAGCACAGGACAATTGTTAAGAAATAACTTCATCCTTAATACTATGTTAAAAGAAATAAGAGATGAAATTAAAGAGCTAAAATCCAAAGAAGGAAAAATTGAATAAGAAGTAATTGGAAAGCTTCACTTAACCTAACCTTAAGAGATTTAGTTTCTTAAGAAATGACAAAAATAATAATAGTTCCTCAACTTATTTTGAGGAGGTGATGGGCATATTTAGATAGATTTTTTATAAATCTCTATCTGAATGTGATGTCATAAGTCCCACTAGCAGACCCATCATGCTAAAATAGTCATTAAAAAACCACTTTTCTATAACCATCATGAAAGAATGTACTTTCCTATAATATTTGACAGAATGTAAAAATAATCCAGAAACCACGATATAATAGTATATATAAACTGTTGCCAAGATAAGAAAAAAGGAGGAATAGTGAAACTATCAAGGAATCTTCTTTAGACAAGCATCTAATTCTACCATGACAGAAGCAAGTTGTGAGACTTATTGAGGATATACAGAAGTGGTGCAGCAGAGAGAGAGCCAGGCTTGGAGTTAGGCAGATTTATCTTTTGAATTTAAATCTGACCTTAGATATTTCTTAGCTGCATGACTCTTGGCAAGTTACTCAACCTCATTTGCCTCAATTTCTTCATCTGTAAAATGAGTTGGAGAGGGAAATGGAAAACCACTCTAGTATCTTTGCCAATAAAACCCCATATAGGGCTATGAAGAGTCAGATACAATTGAAAAAATGATTAAACAATGGTAAAAGAAAAGCATTGGAAGATTATATAACATCTGTCTGACATAGCCAATAGAAAATGGGAATGTCACTTTCCCAAAATGAAGGCAATAAAAAGAAACATGGAATGGAATCTGGAAAACAAAAGTTTTTGAGAAATTCAAGGTTCTAGCAGCAGTTGAATGCCAGAGTCAAATGATTAAGGCAATATAAAGAGTCCCAGCAAAGAACAAAATAAATAATTCAATAACAATAAAAAGCTTTATAAGTGAGCTTGAGAAGCAAAGGAATAAGAGAAGACAGAGAAGCCTCAAAGAAGAAAGAGGTGAAAATTTTCTGGTTATTTATACGACTTTGAAAATCTTAACACATTAAAAACACAAATTGGATCAAATGAGACGCAGAGAGCTAGTCAACCATTAACAAGATGAGTGACAGAATACTTTTACTTCAGAGAACATGACTGAAACCTTAGCTTCTCTACAAAACTGTAAAGCTGCATGGCCATACAATATTCATAATTATTGGTTCAAATAAATCACAGCGACACATGAATTACAAGCAAAGCATTTTATTAGCTTTTTCTCAGATTCAAACTTGACCCAACCTTTAGTAATAGAAGGCATTACTTATCTACTATTCAAAGATAAAAATAGCACTGACCCTTCCAAATGCAGGATAATTATATGTTTACATGCTTTACATGCCTTATGCAAAGTATGAATAGCTTATATCACAAAAATAAAAAAATAATGTGCACTATCAACACAATAATAATATTAAGAATATTTGCTCTAAAGACTGGTATTTTCAGAGAGGGAGTTTGAACCTATTATGGCTTTGCTTTGCATTAAAACGTATCTCTTTAATAGAAAAAAGTACAGCTTACAAATTAAGATGGCAATTAACCAAAACATTTTATTAATCATTCCAAGTACATGATGACATTAAGCTATAGAGCTGTACCAACAAAACAAAACAACCCTCCCGACAATGCATTAAACAGTGTCTTAAGATCATGAGATCTTTTACTAATTATTTCAAAATGTCCTTTCAACTTAATGTGTAGAACTGTTAATATACTCCATGGAAAAATAGAGCCTGAAAGCTTTGTGGTTGAATGTGGAGGTCAAGATGAACCAACAAGCAAGGGCAGTTCTTAGAAATATTTTGTTTTCTTTAGGCAAAACATGTTAATCATAAAGCTATAAAGGAAAAAGCTGTAGATCCATATGTTAAAAGGCTATCTGATCAACTGTGATCAGCTGTGGAAACTTGGTTACTCCTAGCAATGCAATAATCTTGGACAATCCGGAAAGACTGACATGCTGGGGAATGCTATCCACTTCCAGAGAAAGAACTGTGGGAGTCAAATGGATGTGGATCAAAGCATGCTATCTTTCACAACAGTATATTTATGACTTTATTTTGGAGTTTGGGTTCTGTATGAGTGTGCTGTTGCAACAATAAGAAGTGTGTTTTGCATGAAAATAAAAATAAAATTTAAAAAAGGCTATCTGGCATCCTGAAATCAAATATCAATGAGAAAACATGTTTAAAAAAATTAATAGTATATTTTGTAAGTCTCAGTAGAGATTTTCAGAAATGTAAAATGGAACAACAGATTTAGAAAATATCCTTATAAAAACCTATATAGTGTTAATGACTCCTGGGGCTCTTCACCCAAAGGCAGCTAGAGAAAAGTGAATAGTGTCTCACTAGCAGTTCTTCCATCTTTTGTTCCTTTAGGGCCCCTTTTTGACTATCAAGCTTTTGCCATAATTCCCAAGCTACATTCCCACCCTGAAAGATGCCTGCAAATATACTTCTGCAAACAAAAATCATACCAAATATGCTTATAGGTATTCTAAGGAGGTAAAACGGGGAAAGGAAAAATGTATCGTAATTATTTGCTCTGAAAAATCTAAATCTTTATTTCAAGTTGCCCTAAAAGTTAAAAAAGATGGAAAGAAATGTGTAATTCTATGGTTCATGATGGCTTTAAGCAATTCTGGACAAACTGTGAAATTGAATCACTTCATTAGTGAACCTGAATGGACTACTGCTTTCTACCTGCTTGTGATGTGGGAGGAAAGAAAGTATATATTTTGTAATGACATTAAGAGAAGGATTTTCATTTGCTTTTTCAGGTTGTTAAACCACCAATTTTTCTTTTTGAACCATATCTCTTTTTCTTTTAAGGAGCATTTGTATTTCAAAACTTCTTCCAAATAACAGCTAAGGATGATTTCTTTTTTTCACTGTGGTTTTGGCATGAATGTGTTAACTATGAACCAAAAGTAGCTGAATAAGTTAAAATCATATCACCAGAAAAATCAGGGAGAACTTTGGGGAAATTCAGACAAATAAAAGCCTTGGTCAAGGACCTTCAGCAACTGAACCCTCAGCTTGCTATCTTAACATGACAAACAGGTAATTTTTTCTTGGCTTTTAGGTCTGGGAATTAGTCCCAAGAGCCATCAACAAGAGTGATAAAAACTGAGGATCTAGCTTCTCTTTTGTATGGAGGGAAAAGGGAATCATTTTGCAGAGAGTGCTCTTTTAACAATTTAACAAATAATGCCATTTAACCATTAGGTAAACATGAAGTATAAAGCAGCAGCTAAGTGATGCAGTGGATAGAGAGCCAGGCCTGGATTCAGAAATGTTTGAGTTCCAAATCAGCTTCAGATACTTATTAGCAATGTCATCCTGGGCAAGTAACTTAACTCTGTTTATCTCAGTTTCCTCATCTGTAAAACAGTCTGGAGAAGGCAATGGTGAACCACTTAAGCATCTTTGTCAAGAAAACCCTAAATGGGGTCACCAGGAGTTAGATATTACAGAAAATTACTAAACAACAAAAGCAAAAAGTATCAAGTTCATTTCCTCTTAGAGGGAAGGTAAAAGGGATAAAGGAATGTTTTCCTATAATCCAGGTTCTCTAAGAGAATGAAGTATTCTTGGGAAGAAAATAAGAAGTATTTTGAAAGGAAAACATAATGGAAAAAGAATCTTAAGAAGCAGTGAGAAATCAAAACCTTTCTCAAGAGGTTGGAGGGTAGAAATATGTGAAAATGAAAAGCAAGAGAAGAAAAAGGGCTACTTAATATTTGGAATTATTTTTGATGCATTTTCTGAAGAGAAAAGAAGCTGGGCGCTCTCAGGAGATCTATGTCAGACTATGCCTGATTTCCCTTTATTAGCTGTAAGTTAGAATGCTGACTTCCTCCCAAGATTGCCATAATTTCTACTTCAGGAACCAGTTCCTCTTAATTCAGAAGAAGAAGAGCCATTCCCTTTGTTGTTTACTCCTCCTTTTAAAGACATTAAAATCACATCAAGAGATTGAGTGTAAATACTCTAAACAAGACAAAAACAGAAAAAAAGATAAATACTTAAATCTATGTAAAAAGGATTAAGCAATGAAATGAACTCTCTCATTCTTCTTAGGCAACTAAGCTATTATTTAAGAAAAATTTTGATCTAGGGTTAAAGAAAGCTCAGGAACAAATCATTAAGAGTTAAAAGGCTTTAAAAGGCACCAAGTTTAAGGGAAAAATAGTGAGGAAAAAAGATAAGAGAAATATTTGAAATAATATGCCCAGGATTACAATTCATGTTTTCCTATAAGCAAATCAATATTTTTTAAGAAAGGATAACACAGACTCCATGGAATGGGGATGAGGATGGAAAAGAACAAGACAAAGAAGGGAGACAAAGAATTACTTCTACCAATCTAGGCATAAGCAGAGAAAGAATAATATTTTTTACAGTCTGTTAACTATGGAGAGCAGTGTGGTCAGAGGATGATAAGAATAATGGAGAGAAGGAACCAGATGAGGTAATAGGAGAGGAATATTATCCTAGAAGGTGAAATAAATAGGTACCATTTAGTCATGAGGGAAGGAAAAGTAACAGTGGCTTACTTACAGGTCTTTGGTGAGAATAGCCAGTCACTTTAGGAGACTATCATCTTTAAGTAAGAGGCATGCTTCCCAAGACTACAAACAATGCCAAGAAAAGGAGTATATGGAGTCTCAGAAGTATCTGGTATGCATGATGGAAGGGAGGATAGCTCCAAAGGAAAGATATGTCATATGAAAGGTGAGTCAGAATAGAAGCATGATAGTGGATTAGAGTCAGCAACTGAACTGAACTTTCTCAATATTCTCCTTAAATCAAATTTTGGAGTGAGTCAACAAAAGGTCAAGATGATACATTTTTTTCCTACCTAAGAAAACTTAGGTGTTCCACAGGAAAGTCTATGATGCCAAAATTGTGACATATCCTGAGTGCCTGTACATGGAGACAGAAACAGCAGCTTTCAACAGAGTAACTTCAGAAGCTCTCATCCCAGAGATATTCTGAGTAGCAGTCTTAGGGCAGTTTGAGGGCTTGGCACAGGTGGTCAGTAACAAGGAGTAGGAGGCCTGATCATAGTTTCAGGACAAAGGAGAAAAGGAGATGTGGTCATAGTTCTAAGGATGAAGAGCACTAGCACTTGTTGGGGAAGGGGAATTGGGGAAGTGGTCATAGTTCCAGGGTGAAGAGTGTTCTTGGGTTGAAGAGGACCAAGGGCCCTTCCCAGTAAAGACCAGAGCAAAGATCAGCAGAGCAATGCCCACACCTCTCCATGGATAACACCACCTTGGAAGTAACAATAACTTGAAGAACCCCCAGAACTAGCTCTGAAAATATAAGTATGAAAGTCTAAAACTTGGTACAGTGACTCTCCTTACCCAAGTGAGCAGAGCCCAACATTAACATAACATTCAAAGTCAAGAAATAGGCTAGAAAAATGAGCAAACAAACAAACAAAAAAGAACTTGGCCATAGAAGCAACTATTGTGGCAGAGAAGAAGACTAAGACATAAATTCAGAAGATAATATGAAAACAACAACAAGCCAAGCCTCAAAGGAAAATATTGATTGGGCTCAAGTCCAACAAGAATGACCAAAAAAGTTAAAGAAAGATAAAAGAAGAATAAAAATTGGAAAAGGAAATGTGAATAATGCAAGAAAATTACTGAGAAAATTAGTAACTTGGTAAAGGAAACCCCAAAAATATTGAAGAAAATAAGCCTAAGAATAGTATTGGCTTAATGGTAAAAGAAGCACAAAAATTCACTTAAAAAAAGTAATAAAAAAGCCGAAAAAGTCAAACGGAAAAGTAGACACAAATAATTGCTAAAGAAAAGAACTTCTTAAAAAGCAGAATTGTTCAAATGGCAAAAGTGACACAAAAGCACACTGAAGAAAATATTTTTTTTCTTTTTTTTAGTTTCCTATTTTTTTTTATTTTTTTTTAAATTTTAAACCCTTACCTTCTGTGTATTGACTTATAGGTGGAAGATTGGTAAGGGTAGGCAATGGGGGTCAAGTGACTTGCCCAGGGTCACACAGCTGGGAAGTGTCTGAGGCCGGATTTGAACCTAGGACCTCCCATCTCTAGGCCTGGCTCTCAATCCACTGAGCTACCCAGCTGCCCCCAAGAAAATATTTTTTAAAAATTAGAATTGGGCAAGTAGAAGCTAATAATTCCATGAAACTTTAAGAAACAATAAAACAAAGTCAGAAAAAACAGAAAATGTAAAACATATCATTGGAAAAACAACTGACCTGGAAAATAGATCCAAAAGAGATAATTTAAGAATTATAGGGCTACCAGAAAGCTATGAGTCTAGATATCATAAAGAAATTATAACGGAAAATTGCCCTGATATCTTAAATCCAGAGGGTAAAACAGAAATTGATAGAACCTACCAATGATCTTCTAAAAGAAATCTCAAAATGAAAACCCCTGAGAATATTATAGACTAACTTCAGAGCTTCCAGGTCAAGAAGAAATTTTAAAAACTGTCAAAAAGAAACAATTTAAATGTCACTGAGTTTTATGGGTAATATTAAACTCTGAGTTCACTGGGGTTTAGAGAAAGGTGAAAAGGAGGACTGCTTGGGCAAGGGATAACTAAGAACAAATACCAATGGGGAATCACCTTTACACCCACAAACACAGGACTTGGGAAATGAGTAACACCTATATGGAAGAATGGCAGTTAAATCAGTTAAGCAGTGAGCCAGACCCCAGTCAGCTGGGGAATTACAATAAACCCTTAAACAACTTAACTAAAGTACTTCAAGGGTTAAAGAGGACAGATAAGAAGCAGGAAACAATAATTCATTAAAGTAAAGAAGTTAGGGAGATGAGTAAACAGGGATTCCTTAACTGGGCTTAACTATGGACCAGAGACAAGGGAAATGGATTACTTCACTAAAACCCTAACACTAACTAGATCCAAGCAGAATGGGGTCTCACTCCTTGGGTCCTTGTCCCTCCAGTGGTGATCTCAGCTGTTCTAAGGTACCAGATGAAAACCAGCCAGTAAATCCAAAAGGGTCTCCAACTGAGAACTGGCCCAGTAATGGAAGTACACCTTCCAAACTGCAAACCAAACACCAAGCCACACAATAAAGAGAATGGTCCTTGAGGAGTACAAAAACACCTGCTTCCACTCCAGTGGCAGCAACCAACAGACTCAGACCCTTGTGTCTTACCTGCAGAGTTCCAAGGCTCCCAGAATGTTCTGCTCATCCATCCTGCTTTGCACAACTTTTCTCTATATATACTTAAAAATGCTATTTCCTTATTACACGAGCCACCTCCAAGATCATACAACATTTAATGACTTCCATGTTAAAGGAACAGAGGATTTAGAATATGATATCCTAGAAGGCAAAGGAACTAGCATTACAACTAAGAAAAATCTACCCAACAAAACTGAGTATAATCCTTTGAGGGGAAATGGATATTTAATGAAAAGAAAGTCTTTTAAGCATTTTTGATGAAAGACAAGATCTGAATATTGACAGTGACAGTCAAACAGAAGACCTAAGAGAAGCATAAAAAGATAAACATGAAAAAGTAATCACAAGGGATTTGATAAAATTAAACTTTTTACATTCTGATAGGGGAAGATGATGTATGTATCTCCTAAAAACGTTATCTTTATTAGGACAGTGAAAAGGCATTTACACAGAGGGCATGAGTATGAATTAATTACCTTGGGATAATCTTCAAAAAAATGAAGGGATAAGAAAGAGAAATTTCCTGTGAAGGGGGAAGGAAGAACTAAAATGAGGAAAATTTTCTCATATAAAAGAAGTATATAAGAAAGAGTTTACAGTGGTGGGGGAAAGGGTGGTGGTACCTAGCAATATTTAAACATCACTCTCATTGAATAGACTCTAAGAGTGAAGAATATATACATACAAATTCAATTAGAAATAGAGATGTAACTCACCCAATAAGGAATTATAGGAGGGAAAAAAGGAGCAAGGGATGATAAAAGGGTGGGCAGATTAATAGAGGCAGAGATTAGAAGCAAAATTGACTATCAAGGATGGGCAAGGATAATAAAAGAGAGAAGAAAACAGAAGAAAATGGGATTGAAGGAAACACACAACAATCATAACTGTGAATGTGAATGTGATGAGCTCATCCACAAAACAGAAATGGATAGGAGAATCAATTAGAAACCAGGATTCTACAATATATTGTTTACAAGAGTCACACTTGAAACAGAAAGATACACACAGAATTAAAACAAAGGACTAGAACAGAAAATGAAGCTGTACTTCAGTTGAAGTAAACAAAAAAGACAGGCATAGCAATTAGGCAAAGCAAAAGCGAAAATAGATCTAATTAAAAGAGATAATCAAGGAATCCACATTTTTGCTTAAAGGTATAATGGTGCCCCCGGGTGCTTCTGGGCAGAGAAAGCCTAACTGCCCTGAGGAGAGAGTAATGTCGGGTTGGAGGGGCTTCGGGGAGCAGGCAACAGGCAGTGGTTCCAAATGGGTCCCGCACTACGTGGGCGGCAACTACTTCCTCACCAGCAGCAGGAAGTCCTTCCTGTAGCAATGGACAGTGGTTCCAAATGGGTCCGGCGCTATGTGGGCGGCAACTACTTCCTCACCATCATCCGGCAGGAAGTCCTTCCTGTAGCGCCTGTGCCATGCAGATCAGGACTTGAACTGAGACAAGGATGAAACAGGTGCCTCTTTAAGAGACAAGAGATCCCACCTATTTGGGGCCAGTCCTGAACTATTTGAGACATGGAAAATTGGTCATTAATAAGGACCTTGCAGAGAAGGGAATGCAGGAGGAAGCTGAATTTTATAACATCACTTCACTAATAAAACTTGAAAGGACAAAATTAGAGAACGAGACAGCAAAACGCCACAGGTGCCAGTCAAGCATGTCTACAGAATGCTTCAGTGTCCAGAGGAAGAGCTCACCCAAATGGTTTCAACCATGTCTGATGGCTGGAAGTTTGAGCAGCTGGTGAGTATTGGTTCATCTTATAACTATGGAAATGAAGAACAAGCTGAGCTGAATTTCTTTGTGTTGTCTGGAAAGAGTTGCATGATATCTGTTAGATTAAAATGAATAACTCTGGGTATTTATTTCCATAGAATTTTTTGATAATCACTTGAAATAGAGAAAGCAAGAAAGGGGTACCAGGAAGATCACAGTATTGAGAGCTGAAGAATTTTTACTTTTTTTTTTCCTCTCAAAATACAATGAATTGCCATGTTGAAGAGGTTTGGCTATAAGGAGAAACGTTTTTTAGACAATTTTTAGTTGAGATCTGGTTTTGAATTTGAATCTTTTTTTTTGGGGGGGGCATTTGGTGTAGCATAAGACAGAATTGACTGGCCAAGAGAATGTGAAGAAATCACTCCTTGGCAGAATACATGGAGAATGTATGCTTTCAACCTGTTGCTGGCACATGGCAGAACTGGCCCTAGGTGGAACAAGCCTACACCCTGAATTCTTCCCCAGGTCTGTCTATGCAGGACTGAGGCAGAAAGATCCTATAATGATCAGTGTGAAGTGATTTTTTTTAACCTTTCTTCCCCCCCCCTCTGGTATTAATCATTGAGGATAGTTTAAAAGATGATGTACTTGGCTACATATTACAAACCTTAAATGCAGATGTTTGGGGCCTTCATTATTAGGAAATGCTTGGCAGCCCTAATTTACTGTCTTACACCGTTTGGTCACCCCATCCAAGCTTTTAGGAGATTAAATGGAATCAGAAAGGAATACGTTCAACACCAGGCTTCAGGAACATACAAGTGGAAAGCTGGCTGGGTTGAGCCATCCAGGCTTACTGCATGCATTTATTTGGGAATTTACCTTTCCTCTTCAAAGGGAAGCTCCTAGTAAGAGAAGATTCTTTTTGTTGCTACTTCCTGAAGATCTCTTATCTGAGTAAATAATTCTTACAAAAATTAAGCTTCCATACCAGCTAAATGTTGAATTAGGAAAAAAAAACCAAAATTTCTTAATAAATACTTTCCATTTAAAAAAAAGGTACAGTGGTGAAGTAAATATGTACTAAGTATATATACACTAAGTATAGAACTAAATCATATTGATAATATTTTCCCTTTCCTAAAAATCAAAGAGTAAATTAGGTCATACAATGGATAGAGTGCCAGACTTAGAGTCAAGAAGACCTGAGTTCAAATCTAGCTTATTGTGTGACCTGGGTAAATTACTTAACCCTGTTTGTCTCAGTTTACTCATCTGTCTAATGAACTGGAGAAAGACATGGTAAAGCACTCCATTATCTTGCCTAAAAACCTTTCAGATTGGGTTATAAAGAGTTAGATATGACTGGTATAACTGAACAACCACAACAAAAGTTATAATCAGGCAGTTTTCAGAAGAAGAAATCAAAGTTATCTATAGTCATATGAAAGAATGTTCTAAGACACCATTGATTAGAAAAATACAAATTAAAACAATTCTGTGGTTCCAAATAGAAATGACAAATGCTGGAGAGAATAAAGGGAAAAGGTTCAAAATGGAGTAGTGAATAGATCCAACCATTCTGGAGAACAATTTGAAAACTTTGTCTTTCCTTTGACCCAGCAAACCATCACTACCAGGTATATAATCCAAAGAAGTCAAAGAAAAAATAAAATAACCTATATGTAAAAAAATATTTCTGGCAGGTCTTTTTTGTGGTGGCAGAGAATTGGAAATTGATTGGGGAATAGCTGAACAAGTTGTCACATATGATTGTGATGAAATATTAGTGTGCTTCAAGAAATAAGGGGAGGGGTGGTTTCAGAAGTAAGACTTCTATAAACTGATGCAAATTTAAGTGAGAAGAATTGAGAGATCATTGCTCAAAGTAACAGCAATATTGTAATGATGATCAACTGTGAAAAACTTTGCTACTTTGATCAAGACAATTCCAGAGGAGTTAGGAGGAAAAGAATAAATCCACCTCAAGAGAGAGAACTGATGAACTCTGAGTGCAAATTGAAGTATCATTTTCTCACTTTGGTTTTTTGCTTTTTTTTTTCCAATATGACTAATAGGAAAATATGTTTTGCATGATTTGATATGTATAGTTGCCTTCTCAATGCGTGGGGGAGGGATGGATGATAATTTGGAACTCAAATTTTAAAAAGAAAAGAATTTTAAAAATAAATAAGAAAGAAAGAAAAAAAGGAGGTGAGTGGTAATTGTAGTGGTAGAGTGTAGGAGAGGGCCTCATGACTCAGGATACAGAATGTGTCTTCCAACATCACATTGTGTCTCTAATTCTAGCAGTAAGACAAGCCAGGATCTCAAACATATAAATTAAAACAAAAGAAATTTTAAAAATGGGGAAGGACGGGTAAAGATGGCATTAAACAAATGTAGGAATGCTAGAAAGGATTAGTGAAAGGAGATCAACATTGTTCTTCTAAATGCCCTACCTTCCAGGAAGGAAAGTAGAGACAACAAAGAAGAAACATTTAAGCAAGTATCTGGGAATGGGAGAATAGAATTAATAATAGCCTATAAGGGGATTTTTTGAATTTCTCCTTTTCTTGAATGAGGCTTCCACAAATGAATGGTATTCAAGTTAAGAGGTTGGGAGTAGGCTAAGCGGATAGAGTGCCAGACTTGGACTTGGGGTGACCTAGGTTAAAATCTCAGACATTTTCTAGTTGTGTGATCCTGGGCAAGTCGCTTAACCCCAATTGCCTAGCCCTTATTGCTCTTTTATCTTGGAACCTATACTTGTGTTAATTCTAAGATAGAAGAAAAGGACTTAATATATTTTAAAAAGAAGTTTGGGGGGTAGGGAGAATTTTTAATTATATTCATCTGTAGGAGAAAAAAGAAAGAAAGAAAGAAAAGTGAAAGAAAAGTAAAGGAAGAAAAGTTAGGAAAATACAAGGAACTGAGGATAAGGCATACAGACAGAAGTTGTTGGGAAACCTATTTGAGGGGACTGGGGAAAAACAAGATCAAATTATTATAACTGAAACTAGTTTCATAAGGTGAAAGAACTGACTAAGAGGAAGGAGGAAAATCAATACAAAAGATAAAGAACAGAATGCAAACCTCATAATTATAACTTTAAATGAATGGCAGGAACTTCCTAATAAAAATAAAAGAGAATGACAATGTGAATAAGATGACAAAAAGTGACTATTTGTTGCATACTTGAATTACATTTAAAAATAAAGTTATACAGGATTAAAATGGGGAGTTGGAAAAATAATTACTACATGTCAGGTGAT
Organism: Gracilinanus agilis; assembly: GCF_016433145.1. Lineage (NCBI taxonomy): Eukaryota > Metazoa > Chordata > Mammalia > Didelphimorphia > Didelphidae > Gracilinanus > Gracilinanus agilis. Next base: position 640,367,705 of record NC_058131.1, read on the forward strand.
TCAAAAAAAAGCAGGAGTTGCAATCATGCTATCAAACAAGGAAAAGTTAAAAGTAGGCAATATGAAGATATAAAGAGAGGCTACATAACATTTAAAGGCACCATAGACAAAGAAACAGTATAACTAATAAACATCCATACTGCAGGTAACAAAACTTCTAAAATCAGAGAGGAAAAGCTTATTAGGCTTCAAAAAGATTTAGGCAGTAATATAATTGTTATAGGAGACTTTAATATATTTCTCTCAGATCTGAATAAATCTAATAAAGTTTAATAAAAAGGATAATAGAGTAAAATTTGAAAGATATGGTATCTTTGGAAAAGGAACGTTAAAATACACACATTTTCTACCATTCTGCGGTATCTTTACGAAGGAAAAACTACTCAATTGTTATTTTTGTTTCTGTTTTATATGTCAGAAAGAATGATGTTTTTACTGAGAAGGATAGAACAGAAACTTCTACCTAAATACTTATAGTTATATGAGCTTAATACTCTAAACAGGCAACCAATTTCACTTTTTCAACTTTAATTTTTTGGAGGTCTTTTTTTTTGTATAGATCTGAAATTTACCTCCCTATAACTTCTATCCAAGTGTTCTTCACAGGCACTATTGATCCAAATAAAATAAATCCAACCCTTCTCCACATTGTAATTCTTCAAATATTTGAAGACTTTTGCAATGTCCTTTGTAAACTTTCCTCCAGTATAATTATTGCAATACCTTCAACTGATTCTCATATGATATGGCTTTGAAATTCTTCATTGTCCCAGGCATTAGCTATTAAATAAGCTCTACCTTTCCAGTGGTCCTTCTGAAATATGGTAACCAGAAGGCATATATGTTTCTATGTGTGTACGTATTATGAATATGCATACATTTATATATATATGTATGTATGTACGTATGTATGTATGTTATGGAGAGGGTATGGGCACCAGTGGATACAAATTGAAACCTTTTTAAAAGCAAGTTTTCATGGCATTTACATGGCTTAGTGGAAGGAGAGCCTGACTTGGATATGGGAGGTCCTGGGTTCAAATGTGACCTCAGATGTTTCTAAGTTGTGTGACTCTGGGCAAGTTACTTAACTCTAATTGCCTAGTCCTTACCACTCTCCTGCCTTGGAATGGACAGGTAGTATTGATTCTAAGACAGATGGTAAGCGTTTTTTTTTTTAAATGTCCCAAATCACTTCCCTTCATCTCTTCTTTTGTTTTTCCTTCTCTTTTAAATGAGAAAACTTTTGTTAGAAAAATAAGAAATTAAAATCTTTAACTAAACACCAATTTAGGAATCCTGACTTGAATATAAAGAAGGAAACTATAGGTAAATTGGATGAGGACAGAATAGTATACTTGTCAGATCTACGGGAAGGGAAAGATTTTAAAACCAAGCAAGAGTTAGAAAAAAAATCACAAAATGTAAAATAAATAATTTTGACTACATTAAACTAAAAAGGTTTTGTACAGGCAAAACCAGCGCTAACAAAATTAGAAGGGAAACAACAAATTGGGAAAAAAATCTTTAAAACAAAAACTCAGATAAAAGTCTAATTACTCAAAAATACAAGGAGCTGAATCAATTGCACAAAAATATCAAGCCATCTCCCAATCGATAAATGGGCAAGGGACATGAATAGGCAATTTTCAGATGAAATCAAAACTATCATAAGCACATGAGAAAGTGTTCTAAATCTCTAATAATTAGAGAAATGCAAATCAAAACAACTCTGAGGTATCACCTCACACCTAGCAGACTGGCTAAAATGACAGCAAGGGAGAGTAATGAATGCTGGAGGGGATGTGGCAAAATTGAGACATTAATGCATTGTTGGTGGAGTTGTGAACTGATCCAACCATTCTGGATGGCAGTTTGGAACTATGCTCAAAGGGCTTTAAAAGACTATCTGTCTTTTGATCCAGGCATAGCACTGCTTGGATTATACCCCAAAGAGATAATAAGGAAAAAGACTTGTACAAAAATATTTATAGTCATGCTCTTTGTGTTGGCAAAAAATTGGAAAATGAGAGAATGTCCTTTGATTGGGGAATGGCTGAACAAATTGTGTTATCTGCTGGTGATGGAATACTATTGTGCTCAAAGGAATAAGGAACTAGAGGAATTCCATGTGAACTGGAATCACCTCTAGGAATTGATGCAGAGTGAAAGGAGCAGAACCAGGAGAACATTGTATACAGAGACGGATACACTATGGTACAATCGAACATAATGGATTTCTCTACTAACAGCAATGCAAGGATCCAGAGCAAGGCTGAGGGACTTATGAGAAAGAAAACTAGCCACATTCACAGGAAGAACTGTGGGAGGAGAAACACAGAAGAAAAGCAACTGCTTGAACACATGGGCTGAGAGAGATATTATTGAGGATGTAGACACTAAACTGTAACTCTAGTCTAACTATCAATAATATGGAATTAGGTCTTGATCAATGGTACATGTAAAACTCAGTGGAATGTGTGTCACCTAAGGGGGGTTAAGGTGGCTTGGGGGAGAGGGAAAGAACATGAAACATGTAACTAGGGGAAAATATTCAAAATAAAAATTTAAAAAAAAAGGAGAAAAGAAAACCAAATCACTAGCATTAAGATGAAATGAGTGAATATACTACCAATGAAAATGAAATTAAAATAACTATTAGGAGTTAGTTTGCTCAGTTATATGCAAACAAATTTAATAATATATGTGAAATTGAAGAATATCTACAAAAAATAAATTGCTTAAACTATCAGAGGAGGAGACAGAATATTTCAACAAACTTATTTTAAAAATAGGATTTGAACAGGCCATAAACGAATTTCCTAAGAAAAAGATGGATTTACAAATGAATTCTACTAAGCTCTTAGCACGATCCTTGCACATAATGGCTGCTTAATAAATATTTGTAGAATTAAATTATGTTGAATTTTCTGATGGATGGCTAAGCAGTATCCTCTTGATAATAATGCTGTTTTCAAAAAAGTGCTCATAAAGCATCACTATCTTGCCATAATGAGTCAAATTTTATTGCCATTGGACATCCTATATTGTTTTATTCAAAAGAGATGGGAGAAATCTTATTTTGTCAAGTAGAATGACAGCTTTTAAAACTCAATTTTCAATAAAGAAATTATAAATTTTGTGTGGAGTATGGATATATAAGGGCTTGAGAGCTGAAAGAGACCTTAGCTGGGACCCAGGCCTTTTTACTTTTCTTGACCAGAATCCTTTCCCCAAAGCTTCTCACATATATTATCATGTCACACACTTAAAAGTTTTTTTTGAAAAAGATAAGCTATCAAAAACCATATGAAAAAATGCTCCAAAAATTAATAAGAGAAATGTAAACTAAAACATCTATCTGATTCCACCTCACATCTATCAGATTGGCAAAATTAACAGAAAAAAAAACTATCAGTTTGCCAGCATCCAGGTACACATTAAATGCAGTGTTGATGGAGCTTAGAAGTGTTCCCACTATTCTGGCATCAATTTGGAACTATATTCCTTCCCCCAACACACTAAACAATGAATATCTTCCAATCCAATGATGTTACTGATAGACCTATGCCCTAAAGAGATCAAAGAAAGATATGTTAAAATATTATAGTATCACTTTTTTTAAAGCAAATAACTGGATACAAATTGGGTACCCATCAGGGATGACTGAATAAATTATAATATATGAATATAATGAAATATTATTGATTCAAAAAGACCTGAGAAAGCTTATATGAATTGGTTTTGAGTAAAATAAATAGAAATGGAAGAATAATTTATATAATGACTAAAATATTATGAAGAAAAATAACTGAAAGACTTAAAATCTAAGATCAATGCAATGGCCAATCACCACTCTGAATATCCAGTACTGAAATTTGTTTTCCACCTTTTGCCTGAGAAGTGATGTATTAGAAATACAGAATGAGACATACACTTTCATATATAGGCAATCTGTGGGTTTGCTTTTTCATAACTATACTTATTTATTTCAAGGGAGGAACATTTGGAGAGGGGTAGAATTTTTGTGGAGGAGTAAACAGTAGTGATAGTGATCCCTGAAAAAAAAACCAGTAGAATATGGATGGATCACTTAAAAAATAATCAGAAGAGAGCAGACAGAAATACAGAATGGAATTTAGACAATGCAGTGTCAAAAATACCTTGTTTAATCTCTAGTGTTAAAAAAATTAAAATACCATAGGATAGTAGTGGAGGTTCAAGACTTCATATGCACCTCCTTTTCTATTCTTTGAATAGGGATATGTTTGTTTATTGATGTTTGTCAAGTTCATCATAATAAAAAAGAAATGAATTTTAAATCCTCCTAATTCTATCTCACGCTCCATAGAGAGGCAGAGTTTCTAGGAATGATAATGGATGATAATAATAATTATTAAGCAGGCTTTTAAACTGTGCATTTCAGAGTCTCAAAGCTTTACAGAGTCCTTTTTTTGATGGGAGGAATTGTCAAGAAAGGAATAAGAAGATGATAGCTCTACCATCCTTTGCCCTGTGTTCAACCAGGTCTGGGGTGGTACATTTGGTTTTAGGAACTATTTTTTAGGAATGATATTAAAAAGCTTTAGAAGATCCAGAGAAAGCTGACTAGAGTAGCAGATGACTTTCAGAACATAGTATGTGAGGATCAACAGAAGGAAATGGTTTGCTTAGGCTATCGAAGAGATGTCTTAGGAATATGATAAATATCTTCAACTAACAGGTCCTTTTTAAAAATGGTGGCAGGTAGGTGATTGAGTGGTTAGAGTGCCAGGCATGGAGTCAGGAACACTCATCATCCTGATTTCAAATAGAGCCTCATAACACTAGCTGCATGACCCTGGATGCAATGTTCTTTGCCTCAGTTTCCCCTTATGTAAAATGAGTTAGAGAAGAAAATGGCAAACCAATTCAGTATCTTTGCCAAGAAAACCACAAATAGGGTCACAAAGAATTGGAAATGACTGAAAAAAATGAAAGAACAACAACCAAAAAAAAAAATAAAGATTGTGCATAGCCTCAGAGACAGACCTAGAAGCAATAGTAGGAGTGTATATAGACAAATTTAGACTTGATGTAAAGAAAAATTTCCTCATATAGTTATCCAGACATGGAATGGTCTGCCTCCAGAGTATCTCTTTCTGGCAGTCTTCAAGTAAAGAATGGAAGATCACTTGTTAATTATGGTGTATGGTGTATGTGAATGCGTGTGTGGGCATTCTTATTCAGAGTTAGATTAGACTAGATGAGTCCATTCAGACTCTAAATTCTCTTGTTCTTCACACTCTTATTCCCTTAGTAAGGCTGTGTCAGTAGGCAAGTCATCTTACTTCTCTGAAAGTCAGTTTTCCCATCTGCAAAGTAGGGAATCACACTTGCATTTTCTTGGAAATCCCATGGAGAAGATTAAAAAAGACAGTGCATGTCAAATGTTGGAAGCCACTGTTAAGAGGGATTTTTATTTCCCTTTATTATGTGGCACTCAGGGCTAATCCTCCTGCAAATTTTGGTTAATATTAATCTCACCTGAATAAAACCTGTACTATGAGATATGAAAATTTACTTGTAGCCTTAAACATTCCTTAGAATCTCAACTGTCCCTTGGCAACATGAAAATCCTCCTCAATCGGTCTATTTCTGTGAATCCTCTAAATGGAGTTTATTCTGGAACATGATTTAGTGTACCTGTGGAGTTTGTTTGATGAGGTTTGTTTCCTTAGGGGATATGTGCGATTATGATTCTATTTAACCACATTTGTTCAACTTTTATATCATTAAAGGAAGCTGGGATTATGAATCTGTCTTTTCTCTAACTTTTATGGCCTATGAAGAAAGTGCAAGATTGCAATAGGTGAAAAAAATTATTTCCCTACCACCCTGACATAATTTTGCCTCTAAGAACCTTTGTCAGAACTCTCATAATTGTTCCAGTTTTCTCTGTGGTCTGAATTTATGTTTAAGCATAATAATAAAATGTACCTCCATAATTTCTGCATTATGCTAAATAGATATTTATGTAGGTAGTTAGGTGGTTTAGTGGATTGAGTGCTGGTCGTGGAGTCAGGAGGACTTGAGTTCAAATCTCACTTTCGGATGTGACGTTGGACAAGTCACTTTACCTCTATTTGCCTTAATCCACTAGAGAAGAAAACGGCAAACCACTCCAGTAGTTTTGTCAAGAAAACCCCATGGTTGGAATGGTCTATTGACCATAAAAAGCCAGACATGACTGAGTAACTGAACAGAAAAATATATTTGGCACTAGTTACCATCATGTAATATTTCTCATACAACACCACAAAGAATTTCATGTCATCTGCTAATGTCACAGAATGGAACAGTTCGTGACATCAGCCCAATAGCCAAAAAGTGTCAGATGCTAAATTGTTTGCCTTAGTTTCCTCATCTATAAAATGTGTTGGAAAAGGAAATGGCAAACCACTCCAAAATCTCTGCCAAGAAAACATAACTGAAATAACTGGACAACTACAAAAAAAGGTGGGGGGCGGGGGGGAAGCGTTAAATGGTTGCACAACTAGCAGGAATCATAAGCAAGACTTGAACTTAAGTCCTGACTTGAAGGCTGCCCCTCTAAGCATCACTCCACCCTACTCCTCTGGACTGCTGTAAAGTATAGCCAGATTATGTAGCTGTCAATAGGAGAGATTCGAGAGCCGTAGACTAAAAGAATCTCCTTAACGACTTGTACACCCTCCCTTCTATGTCCATTGTTTTCAAGTCCACTTTGTCACTGGTCCTGAAATGGAAATATTTTGACAATAAAACCTGGTATGACAAGAGCCAGGCAGATGGAGTCCCTGATTGGTTGGGGAAAACCCCACTTAATAACAACTGAAAGGTATGGATGTGGTACATAAATAAGCAGTGCCACACGGCAGCGGGAGCCAGTTAGTGAAGGCCTAGCGTTCCTTTCTCTAAACTGGTCTGGGTAGCTAATAAGGATTCAGAGAGAAACTCACAATTGTCTCTGGCTTCTCTTTTCAGTACTCAGGAAAGCGAGACCTCAGTGTTGATGTTGGGAAATAGTTTTCAAGGGAGCCCGGTTTCTGGAGAGGGTTAGTTCTTTCCCATGTGGTGAAGGGTCCGTTTTCTTCTTTATCATGCTTCTGCTCATCCATGCCTGTGTTTTCTGTTTCTCCAAGGGCAGACTTGCCTGGGGGTAAGTCTTAGCACTGTGCCTGTCATGTTGTTTTCCTTTGTTTTTTGAAGAGGATTAGTGAAATCATAGATGTCTTGACTTTTGAGTGAATTGGATTTAAGTGAGGTAGACTTGCACAGAGTCATCAACCTCACTCCCTCTTCCAGAGTCATCCAAGTCCATTGGCAAGACAAAATTCAGGACGCCTGGCAATGGCCTGGGATGCAGCCGATGGCCTTGACTTCTCTGATGTCTGACCAGCCTCTAAGCACCTCAACCACCTTCATGGCTGCTGGAACAGCCCATTCAGCTGAGGGAAGTCTTCCCATGCCTGGAGTAGACATTTCCCTAACTTGTTGATGGATTTGAGGCTTATTGGTTGCCTTGACCTGATTTAGCCTTTTCTTGCTGGGGTATGTTACAACTACTTGGAGCCACGGGTGAGTTTGGGGTGAAAGGTGGGCACCAAAGATAGCTTAATCACCTTGAAAAGGTCTTGCAAGCTTTCATACTAGAGGTTCTAGTCCTCCCTGAACATCCCATGCAGCCCATACTATATTACTCGGTATTTGTGGGTGTTGAATTTAACTGCAGTATATAATCCCCAGATTTTCTGCCTAGTCTCGAAGCTGTGTTCCATAGTTAGCTTTGGCCATTTTCTTCATTTACTTAAAAGTTTTCTCTGTGCTATTTTAAATTTCTTTTAAATAGTTGAAATAAAAGGAAGGCAACCAGAAAAAATGTAATATAATAGGCACTTCATAAATGTCTATTTACTTTTTAACAAAAGGTTTTTTATTGAGAAAATATAGTTATGAACACCAAGGTCGCATTATCCCTTTCTTTACTAAGTCAACTCTTGGAGTTCAAACCTAAATGAGTTGCTACAAAGCAAAGCCTTCCCAAATTCATTTCATGATACAGAATGGCTACTAAATGAAATTACTCCTTTGCTTACAGAAAATGGCATCTTTGTTGGGAAAGTCAATTCATTTTGGGGCTGACACCTACATGTATCTCTTTCCTGAGCTCAGCTGTCTGTAAACTCTGGTTTGGTATCTACTTCCTGAAGCTCCAGCAGCTCGTCTGATTTTTTGAAGCACACAAAGCCATGACCAACTCTATCACTGTCCCCATGGAGATCAGGAAAGAGCAAATGCAAAGGGCTGAAGAACAGAGATGCCACATATCCATGGCTACATGCCGGCCAGGGTGAGGAGAGCAGGCCACTGATTCTGAAACTGACCCTCCCCCTCTCTGTGCCTAGAAGCCTAGTAAAGTCATTGCCAGGATAGTTCAGGGCATCCTGGAGAGAATGCTGGACCTGAAGTCCGGAAGAGCTATTAACTATTTGATCCTGTACAAGTCACTGATCATGTTTGCTTCAATTTCCTTCACCATCAAAGGAAGATAATAGCATCTACCTCTAGGGACTGTTGTGAGGCATAAATAGGAAAGCATTTGTAACGTGTTTAGGAGGTAGCTTGGCTCATAGTAGGTGATTTGTTCCCTTTCTTCTTTTATCACTATCAGGAAAAGAGACCCATCTGGTCAGCTAATTCCTTTTGTATGGATACCTAATTTCCACCCAAAAGTCAATATAGAAGTCTTTCTTTGCCAGGCTGTCATTGGACAAAAAGAGTCACGACATTCCTGAGCATGCTTCAAGAAGGAGATCAAAGCTCTCCTTTACACTTGTGCAGAGGCAGGCTATCCAAATATGACACGTGCCATTTCCTGTTTATGCTCTCAAGACAGCCCTCCTTGACCAGTCACCTACTACAGGAGGTACTGTGTAGAGAAGCACAGTCATTAGCACCTTAAACACAGTCGTTTATAATTTCCTAGCAGAGACCAATATCTGAAGGGCATGAAACTATGACATAATTTTTGAGTTGTCAGAAAGATAGAGGGAGAAAAGAGCTTGTAAGGATTGAAGACTGAATATCCTGGCTGAGGAATATCCATCTGGGGAAGGTGTTTGGAATTGGGGAGGTTCTGTGAATCAGATGAGGGTTTCAGAAATCTCCCTAGGTGAAATGAGGAAGTCCAAAGGGAGGAGAGGAAGCCATTCTTGGGGTCAAACAGGCAGTGAAACCAAATTTCCCTCACTTGTAGGAGGCTGTCCCTGAATCACTGTAATGTGACTACATTAGTACCTTGCTCCTACTTAGAAATTATTGCACAGGTTTAATTAAGGTAAGAAGAAAAATTGTGTCAGTCCTAGAGGGTTTTTTTTTTTTTAATAATGAACTTCAGTTGAATAATGTATGGTATCCTTTCTTAATGCTGACAAATTCTTCCTAGATTCTTCCAAGAGATTGCCATTGGCTAATTTATATTTGACACATATACCTATGCATTCTAATGCTCAGACTGCAGAGATACATTTCTTTTGTCACCATTGATCCTACCACTCTGGGATAGGATTTTCGCCCAGGTGCCATATAATGGTTGTAAAAGCAACATGAATTTTTCTGCTTCATTCAAGGCACATTCTGTTCCTGGACGGTATTTGTTTGCTTCTGTTCTCTTCGACCAGAAGAGTGGTAGTGATGCCTCTGGGAGGAACATTTCCTTCCCTCTGTGCTTAATATATATCCTACTGAAACTCCCACTCTTTATTCTCTTTGCTGTTAAACCCTACCACAATTCAGTGTAGTGGAAAGAACTTTGGACTCAGAATTCAGGGATATGGGTTCAATATTGTTTCTGACTCTTATTAACCTAATGATGAGGGACTAATTTCTGAATTTAAGCTTTCTTATCTGTAAGTGGAAATAAGGCTTTGGTGGGTGTATTCCTGTTGCTAAAGAGCCTGGATCTGGAGATCTCTTAAATGAGGGAGTTCTTAGCTGTATTGGGTTAAGCTGATCAGATGTCTGTGCTAAGGTGGGGATTATTATGACCAGCCTCTAGGAATAGAGAGTGTGTATATATGTGTGTGGGGATATCGGGGTGCCTAAGCAGGGGGAAATCAGCTAAGGTAGGAACTAAAGTAAATAAAAACTCCAGTATGGATTAATGGTGGATTCCTATGTGAGCTGCTCCTGAATTTTCAGCTTTAATGAGATAGAGACCTAATCTTAAAAAAATAAATTAAATGGGCATGATAATACTTGTAGTACTGTGAAGATGCGATTAACTCTCCCCTTGCCTACTTTTAAATTTAATCAACCAAAAGTGTAGATACCCCTACTTAACATGAAGAAGGGGAGATCCGTAAGCCACTTTCTAAAGTGGATGACAACTCTAGAAGTGAGGGACCACCCCCTGGGCAGTGCTAAGAAAATTTAAAGATTGCAATTGGTCACCATAAAATGGAGAAAGGGATAAGAAGTGACATAAAAAAGGACTATAAACAATGTTGAACTTCCTGTGCAAGAGGTCTTGGTCCTGAATTTTCAGGTTGGAGGATCTTGGACTGGGACTGCTGCTTGGAGCTACCACTTGAACCTGGGACTCTGGATCTTGGCCTACTTCTGGTAAAACTGCTCCTGGATCTTCTCCTTTTGGAGTTCCGCCTGGGTGAGTGAAAAGCTGACCCTCTTTTCCTGGCTTCTGGAGAGATCCATTCCAGAGAGGTCTTCCCTTCTTGGCAGAGGCCACGTGGGTGGAACCCTTGTTTAATTTACCACTGGGCCCTCCATTTGGGGTTAACAAGCCCTGCTGGAGTTGAATGGGCACTGGAGCAAATATTTAGTGTGATAAGATAGACATTTTCTCTACCTTCTTTTACATTCCTCTACTTTCACTTTTTTTTCCACCTTCTCACAAATAAAACTAAAAGTCATTTTGGCTTAAGCTATAATATTTTTAAATTAGTGACCACAGTAATATCTTCAAATTCTCATATATTTAGTCAAACCATAAAATTTTATTCCTTATAGTACCTACTAGGAGATATTCTATCTAGAGAAAGGTCTATCCTTTAAAAATATTAGACAATTAACCGTATATAACATGTACCTCCAAAATGAAGCTATTTATGTGCAAGGAAGACTAGTGAATTATTGCCATTTCCTGACTGTATGTTTTGCTGTCTGAAAATGATTCAGTTTTTGGGAAACTTCAGTCCACGGGTCTTTTTACCACATATAGATGGTTCAGTACACAAATTTAGGAAGACTTATTGCTCAGCACCTATAGTCTCTAGACAAGATTTCCAGGTAGCAGTGGAAATGACAGTTTCCAGTGATTTATATCTCGTGAGAGATGCTATGTGATATAGTAGAAAGAGTATTAAGCTTGAAGCTAGAACAACAATTTTAGCTCTAGTTTTGTCCCAGTTGTCTGTGTGACCTTGTTCAAGACATTTAAATACTCGCAAGGACAAAGGTTCTTTTTTCAAAATATCAGTATTTGCCTTTTTTACTTCAGGAAGTGGCTTTTAGAACCAAAATGAGATCAAGTATGTAAACTATAAGGTTCTCTATAAACCATTAAGGTGTATTGACATGTGAATTGCTGTTATTATTATAATAAATGTAACCTGTCTTAAAAACTACTCAGGTTTGAACTGTGGGACTTCACACAAGGCATTCTTTGATGTGTGCCTCTACTTGTAGTTTCCCCTGGAAATATCATGGTATAACATTGTCTCACTCTTCATGAGTAAAGACCCCTCAGTTTCTTTTCAAGCCCTAAAGCTAACAATGCCTTCTAGATTCAAGACAACTTTTATACCAGCTTACAGAAAAATATGAAAATATATGAAGTGTGCGTTTTAAAATGGCTCTGAACCCTGAAAGACTACATCTCCTAGAACTCTCTACCTTAACTTCCTCAGACGCTTCCCACTTCCTTTGTGAGAGGTGTCTAAGAAAGTATAAAAAGACGAGAGAGCACGGGTTTTGGTGCCTTTTTCGCTGGAGAGAGCCTTTTGCTCTGGAGGACACCTTTTTTCCTGCAACAGAGGAGAGCACCTTTTTCTCTGGAGATTCTTTTGCCCTAGAGAGCTTTGGTCTTGACATAACTGCCAGAGATCTAACTTCTAGTTTTCCCAAATCTTTCTTTTCCTAACCTAAATAAGCCTAATTAAATATCCCTGAAGTCTAGCCTGATTTTGTTCTGCTCGGAAGGGCTTGGGTTAATTTCCCCACTGGGGCTGGGGGCTACCCTGGCTTCCTTTTCCTTTCCTTTCTCCCATTCTTCCTTCCTTTTTCAACAAAACAGAAGGAATTAAAGGAGCCTCTAAATAGTTGAGATTACTTTCATTTCCTCTACTAGTGAATCCCATTTCTGCGACCTAAATACTATATAACCTGCCAGAGTCAAAGTGCCATATCTGGTTGTGACTCTTCTGAAAAGGAAACATATCTGTAAGGGGGAAAAAGGGTTTTTGGTTGAATATATTAAAAGATGGTTGCCAGAGGATTGAACAATTATCAATCCTCAATTAAGAATAATTTCAAGTCAAAATTGACTTTTATGAAAGTTTATTTACAATTGAGAAGAGGGAGAGGAAATAAGGAAATAAGAATCTAACACAGTAGGTAAATTACTATGATCCTCTAATTAATCCAGGTAGATCTAATTAACCCTCAGCTAAGAGTCAGAGGGCCAGAGGCGATAGAGTCTCTATTAAGGGGAAGTTCCTTAAGAGAAGTTCAGGAAGATTCAGTCTTTAAACTCACCACATGGACTTCTAAAGAAGATATTGAAAGTAGTCTCACCAAGGTCTCAGCGTTCCAGCCAGCACTCTTCCATAAACCAGAAGAGCTCCTTCACCAACTGCCCTCTTCACCAGAAGCTCCTCTCACTCACTCAACTCTCTCTTTTAAAGGGGTCACTTATGCATCACTTCCTGTGCCTTCCCCTAATTTGCATGTCCAATCACAACAGATGCTTCTCTTAGGACACCTAGGGGGCGGTCAGTTGATTCTGATTCGTCACCCACTCTAGCACACGTGGGTTAGGACCTCGATCGACCTCCCAGAATTAGAGGTGCTCTCACCTTTGGTGATTACATTTAAAGATGGGCAGTGTAGACTTAATCTAACTATCACACATCTGGGGCATCTTCTGGTGAGATCTATGCTCCCTTGGGAATCTATATGGCCCTTCAGACTTATAGAAAAACCCTAAGATTTGGAGCTCACCCAAATGGGCCTAATTCTAATTCCACTTGGGGTTGCTTAAGAATTGATCTACATAAGGAGAATGGATGAAAACTTAAGTTATTCTATCTGAATCCTTAGTTATACTGAGGGAAATGAAGCCTATAAGAAAAAGTATTTTAAAATTGTTTTTTAAAACACCATTTACGAAGCATTTAGTAGCACCTATAGCATTTAGGAATTTTTGATCTGTGTAATTTTTTTCCCCAAACTATTTGATGTCAATATATTTGAAAATTAACAACCAACTATATATGTATATATGTATATATATTTTTCCATTTAGCCTGTTTCTCTTTATTTTTTAAATTCTTTTGGAAGATTATTATAGAAACATTTTATGGAATATTAGAACTGAAGGGAATTTTAAAAGATATCTAATCCAACTTTCTTCATTTTGCAAATGAGGAAATTAGAACCAAAAGCAAAAATATTTCATTACCTGATCCCTTCTCCTTACTCTCCCACCCTCTTCCCCTCCCAAAAAATTCATTGCCTGTCAAGGCATAGCTCTTTTTTATCCAAAGCATCATCCAAAGAAAAAGAGGATTGGAGGAGCAGGGGATGGAAAATGGATGGTTAAGAAGGGATGTTTTAGATTGTGACTAAGGTCTAACCATTACAGGCTCTTCTTTTGACCAGCAAAGTCTTCCAGCTCTAGCTATTCCAGCCATATAAGCTCTGCTTTCAATTCTTCGGCTGCTCCCTCAAGCTCCAGGTACTAGTGGTCCAAGCTGCCATCAGAACACATGTTTTATGATGAAGTGACAAGAACCCAGTGTTATAACCAGCAGATGGTAATGGCTGAGCAAGTTGTCATCTGATGACACAGAAGAAGTTGTTCCCTGTCTCATCCTGTCAGTTCCCACTTCATCATTCCCCTCCTCCCTGTTGCTGAGACAATCATTTTTCAGGCCTAATAATTCAATGATTTCATTATCGCAGCTTGGTTGCAATGCATTTTCTTCTCCACACCCCCCAATAAATAAATCTTTCTCATTTTTATCTTTGGATGGGTGAAAGGTTAGCTCCTAAAGGAGATCTATATTTTATGAGGACTTGCAACATTTTGGTTAAATGAGGTTCAATATTTTTCAACACATTGAAAAACCCTTGGGAATGTTTGTACATCTCTCTAGTACCATTTGCAAGAAAGTATGGCAGTTGCTATGACAACTACCCTTAAAGTAAATATGAGCTTTAAAGGTTTGCATAATCAGAAGGATTTTTCTGATTCTGGGTCATAAACATCCACTTCTTAACATAAGCTAGGTAGACATAGGTAAGCATAGAGAGTTCTTCATATAGGACAGTGGGGAAGTGCTGAGGAGTGATGCAGAAATATGTAGTTCTTTTCCCATGTTGCCTAAATAATGACCACCAGTGGTTTCTTTTCCATAACTGTATAAGATCAGAGCTTCTTGGAAAGGTTTAGTTAATCTGGATAATCATTGCTACAATTTTGGGTCATATATTCTTGGCATCTGAACAGTGAATAAAATAGGCAATCAGTGGACAAGAAGGTAGATCCAATAATTGGTGCTAAAAATAGCTCATATTGAAAGCAAATAAGTTTAAAAATACAATAAAAATTTATTGGGAAGTGAAAGACAGAGAGAGATGGAGCATACACTGAGCAATTACTATGTTTCAGGACTAACCTAAGAAAGTACCTAAGTAAGAAAAGTACAAGCAAGCAAGACAGTAGCTAACTCTCAAGGAGCTTACATTCTAAAGGGGTGGGGGGAAATCATATATAAAAAGGGATCTAGAAAGGGAGGAGGTGGGCAAGGCAGCTGGAGAGAAGCAAAAAAAAATCTCAAAAGTTGGAATCTTGAGTGAAGTAAGATACGACTAGTCTTTCTTGAAATAGTGGTATACACAGACAGATCACTAATTAGGAGAGTTGGGTATTGGCAGAGGTTTCTTCAGAATGGGAAGGATTCTCTAAGTTTCACTAGGTTGGTAAAGAGGAATTGGTTTGTTTTTAACACAATCAATTGGATCTGCCGCCTTCTCTACTAAGGCACAGCCAAATGCTAACCTTACAGGGCTCTTCTCCTTGACAAACTTTGTGGAGTGATTATTTGGATTGATTAGACTGGAGGACATCTTCCATTTGCTACCACAACAATCATGACTATTATTTTAGCCCAAACCTATTGTACATTCTTTGAAAGGAGGAATTTTTGTCTTCCCTTTGTTTTACATCACAATGAAAGACACAAAACAGATAATTAGAGACACTTGTTTATAGGTTGGTGAAATATAACTCCTCTTTAAACCAAAAAGGGCAGCTTTATCCTTGATTTCTATGAAATAGCTTGCTCTGTGTGGCACTGCTAATTCCCAGCACCTTGCAACTATGTTGTTATGCTTTAGTGTGTTCTCAAAACTCCTACACCTGCTACCCTGTCTATAGCCACCCAGATTCAGCTCATCAGAAAGCAGCAGACTCCTTGTATGAGAGCGCCTATAACCCTAATTTTTACTCTAGGGAAAGAAATGCTATTTTTCAAATAACCACTGATCATGCTTCATATTCCATCAAACTGTTCATCCTGTACAGATTATCACTGCAATGTACCCAGCTCTATCCCTTTACCACACAAATAATCAGGTCAATATTAGCATCCTACCTTATTAATCTTGTTCTTAGAAAGGGCACATCAATTGACAGTCCACATGCCCTGTGAGAGAACTCACCACCCAGACATTCCTTTCCTTGCCTACTGTTCCTATAAATGTGGTGCTTTCCCTAATAAAATGTAAGCTCTAGTGGACTTCTGGTTGTCAAGATGGCAAAGTAAGAATCTACCAACAATACCCCAAATAACCACAGAAGGACAAAAATTTATCAAAATGAATCCTGGAGAAGCGAAAGCAACAGAAAAAGGGTGAAGCAGAGAAAAGAGACAGAGCAGAGTGGAAAGAGCACAGAGGGTGGAGTAACCTCATTAGAACAGATACCATACAGTTCAAGTGGGGCTCCATCCAACTTCAGCAAGGGAAGAGCAGAAACTGAAGCAATACAGAACAAGAACTCAGTTCAAAAAGATCCCACCTTGGTAAGACTCAGCTCAACTCAGTGAGAATGTAATCTGAACTAATAGATGCAAATCTTCCCACAGCAGACCAACTAGGCTACCTCCTTAGAGTGCTCAATTTGGGAACAAGACAACTGAGCAGACTTCAGGCACTTGAATAGACTACAGTATACTTTAGAGTATAACTATATGAATATAGTTATAAAACATTTTATATGAAGTCAGATATAAATAATTGGAGAAATACTAATTGTCCAGGGGTGGGCAGAGCCAATATAATTAAAATGACAACCCTGCTTAAAAAATCTACTTATTCAATCATTCTAATTAAATTATCAAAACATTATTTAAGAAAAATAATAAAATTCATTTGGAAAAACAAGTCAATACTATAAAGGGAAATAATGAAAAAAAGTTGCAGAATGAGGTCAAGTAGTACCAGATTTTGAACTATATTATGAAGCAGAAATTATCAAAGCTATGTTACTGGCTAAGAAATAGAAAAGTAGAACAATGGAATAGAATGGACATAT
The DNA here is from genome assembly GCF_016433145.1 of Gracilinanus agilis. NCBI lineage: Eukaryota > Metazoa > Chordata > Mammalia > Didelphimorphia > Didelphidae > Gracilinanus > Gracilinanus agilis. The sequence continues at coordinate 640,384,563 of NC_058131.1, forward strand.
AACAAACAGTGGTATCAGAGTATAGTAACCCTGTGTTTGTCAAAGGTTAAAGATCTAAGTTTTTTGTAATAAGAATTCAATATTTGGTAAACTGTTGGGAAAATTGTAAAGTAGTTTGGCAGAAACTAGGTATAGACTAATATCTATCACTCTTTTCAAGATAAGATCAAAATGGATACATGGGCAAGGTATAAAGGGGCATATTATAAACAAATCAGAAGACCAGGGGATATTTTAGGTATCAGATTTATAGATAGGAGGATTTATGGATAAACAAGTGATAGATAGCATTGTGAAATATAAAATGGATCATCCCAAATACAATAAATTGAAAAGTTTTTGCACAGAAAGCTATATAGCCAAGATTAGAAGGAAAGCAATAAGTTGGGAAATTTTTATATAGTGTCTTGGATATAGAGAACTTTATCAAATATATTAGCATATGAACCATTCTCCACCTGAAAAAATGGTAAAAAAGATATGAATAGACAGTTTGGGGATGAATAAATTAAAAATATGTATATGTCTGCAAAAAAGTTCTAAATCATTATTGATTAGAGAAATGCAAATCAAAAAACAAATTCTGCTATCATTTCACACCTACCAGATTGGCTAAAATAAAAAGGGCAAAATGACAAATAAATAGAATGGATGCAGAAAAATAAGGACACTAATACATTGCTGATGAAACTGATCTGATCCAACTATTCTAGAAAACAATTTATTTAAATTATACTTAATTTTTATATATTCATATATGGATGATATATTATATTTAGGTTTAAATTATACTTAAAATTTATTTTAAAAACTGTGTATTCCTTTGAACCCAGCAATTCCACTATAAGGTTTATCCTAATAATGATTCTAAGATGATCAAGAAAATAATGAAAAGAAAGTATTTGTCCTAAAACATTTAGAGGAGCTCTTTCTGTGGAGACAAAGAATTGGAGATTGAAGGAATTTCCATCAATTGGGAAATGGCTAAACAAGTTGTGGTAGATGGTTATAGTAGAATACCACTATGCCATAAGAAATAACAAAAGGATATCACACACACACACACACACACACACACACACACACACACACACACAAATGGAAAGACTTATATGAAATGATGCGAAGTTAAGTGAGCAGAACCAAGAGAATGTTTTACACAGTAATAATAGTTTATGATGATCAACTGTAAATAATGGTACTGTTATCAAGAAGGCAAGAATCTGGAACAGTTCCAAGGGACTCATTATAAAATAGATATTCACCACCACAGAAGGAACAGAGTCTAAATGCAGATTTAAATATATCATTCTTTACTTTATTTCCTCCATGAATTTTTCCAGTGTAAATATATGTGTCTTGTCTGACAAAATGATGAGCAGGGAAATATGTATTAAGTGATAATATATGTTCAGTTCAATATTCAGTTTGGTTCATCTGCCTTCTTGGGGAGGGAGAAAATTTTTTAAAAAGTTTATTAGTTTGTTTTTTAATAGGAGGGTTTTAAAAAGAAGTAGGGTAAATGTTAATCATATCAAAAAAGAAGGAAAATAATATTGATTAATCATTTAAAAATACAAATTAGAGAGTAAAAGAAAAAGACTGGGTCCCAGATGAGCAAAGCAGTGTCGGAACTATCACATCAAATTTGAAATATATATGTTTTAAAAGCTGAATATAATGGAGTTTCACAATTTCATGTGTTCCTCTTTTTCTGTTCTTTGCATGTGGAAATGTTTATGTTTGTTAATGCTAATTAAGTTCATAGAAATAAAATAGAATATTAAAAAATAACCAGTATAAGCATGGCACAGTACTTTATTATAGGAACAGAGATAAGCTTCAGCATATGAACAAAATCAAGTGGAAAATGAGCAAAAGACAGAGAAAAAGCTTGACACTTGAAAAATATTTTAGCATCAAAGATGTCCAAAATGCAAAGTCAGAAGAGGAGAGCAATACAAAAATGAAAACATGTGAAATCTCAGAGGAAACTGTGAAAGGATATCAAACTGAAAATGAATTCTTGGTAGAGCTCCAAAAAGGGATCAAAAACCAAATAATACCATATCTATAAGAATAATTAGAAAAGAAAATGATGGAAAAAACCCAACAGCTTAGAGAAAAAAATTTACAAAAGAAAATAGCTCTGAAAGAAAAAAATACAATATTTTACACAGGAAAATTACTTCTTAAGAAAAGAAGTACAATACCTCAAAGGATAAAATAGCTTCCTAAAAAATAGAATTGGATAAATGAAAGTTAATGATGCCATAAGTCACTAGGACATATTAAAACAAATTCTAGACAATAAAAAAATCAGAAAATATGAAATATATCACTGGAAAAACAACTGACCTAGAAAATAGATCTAGGAGACATAAAATAAAAATCACTGGATTGCCTAAAAATAGAACTTGGATACTATCTTGCAAGAAATTTTTGGGGAAAAGTGCCCTGATATTCTTGAATAAGAGGAGAAAATAGAAATTGAAATAATCCTTCAATCACATCCCGAAAGAAATACCAATTTGAAAACCTAGAACTATTATAGTCAACTTCCAGAACTCCTAAACCAAGGAGAGAGTACTACAAGCAGCAGGAAAAAATTTCAGATATTGTGGAACTACACAGGAACTAGCAGCTTCTATATTAAAGTAGTGGAAGGCATAGAATATGATATTCTGCAAGAATCTAGGTCCACAATAAAAATATCCACAAAAAGGTCCATAAAAAAATCACAAATTTGAGCATAATATTCCAAGGGTGAAAATTTATATTAAATGAAATAGAGGACTTCTAGGTATTCCTAATGAAAGGACTAGAGCTAAAAATTTTTTTTGATGAGCAAATTCAATACTCAAGAGAAGCATAAAAATGTAAACAGAAAAAAACCTCAAGGGAATCAATGGGCTTAAACTAATCACATCCTTGCATGAGAAACTGATAATAGGATGCTCAAGATATCTATGATACCTAAGGTACTTAAAATTCTTAAGGTAAACAATGAGGTTAAACTGATTATGTTACTAAGGTGATAACTAAGGTTTTTAAGATTTCTATGATACTTGAAGTAAACTAAGATATCTAAAGTACTTAGGATACTGAATATACCAGGAAGATACTCAAGAACTTTATTACTAGCAGGGCAATGAAAAGGAATATATATATATATATATATGTGTGTGTGTGTGTGTGTGTGTGTGTGTGT